>NW_017731412.1:2247391-2320995 GCF_001890085.2 Hipposideros armiger | reverse complement strand
CATAACAGTAGCAAAATTACAGTTATAGAGTAGCAACGAAAATAATTTTATGGTTGGGGGTCACCACAACATGAGGAACTGTATTAAGGGGTCACGGCGTTAGGAAGGTTGAGAACCGCTGCTCTAGAGTTTTGACCTTGAGCAAGTCACTTCACCTCTATGCGCCTCGGTTCCCTCATTTGTATGATATGGGGGTGATAATCCACAGGACCTCGTGTGGTGACTATGAAAGTTAAATGATAAACCTCAGCTGAGCAGTGCTGATCACGTGGTCAGTGCCTAAGAAGAGTGGCAGTTGTGGAGCTCACAGCATGTGCCAAGCCCTGTGACCTGTCACCTCGCTGAGCTGTTTCCACTGTCCCTCCAAGGAGGTTCTGCCCTCAGCCCCACTTCACAGATGGGAACGTGGGCTCAGCTCCGACACGGACCTGTCCCAAGGTCAAACAGCTCATATGGTCATGCAAACCCTCAGAGCTGCTGAACTCTCAATCCTAGAGCCTCCTTAGGAAACCCCAGGCAGGAGGCCCGGTTTCCCTTCTTTTGGCATGTTGGTGTGCGATGTTCTGTCAGGACTTTCCAGAGATGAGAAGATGGACTACAAAAGGGACTGTTTCTTTCTCAGTATTTGCTAAGCTCCGTATTTCTTTTCTCTCGCTTCTACTGACGGCTCGGCTGGTTAAGCCGAGCAGATACCCCAACCCATGTCTGGCTCCCCATCAAATGGGGCTCTGTTTGCACAGGCCAGTGACCCCTTTCCTGCTTTGCTCCCAGGACGGGCCACCCCCGGCTGAGGCCTGCGCTATCCAGATCCCCGCCTGCTGTCAGTTGGGTCACCATTCTGCCGCTGGCACGGTGACTTTGGCAACCACAGGCACCTCCTTGAAAACTCTGGGCAAGAATGTTCTTAGGGAGGGTTTGCCTTTTGCCCTTCCAGTTCCTCAAATTCATATTGCTCTGTCTCTGACTCTTTCTCTTCTTTGGCTATTTCCCCCAAAATGTTTCGGCTTAACCGTGTTTTTCCAAGGCATCCCCAGGACTTTGCCACTCAGCCCTCTCTCCCGGCAAGAAGCAGGTGGCTTTAGTATTGCTACATGACCTCCCAGGGGGCGCAGGCTAAGAGTAAGAGTCTGAACCCCCATCTCTGGGATCTTAGGGGCAGCTCTAGAATTTCTCCAGTGGGGGAGGCAGGGAGGTAGGGCTGTCTGCAGGGGTTACCCAGGAGCTGCATTTGCACAGTAACAGCACATTCCTTACTTAGATTGGGGGAGGTGAGCCGCTGACAGAACCCCCTGGGGGCCAAGCTGCCCCAGCCCCTCCTCGGAGCCCAGCCTGGTCCTGGTATAACTCCCTTCCCCATAACTCTGGGGCCTCTCTTCTCCCCCTGCTTTGAACTCCCATTTAAAGTTCACCCCAGCCCCCCAATGCCTTCTCTCCTTCCCTCTGGTACTAAGCAGGCTTTGTCTTACGCCTCTTAGTATGACCTTAGCTCTCCTTTAAAATAAAATACACCAGTTCTTCCCCTCTCAGAAGGAAGAGTGTGGCCAGAACAGAGAATTATGCAAATTGCAGTTCACCGAGCCCTTCTGTGAACCCTCCTGAAGGTGACTGTTCAAGCCAGTTCACTCATGGGGTCATTGACTTGCTCAAGGTCAGAGTCACACAGGCCCGAGTTCCAGTGTCTCTAAACAGCTGGTTAGAGCAGAAAGAATCATGCCCTGTACAGGCAGCCTGTTGCTCTGTCCATCCCAAGAAGAAAGTGGTTTCCTTTCTTTCCACCCTGAGCCGGAAGGCCCTAGCACTAAATCTCCTATACAACTGCCCTTCGCTATCTCGCCACCCCACCTTCCGGAGCGCGTTCTCTCTGGAGAGGGGAGAGCACATCCCCAGACAGAGCTCAGCTGTACTTCCCAGAGGAGAGAGGCTCCCAGGACTCTGCCGCACTCACGGGGGCCTGGAGGGTTTGAGGCGGAAGTTCCGGTATAAGAGGGTCGGGCGGTGGCAGCCCAGGGTGCCAGCCAGGTGCACGGTCAGTAATGTGTAGTCCGTGGTCTCCCCCCCAGGGGCGGAGGGTATGTGCACACCTCCTGGCCTTCCGTCCAACAGAAGAATTGGGCCTCCTGAGGCGACATTTTCCCGTGCCCGGTTATTTCAAGAGTTGGTAGTGCAAGCAAGCCACCCCTATTTATAGGCTAAAGGGTCTTCTCCAGCCTGTCGAAGCACCCTCCACTCAAGTCAAGGTCATGGGGCAGAACAGTGGCTCCAGGCTTTGTCCACTCCCACCATCCAAACTGCCACTTAACAGACAAGGCAGTGTTTGCCATCCCGACCTGTTCCTAGCTTCGTCTCCCTCCCTGCCTGGGGCCCCGGAAAGAGGGAGGAAGCCAGTCGAACGGGTGCTTTAAGGAAAGACCCTCTGGACTCTGGATATGAAAGGAACGTAAAGGGAGGCCAGAGGAAGACTTGGTTTGGAGTAGACGTTCCTCGGGTTTTTCTAATTCACCTGTTTCCCTGCCACAAAGGTAGCTGGGTAAGGCGTTCCCGCCTGGGGCCCGGTGAAACACCCTCTGCCTTCCGTCTCTCCAGCTGCTTTGGCTACAGGAGCTGAGATTATTTCTGGAGGCGGGGACACCAAGCCCCACGACACGTGTCTTCCTTGCTCCCTTCCCATGACAGATTGTTAAATTAGTCCAAGGGAGCCAGAGCTCTCGGGCTGAATTACCGCAACGGCCGTATCATGGCAACTGTACCTGTTCTAGCACTCTCTTCTACAGCCGCAGCCGCCAAGAAACTTAGTCGAGAAAAGTCATTATGGGGCCAGGTGGGGAATCCAAGACAGTAAGGGTTCCAGAGCTCCCCTTGTCTGCACACACGTGTGAGAGCAGCGCCCCAGGTGGGGCAAGCCCTGCGTGTGTAAGGTCGCAAATCGGGGGTGAATATGTGATGTAGGTGTTGTGTTGACAAGGACGTTTGCAGACTAAGTAAAATTGGATGACAGCAGTGTGTTCAGGAAGTGGGGGAGGCAGAAAAGCCCCCCCCCTTTTTTTATTGCACACCTGATTTTCACCCTCATCCATTGGTTTCTGGAATTATTGAGCACATGGTAGGGCCATGGGGGTACATGGGTGGCCAAGACCGATGAGATCCCGCCCTGTACACGTGGGCAAACGGACAGGGAACGGGTGACATCAAAGAGTGATAGACAAGTGCTGACTTGTAAGGGGCCGATGAGGTCGACGGTGCCCGGAGTGTAGCTCGGGTGGTCAGGAAGGCTTCCCTGAAGAGGTGGCTGTGAGCTGAGACTCAAATGATAAGAGACCCCACCTTGCAGAGACCAAGGCAGGCAGCGTGCCAGGTGGCCCGGCCCTGAGGCGGCATGGCTGTAACCCAGAGTCCAGGAAGCGGGGAGGTGGGAGGCCGGTGGGGAAAAGGGACCCTGAGTTCTCAGGAAGACTGGTCACTGCAGCCTCAGCCAGACTCCAACACAGGCCAGGGGTGCGGGGGGGTTGGGCGCAAGGGTTCCCTGTGCTGCTCCCAGGCAGCCACTGCAGCCAACTTCTGTGTCCCACTCCTGAAATAATTCCCTGCGTGCCTACACACACCTCTCCCCTACCCGCCTTTTTTTTTTTTAATTCTTTGGCCCCTGGCTCCCCCCGCTCCACCCCCCTAGTTAATCATATATCTTGGCGAGGATCTAGTTTTGGGGAACAGTTTCCTAACATGGCCTCCTGAACAGGTGACCTTGGACTGCCCTCCTTTCGTTGCGGAGGCATCTGTGCTGTGGTGTATTTGTTGGGGGAGGGTATGTGCCCGGCGGGGAGAAGGTGGAAGGGGAGCACCCCATTCCTTCCACACCGTACCTCTTGTCACTCCCCTGGCAGGGTGATCAGGCGGAAACCTTCTCCCCACCCTGCAGAGAGAAGCTGGGTGGGCGCTGCCGTGGCAGTGCCAGGCTCAGCCATCTGTGATGACAGGCTCCCGGGAAACGGTCCTCATTAGAGCCCCATCAGGTCAGTGACACATCGGGAGGCCGAGGTAGAGCAGCGTAATGACGCCTTCTGCAAACCTCCCTAATTACCAGTTGACTCGGATTTTCTCACGGCCTCTATCGAATAAGTGCCCCCCGATCTAATAAGTACCTGATTAAGGAAAACAGATAACTCAGGAAGTGAGTGAGGAGGTAAATACACCTGGCTGTCGGTGAGGGGGCCCGAGCTGGGGCACAGTGACGGCGTGATGCCTCCGTGTGGAGTGCGGCTGGCCCAGGACACGAGATGGCTCTAGCACTGGGAGCGGCAAACTTATGTCAAGAGCCTGCGAAGGTCCATTTTACATGTCAGCTTGACGGGTGCCCAGCTAGCTGGTCAACGTGATTGCTGGCATGTCTATGAGGGTGTCTCCGGAAAAGATGAGCATGTGAGTTGGCGAGGTGGGCAAGCCTGCCCGTCCTCACCAGTGCAGGTGGACATCACCCAACCTGCTGAGGGCCTGAACAGAACCGAAAGGCAGAGGAAGGGCGGATGTGCCCTCTGCTTGAGCTGGGACACCCATCTCCCTCCTGCCCTCCGACATCAGGCCTCCGGACTCGGGCCAGGACTTGTACCATTGGCTCCCCTACTGCTCAGGCCCTCGGGTTTGGGCTGCAGCCCCACCACCGTCTGAGCCTCCAGCCTACAGAGGGCACCTCATAGAACATCTCAGCCTCCATGATCTCGTGAGCCAGTCCCTCATAGGCAATCTCTTTCTCTATGTCTACGTATATCCTGGTGGTCCTGTTTTCTCTGGAGAGCCCCAATACAGAACCAGCCAGGGAGTAAATGTTTGGGGCGCCGTGGGTCCTAGAGTCTGTCACAGACACTCACCTCTGCTACCATAGCTTGAAAGCTGCCACAGACAAGACGGAAGCCAGTGGGCACAGCGGTGTCCCAGGAAAACTGCATTTACCCGAATGGGTAGAAGGCCCAGTTTGGCCCGTAGGCCCTGGCTTGCCAACTGCTGGTCTACAAGAACCAGTCACTTTTTCTCATCATCATTTAAAATGGGAATAGCCGTCCAGTGCTGAGGGACTGGTGATGAGAGAGCAGGTGCTGGGACTCACTGGGCCATGCCTTCCAGACACCCGGCCAGGTGCCGCAGGACTGCACGGAGAGCCAGACCAGACCTGGGTTCCGAAGGCCGGTCCCCTGGAGCTCTCATCCGGGGGCCGCTGTCCTTGAGTGTCTGCCCTTTTGCGTATTAGCTGCTCTCGTGGATGATGCTCTTAGCCCTCCTGGCCCCTCCGCTAAACACCTCCTCTTCGATAGCTGTATTAGTCAGGATAGGTCCAGTGTGCTGCAGTAACAACTTAGCCCCGGAACCTCAGTAGCTAAACACAACCCCAGTTTACGTGCACATCTGGGGGCGGGGCGGGGGTCTCTGCTTCACATTTTCTCTCAGGGCCTCAGGCGGAGGGAGGCTCAACATGTAGTTTCAGGTTTCTCCTTGGCAGGAAAGAGAGCTGGACACTCATAGGCCACCTAACTTCACCTGCCTTCAGAGGCTGGGAGGTGTGGGGGAGCCATGGGTACTTGGAGAGCAGGTGATGACTCTGCGACAGTAACTGACCCCACCCCCATACACCTTCAGTAATGTTCCCGGATCACCCCGATGATCACTGGCATAGCAGATGGGGTTTCTCTCTGTAAGGGAAACCTTGTGTCAAGTGAAATCGCCCCCCAGAATCCCAGCGTGCAAACCACACCCAGGCAGAGCCTCCCTGTATCAAGTCGGAGAGGCTGAGACAGACAGAGCACCCCCATGGCCTCGGGCAGCCCACTGGAGACATGGGGTATCCGTCTGTGGGGCTTCCACTCCCACCTCTGCCACTTGGCATTTAAAAGGTCGGCAGGGGCGGGCATGCCCCCGTCCTCATCTGTAACGTGGGAGTCTGGTCCTGGCCCGGGACCCCTCACCACTGGCTCGGGACAAGTGAGAACGCAAACATCAGGACGCTTCCCTTGGGAGCGTTTTCCTTACCTGACTTGCGTGGTCCCTCTTGCTCGTCGGTCATCTGCGCCTTCACGCGTTTGGATTGCTTCTCCGAGCGCTCCCAAAGCCCCAACCCTGTGAGAGAGGCTTCAGACACATTATCTCATGGAGTCCTCACCACAGTTCTGCTGAGCGGGAACCCCTGAACCCACTTGACAGAATAGCAGGCTGAGGCCGAGAGTGGACGCGCCAGCCTGACCACTCTCCACGCCTGTGCTCGTAACCCCTATACCACCAACTCCCCCTGACCTGCGAACTCATCCTAGCCATTGGAGGTGCGGCTCCCCACCAGGGGTGGGAAACGCCCATCTGATCCGGGTGGGGTTTCTGGTCTACCAGGAGTGTGAATCTCACCAGAGAAACCAAGTCTGGTTTTACTCCTCTCCCACCCTGCCCCACGAGGGCATGAAAACCTCTGATTATTTTTCTCCAACAAGAATTCCTCACCCCACCTCGAGGCGCACATCACCCCAGGCCTGCTGCCTCAGGAAGAGCTGTGGCCACATTTCCTTGTCTTCCAAATGAAACGGAGTGGGGACGGCGAGAGTCACACAGCCAGCCCTTCTCCTGTGCGCCCAGCGAGCGGGAGTGGGGAGATAAAGCACATCCTGGGCTTTGTGCATCGCCAGAGACACGATAATTTACTTTCCTTCTGCGCAAACTTTGCAAATGATGCTCTTTAACTTGCGTGTGAGATAAACAGCGGCTGTTGCAAAAGAGACCTCCTCTCCCTCTGGCTGCTGATTTGTCTCCTCTTTCTCTTCACCTCTGCCTGGGGCTCCTTGGTCTTCCCGCACCCCAAATCCTATCTGGGTTTCTTATCATGGAAAGAGCCCTCCCCACCTACACACACCCAGACCCCCCATGGCGGGACCCACCTGCTCTCACATTCACACGCCTCAGACCTGCTCCCTCTCCTTTTCCTGTAGCCACCGGGCACCTGCCCTCCAGAGCCCATTTCTCTCTGTCCCAGGCGCCAGGCCACGCACGGCCCAAGTGACACCCCTTTGGGTGTCTGATGGACCATCCGATTCTAAACTTCCTCTTCCCCTTCTGCACTCGAATCGTGTGCTGTGTTTGTTTATTGGGCCTCAAATAAATGGTCCTCCCCACAAATCCATTTCCACCTCTCCGTGCATCTTAAAACTCGCCAGCCATCCTGAGCTCGAGTTGTTTTATTGTTGTTTTTCGTTCCCAGACTTTTAAAAATAATATTTGTCCCCGCCGGGGTGACTGTCTCCCTCCACACACACATGCTGGCGGGCTCAGCAGCATGAATCACCGCTCCTCCGAGCTCTGTCGCCCGGCATGACCCCCAGAGGGTCTCCATCATCGGAGGCCTGTGCTGCGGATTCGAGGTGTGTCTGCTGTCATCCCCTGATGACGCTAGACCTGGCTCTCTTTGGGTGCTCAGGTGTTGAGCTGTTCGGTTATCTGAGGCACACCCCAGTCCTAAACCCACTGGACCAAAAGAGTGGTCACCGCCCAGCTGTCACGTGTCAGTCTGCGGCCTCCCAGGGAGACACAGCAGCCACACTCCGTGCCTCTTCCCGACCATGATAGTGTCGGATAGATGCTTGGGACTCTTGCCAAGGGGGTGGAACGCATCCGTGGTGGGCTTTCTGATGTGGTGGGGGGTGTGGAATGCTCTCTCCTAGTGGCACATGTCAGAAGGCTCTAGGATGCTGAGAAGCGGCCCTCCATATCTGTCATCTGCTCCTCCGCCTCTTTATCCTGCTTCCTGCATCACTTGCCTGCCGGCTTCCCAGTGTCTCTCAGGCCCCAGCAAGACCCTGAGACCGTGAGTTCAAGGGCAGAGGTGGGTGACCCCGCCCAGAGTGGGGCATAGCTCCGCAGAGTAGGACGTCGGCAGACTCCACAGTCAGACAGCCCTGGATGAGAGCCCCGCGAGCTTAGACAGACCTCCCCTCGGTGTCACGGGCCTTCTGGGGAAGCTGCTTCCCTGGGGGTTGCTCTGGGCCAACAGTGTAGCATGTCAGGTTCAGGGTCCCCTCCCCACCCGTTTCCTGTTTCTGGGGTCAAGGACCTGGGTCACGAGAGGGACCGGAAACAGGAAAAGACAAGCGTCCATTCATAACTCCCATCAGTCAGCAGTCAGCCGACGGCTTGTGCTGAGCGGCTCGCTGGGCGCCGTGGGCGCTGTCCCGGGTGCTGACCACTCAGCAGTCCAGCAGGGGAGATGGACGGTAGCCAACAGAGCAAAACGCACGATAGGATGTCAGGTCGATGACGCTGAGGAAGAGGAACGAAGCAGATGAAGCAGAGGCCAGGCCTTTGCAGGTAGGCGGACTGCCTAGGAGGCCTCCACCCTGGCACCCTTCTCCTGTCTTGCTGCTTAGGGGGGCAGCAGCCGGGTTTATGGGCCCTTATCTCTGCCTGTGTGCTGAGCAGGTCTCGAGGCTGGTGGCAAGATGTATGGTTCTTGGCTCGGTGGGACCTGGCACTCACCACTAGGTGCAAACACACAATAACTCAGCCTGTCACCCGCGCCGTGCCTGTCATTTCTCCCTCCGCTGAGGCATGAGGGCTTTCCCCGCGAAGTCAGTGCCTTTGCCACCTTAGGCCTTTACGCACCAGTCCTTTCTGAAAATGTTGACCACGCGGTGGAAGTCTTTCTGAAATGCACAGTGCCTGTCCCTACCTGTGCCAGGGACGCCGAGCCCAGGCTGCAGTGGAGGGGCGCCGATCGATGGGAGTGTCCACGTGGGTCTGCTCACAGCCCCTGCACCTGGTACCCCCGGGAGCGGGGCCGGCTGCCGCGCCTTCCCAGTCACTGTAACATCAGGTGTTGGGTTTTGAGCCAATGCAGAGGTCGGCAAACTAAGACTCGTGTGCCAGCCCCTTGTTTTTTGTAAATAAAGTTTTATTAGCACACGGCCATGCCTGTTCATTTACATATTTTCTATGGCTGCTTTCTTGCTAGAGCGACAGGGTTAAACAGTTGCAAAGACAAAATATATTTACTGCCTGGCCCTTGACAGACAAAAGTGGGCATGTCCCTGGTCTAAACCATGACTCCCGTATCATTCCTTGAGGCCTTTTAGCAACCTGCCACTGTTAACCCTTTTGCTCTTCTCAGCTGCTCTGGGATGAGACTTTAAGCAAGTAAGTTTGTAAAATAAAAGTAAGTAGGCTCTCCATGAGTGAGGAGACAGGGTCAAGGCCTTTCCCGTAGGTGACCGGCAGAAAGAGCTCAGTGCATGGTCTTCGTGGTGTCATTCAGTTTCCCAGGGGGACGCTTTTCTTCCTTCTGGAGTCCCCGTTTCTAGCTGAGTGAGCGACACCGCCCCTCTGGAGTGTCGCGGGCCACGCAGCCCGCTTGCTGTTGACGGCATGGAACTTGCTTTGCTCCGAGCCCCTGTCTCTCGAGTTCCTGTCCTCAGCCCCTCCATGCTGGCATTGGCCCACATCCCATCTGCGCTCCCAAGAGGGCTCCTGCCACCACCCCACCCCTTTCCTAGAGATGCCATCAGGGTACCACGTGGACTTGTCTGGGTGTTGAGGTGCCACCTGGCGCTTCTCCAGAGCGGTCAGAAGACGTGGGGCCCAGTGGCCGTGAGACAGGCATGCCCACTGGGGCACCCAACCGCCGCAAGCTGCCGTGTTGTCGTCAGTCTCAGGTCTCCCCAGGGTGCGTCCCACTGGGTCTGAAAGCGGGAGGTGGTGGTGGTGACTACGGGCTGCTGCTCGGCACTCTTAATTGCGGGGGTGGGGGGACCGTCAGTGGGGGTGTTCTAGTCCCCTGTCTCCCCCATGTGTGCCCCTGAAGATCCCTATAAAACCCTCCAAGCTCAGCAGTTGTCCCGTATTTGTAAGACCTAGCTTCCCTCCTTCCCTCTTCACATTTTCTCAGCCTCGTCCAGCTGCCCTCCACGTCCCCCGGTTAGCAGGCTGTGGATCATGGGAAGACCGGTGCTCTCAGCTCGAGGAGTTAGGACAGGCCGTGACTCATTTGGGAGCGCGCGGCAGGGCTGGTGAGAATCAGCTGGAGATAGTGTGGATTTGTGCTGTGCAGTCCTTATTCAGGCTCTGAGGGCTGTGGGTCCGAAAGAGATGAGAGTGACAGGGCCCTTTCTGTGTGCGGGAGATGCGTCCGGGGAGTGGGCGCTGAAGGGAGGTAGCAGGGGCTAAGGCGCCGAGCGGCCGTCCTGCATTCAGCCTTCTCAGGAGGCCTGGCTGTGACCTGGCAGCAGGTGGTGTGAGCGGGTACGGGCCAGCGGTGTCTCCCTCCTCAGCACCCCAGGCCCACCCTGAGACGGGGCCCAGCTGCCTGCTCTTGGTTTGCATGGAAGTTCACCCCATCTTCTCCTGCCCTGTGGAGACCCCAGGAACAGATGTTTAATCCACTGACAGGTTTCTGGATTTGGTGGTTACGTGGGGACATAGGAGTTCACCTCTTAATGGTCCTTCTCGGAGTGGCAGCAGACATGGGCAAAGCAAAACGTATTGTGCGTGCACAAGTGTAGCCACGGCTGGTGACTTCCTGGGTCGTCTCCGCCTCTGTCACAGTTTCTGGAGTTACCGTGGGGCCTGACGGAGATAATAGACCCAAGCAGGATATGTGGCAGATTAACTCTTCAACCAGATTTAAGCTACCAAGAAAGAGGCTGGGGGGGGGGGGGGGTTTCTTCTTCTTCTTCTTTTTAATTTTTTCCTTCTTCCTCTCAAACATTTCCTGTACTGGGGATAACAACACCAAAGGGTGTTAAATTGGTTCTGAATGTCCACCTCTGGCTGGCCACATTCTTATAACGATTTCATTAGCCTGAATTATCCACTTTATTTTCTTGTAATGGGATTAGCTATACTTGAGGCAGCTGAAGACCAGAGGGGGAGAGAGAGAGTGAGGGAGAGTGTCGGCTGTGTGTTTCATTAACTCACTCCAGCAGAGGCGTGGGACTGACCAGACTGCGCCCCAGGCCAGAGGCCGCGTCTCCATCCTCTCCTTTTAAACGGAAGAGGGACGCGAGCTGTTCCAATGGCCTTGCTTGGCCCAAGGAAAGCGAGGCGCCTGGGTCTGGCTGACGGATGCCTCCTCGGGGACAATTGCTTCCAATTATCTTGTAAAACTAGTAGGACGTGTGGGTAAGATGGGGAACGGCTGCTTTTTTCAGGGCTCCAGGAGTCACAAGGCCACATCTGGCCCTCCTATCTCAGCTCTTGGCTGGAAACCCCTGGGGTCCACCAGGAGGGGCCTGACGGGCCAGCCTGCCCCTCCTCTGCCTCCACTTGAGACCCCAGAAGGGCTTGGGGAGTGCGACTTGCTTGTCACCCATACAGATCCTTTTAGTGGGCAAGGGCTTTACTAACAGCAGCTTTCGTTTCTTCATTCTGATAGATGCCAGGAACCGTGGATGCAGCAGCCTTGTATGGGTGGGGTGGGCGGTGACTGTTCCCATTTTACAGGTGACAGAAAAGTGACATGGGGTGCAGGGCCGGGATCGGAACCCAGTTCTGACTCCACACTTAGGTTCTTTCGGTGATGCTGTGACTTGGCGCCTCCCTGTCAACACCAGACTCTTTCTGTAGCAGCTCCCCGCTGTGTAGTCACCGGGGAATTTGAAGTTTCACCTGAGCGTTACAGGCAACGGCCTTCCACCTCACCGTGTGTGCTCAGGCCTTCCATGGTGACAGCCTCACTTCTTTTTCCTCTCCCAAATTGTATTCCCCAACCGTGTCCCAATGGAAAGCCAGCGTCCTGAGAGATGCTCATAGGTGTTCTTGTTTGGGGAAGAAGGGTTCTGTGGTCAGAGGTGTTTGAGAAACGCCGTGTCTTCTTTCTCACTGTTCCGGATAGATCCTCTGTGCACCTAATATCTTAAAGGCACTGACAAGGTGTGCAGCAGAGAAACTCACTGACCTCTGTTGAACTAGATGTCTCCCAAACATGTTTAATCCCAGAAGCCTTGTTACACAAAATACCTACAAACACCTTTCAGGACAAGTCTGAGAAATACTGTTTCTTAGAAAGCTGCCTCTTGTGTTAAAACCTACTTTTATGATATTTTCTGCCTGAGGACTGCACTCCGGTTCAGCAGACAGCGTTCTGCCTGAAACTGCTGCTTCAATCCTTCAGCCCTGTGCAGATGGGGTTCCTCGGGTGCCGGGCGGCGTTTAAGAGCACAGGCTTTAGAATTTCAGCGGGCCCAGGTGTGAGGCCTGGCTCTGTTTCAGCAAACCCCTTAAGCAACCTGTGCCTCCGTTTCTCCATATGTAAACTATTGGGTTGTCGGAAAAGTCATGACACATTTCTGCAACGAAAAACATAGAAAAAACTACGTCATGACTTTTCCGACAACCCAATAGATGCGTAAGCCCTGCCTCACGGGATTGCTGAGGGTGGCATGAGGTTATACATGGAATACACTTAGCACAGTGCCTGGCCGGTCGTGTGCCCTCATACTGCGGGTCTCCAAAAAGCGCCTGTGACAGTCAGTTGTGGGGGAGCAGGAGGAAAATCCTAGAAATTCCATCTGTTTGTGTTTTATCTCATCCTTTCAAATTTTCTAATTTTTAAATATTTACAGATGAACATATACAGGGAAACAGCGGTGCATAGAGCCATCATTTATCAATTACAAGTGTACATATATAGGGGATGAACGCTCAAAACTATGTTACCGAGGACGTACCCCGACCCCAGGGGAAAAAATTGAAAACACCAGTTTATAATCATCGAGAAAGAGGCTGTGCCCCGTGGAGGCCAGAGCGTGTGTGGTCACTTTTCTTTCCCGGCACGGGGCTCTGTACCCGCACATGGGACGCGCTCAGGAAATAATTGTCTAGTGAATGCAGGACCCATAGTCCCTGAAGGACAATGTTAAAATCGCTGCCGTGCCTCCGATCTAGGTCTGGGTCCTGGAGAATAGCGAGGGCTATGCATTCAGCGCACGAGTCACCAGTAACGTGTCCATGTCTGGAGTAGACGCTGGGTGGCGAACGGTGGTGGCAGGATCCTCTCTGTCCTCAGGGAGCTTAGAAGCCCACGTTATGTGAACACCAGCAACTAAGGAGGCAGGCAGGCTGCCGGGGGCCGGGAGGGTGAGGGCAGAGACCCAGCCTTGGGCAGGAAGGAGGTGAGGGGGACTCCTATCATGTCAGAAGCTGAGCAGCCCTTCTAATCTCTTAGCAACAAATCGGAATGGAAGGTGAGTGCGGAGGAGCGGCACAGGCTGCGTGTGCTGCATTTGCTGACACGGTGTTTAAAATGCTTTGACTTGGTCACTGATCTTTGAAAAATTTTTTTCAAAGATCATTTCTTAAAAGAATCTGGATGGCAGCCCTCCTTAGAAGAAAGATCTGCCGGTCCTGGACCCAAATTGCCGCCGGCCATCCAGACTGGGGCTGCGTGGCCGCTGCGCCCTCTGGTGGAACAGGGGTCCTCAGCCTGGAGCAGACTGGCTCATCAGCAGGGCTCATCAGCAGGGCAGGGCTCGTTACAACCTGGATTGCTGCGTTCATACCCTCCCCCACACACCCATGCCCCCGAGATGCCCCGAGCTTCAGATTCAGAGAGATGGGGAGGGCCAAGACTTTGCGTTTCTGACGATGCTGCTGGTACAGGTACCACACAGAGTTAGAGGTACCTGCTCTTTTCTCCCAGTTCTCTTGGCTCCCTTCCATCACCTGTCTGCCTCAGAGGTCTTTGACTTGGGGGCCAGCATCCTGTGTCTTTTGTTGACCCAGCTCCGGCATGTCTCAGGTGCCTTCACACACCTCTCTCTCTCTCCCTCTCTCAGTCCAACCTGAAAACGACTCAGCCAGGGTCACCCGACTAGTGAGGGCAGGGCCAGGCCAGGACCTGCCATCTTCTGGTGCCAGGTCCCTCCCCCCCGCAACCAAAGCCTCTCAGGAGAGTCTGGGTTCAGCCTGGAACGCGGGCCCCACTCTGATTCAGAGATACCATTTAAGTGCTCATCCCCAAGATCCCTCATCTAGAAAACGAGAGGGTCACGCTTGCCTAGGAAGGACCCATGAAAGGCTATTGAGAAAAGCTAAACGCTGTCCTCCGCACTTCTCTCACTTTCTCGGAAACCAGGTCATTTTTCAGCCTCTCAGAGGCAAAAATGAAAGGGAGTGTTGCGCTGATGGTGATAAGGTAACCTTTCTACATCCGGCTCTCACCATGATGAGCGGTGAGTAATTGGAAAAGTTCAGCCTAAAAGGCACTCTTTAAAAAGGGAGCGAGAGGGAACAAAAGAGGAACAAACTCCACGGTAACCACGCCTCCATTAAACCACTCCCGAAGCCATTGCCCCTTGGGCAGAGCCTGCTGGGCTCAGACTTGATACGCACTCACCAGCGTGACCTCCTGGGGCCGTGGAAACAGCCCACTGAGACCCCCTGCCCATGCCAGCACCTTGGCCAGGGTTGTCTGAAGGAACCACATTTTTTCTCTCCTACTCAACAGGGCACAAGGGTGAACCCTGCTGTCCAGGCACAAGTCCTGAGTCCCTTGGTGAATCACCCAACCGGCCCCGTTTTCGGCTGGCTGTCATTTATTCACTGCCGTTGAAGGAATAGATGCGGGTGCTTTGAAGGGCCATTGGCCCCTGGGGGCCAAGCACTGGTTGTCTACACGAAAGAGTGTCCTCAGGACAGGGACGGAATGTCCTGCCCCCAAACGTGGCTGCCGACACCGTAGCATATGCCTCGCGTGAGAAAATTCGTATGAAGACTAGGGACAGGCGCTAGGGGGACTCAGTGAATGCCGCGGGCATGAATGAATGAATGTTTAGCGTGTTTTCTGTGTGCGAGGGCACAGTCCTAGGTTCTGCAGCCACTAAGAACCCTGCCATCTTGGAGTGTTCTTTCTGTTTCTAGAACTGGGGGGGTGAGGGACAAGTAAGTAAACAAGGCCGTTTCAGACCCGATGTGACAGAGCTGCCGATGGGGTCAAGAAGCACCGCTACATGGAGTGGCCACTGAAGGCCTCTTTGAGAAGGTGGCGCTTGAGCTGCGACTGCACGTCGAGAAGGAGCCGATCATGGGAATATCTAGGCAAGGGGAGTTCCAGGTTATGGGGAGAGCAGGGTCAAAGGTCCTGAGACAGGCGGAAGTTTGGTGGCTTCTGGGACAGGAGGAAAGCCAGTGGGGCTGGATTCGCCTGTTTCCCCGCTCATGAGGTTGGAGGGTGGGACGCGGCTGCCGTCACCACAGGCTTTGGTCTGTACGCATAGCAGAAGCGGGACGTTTGGACGATGGGTCCTGTCGCCGACCTCCCTCCGCTGCAGAAATCCCCTGTCGTAGACGCAGGCGTGGGGTTGTCTCGTCAGCACGTCTGTCTCGCCAGCTTCCCTCATCTGGGGCCCTTAGCCCCATGGGGGTTCTGTAGAGCAAGAGGGACATGAGACAGGACCCTGGGCAAAGCCGCTGCCAACCTGCCACAGTCATTCACCCAGTGGGCCCTCCTTTAGGATGGGGGGCACGGCGGGGAGAGCAGCGAGCAGAGATCAGACGCCCTTGGCTGTAGCCCTGCCAGTGAGATGAGGGGTTTTACCCTCAAGTCCTCTTGAGTCTCGGGGGCCAAGGGGGCCCACTGCCTGCCCGCCAGCTCTGCCCTACCAGGTGGGAGGGCCCCCTGAGAACAAGGTTGATGTCTGGCCCGTCCTTGACTCTCTTCCAGCACCCTGCACTCAGGGGCCTCGCAGAGACTTGGGGACAAGCCGCCCCCTCTTAGTCCAGGTCGCTTCACCACCTGTGGGAACCTGCCCACTTCACCCCTGTGGTCGGTAATGACTCGCCGAGTGACCTTGGGGAAATCACGCGACTTCTTGGAGCCTCAGTTTTCTCCATCTGTAGAGTGGGCACGGTCGTGCCTCGCTCATCTGGCTGCCGTGAGATCATGCGCAGCAGATGCTTAACATGCTGCGGGGCACAGGGCTGACGACGGGCCGGGGGATGGACGGATGTGTTGTGTCCATGTTGGGAAATCGCGGTGCGTCGGAAAGGCTTTTTCATGCCAAGAGACTTAGCCCTTTTTTTCTTCCCTCTAGAAGGAACAAAAAGCCTGCGGTTTATTCTTATCACAAAACCACCGCTTCGGCTGGCTTGTGCAGACCACACTGTTGTTCCCGCTCTCAGTCCCTCGGGTGGCAGCTGATGTTTTTTCCCCCCCCCCCGTCAGCCAGGCCTGGAGTGCAGCTGGAGAGCAGTCGTGCCAACAGACTTCCCCGCATGACTCGGCACTTCTGCGGGGACTCTAGTTGCCTTCAAAGATCCAAGCAGCAGAGTGATAAAGACTTGTGTCCCGGAAGCAGAGTGGCCTCGGCGCCTCAGGCTGTGCCCGACCCCCACTTGGTGTCGGCATGCGGGCTAGAGGGTTAGGCCAGCCTCCCGGCCCGCTCATGAAGCCCCCAAACCCAGGCACCAGAGCAGCTGCAAAATTGTCAAGCTAGGCATCTCCGGAGGGTTCTGTCTGTCTCCCCCTCATCTTCCCCCTCGCTTCCGTCCCCCTGAGCCCATCACTTCAATCAAGGACGAGAGAGGATGCGTCATCTCTTTTCAGTAGCAGAGTCAAAGACCCTGAGCACCTGTCACTCAGGGGGTCTGGTCAGGGGCGCATGCCCGAGGGAGGAGACCCCCCACACGCACTCAGGGCGCGCACACGGATGGCTTTGCGTTCACGCCTGTGTGCAAACACAATTTGCATGTCCAGGCTTGTTTATGAGAGCTGGGCATAATTGGCTTGCGGGCTCAACACCTCGGAGCCCCCACACACACACACACTCCTCCCCCTCCCCCGCGCCCCCTCCCACCCGCACACACCTCGAAAGAAATTAGAAACGTGACAACGAACTCCAGTTGTCGAAAACCCACAAATCTACCACCGCTCGTGCGCGTTGGGCCCGGCTGAGGGGGTGGGCCTTGGCATGGGGGAGTAATTGGTGAACCTGAGGTGAATGAAATAATTGGAAAAGTGAGGTGTGAGTTTGTTACTGAAGTGTGAGCGTGGTGGGGGACGAAAGGAGGGCCATGTTTAAAAGCCCGGTATGTCCTCTTTATTCACAGCTTCTGATACAGTAATTGCTATTTTGTGGTTTCTATTATCTACACAGTGGGGAGTGGACGCGTTTCCTTCCCCACGCTGTGGAGTCTGGGCTCGGGGGGAGCTCCTGGGTGCCCTGGGATTCTCTTCCCTCTCTGGGCCCTGGCGGCCCTGCCCGGGCTCACCCAGATGGCGGCCTCGGTGCCAGGAGACCAGGGCTCACACACAACTTCCTTCTAAAACCGCTCTTAAAAATGGCTCCCTGGACTTTGCTGTCAGATAAGAACCTTAATAATGGCTGGTATTTATGTATCGCTTATCTCCAAGGCGCTAAAGGTACTTCATCGATTTTTCCCCCCCCCAACCCTATTTTTTTTTTCCATTTTAATTCTCTTTCGATATCTCTCCGAGATCATTAGTATCGGCCTCATATTATCCCGCAGGGTCATACAGGAACCAGAGCCCTCCACTTCCCCGGCATTGTTCTTAAGCCGGAAGGGACTCCAACCCCAGCCGTGGGACCTGGGCAAGTCGCTTCACCCCGCTGGCCCTTGCTTTTCTCATTTGTAAAAACAGAGGCGGTTCCACAGCTGTTGCACCTGGAAACCACATATTTAAAAGGCCTAGCACGTTCCAGGCACTCTGGACAGCGGCAGCGACGGTGTCTTGACGTCTCAGCTGTTCATTTCGGGGTTTCACAGGCATCAGGAAGTTCCTTCTAAGATCTAACCCTAATCCCCCAGCTGCTGCCTGGGCCCAGCTCTCTCTTCTCCCTGACGCCCTGAAGCATGATGGGGTTTGGGAAGCTGCTCGGGTCTTGGGACACAGTGTTTCATTTGCCCCGCGGGTGGCTGCCTGGAAACCCCAGACAGAGGCTGCGACCTCCCCGCAGTCCCCAGCTTCCTGGGACAGGACCCCAGCTCCCTCATCCCCTGCTTGCGGTCCCTCCCGGATCCAGGGTGTCGCGGCTCTCCCTGCTGAGATTTCAAATGCCACTTCTCCAGGCCACATAAGCACGGCTCCTTCAGCCTCTGCTCATCAGCTTTTTTCTCCACCTTTTAATTATTTTCCTCGCCTTTCTCCGGACCCTTAGCTGCTTACCATGCACAGAGCATCCACAGCTTGCAGTGCACTGCAGAGGAGGAGGAATTAACCTCTCTCTTTCCCTCCCTCCCTCCCTCTCTCTCCCTCCTTCTCTCCCCAACATACACACACACACACACACACACACACACACACACACACACACACACACACACACACACACACACACACACAGGCTGGCTCACCAGAAATTAGACAGGGCTAAGAAGAAATAAAAAAATAAGCAGAGGCCGTTGAGACCACCAAGCGACAGGACTGTAGCCCCTGTGGGCAGAGGGGGAGGTTTGCACGTGGGGCAGGTGGAAGGACCTGGGACTCAGTCAGCCTCCCGCATCCTGGGTCTTGGGCGAGTCACTGGACCCCTCGGAGATCACGCAGGGCGTTCCTAGCCACCCCCACAGCCAACCTTCCTGCTTCATACCAGATGGGGCCCAGCTCAGAAAGAAAGAGACCCCGTTCCTGGAAGAAAGTGGCCAGTCCCCTCCAGATAACTTAAGGGGGTGGCGGGGGAGATACTGTGCAACGGAAAGAGAGCTTAACATCGGACACGCCCGAATTCACATTCTGGCCCTGCCGCTGACGAGAAGGACTGCTGCCGCCCTCACTCTCAGTTTCTCCATCTGTAAAATAGGAGTGGTGAGGCCGATAACGAACATTCGAGCTGTCGGTGTGTGCCCCATGGCCTGTTCCCTGGACTGCTCGTCAGCCCTGCGCACAGGTGTAACTCCCTTCACGGCTACACTTTGCTTGTCAGTTCATTCCAAAAATACTGTCAGGCGTCCACTCTGCTCCAGCCACGGGGCTCCTTGCTGCAGGTCTTGTGATGAACAGAACTCGCAGAGCCGAGTTCCAGCCCCAGGGGAAGGCAGACAGCTATACCCCAGTGAGCCCCGAGTGCCAGCAGGGCACCTAGCCCTGCCAAGGGCAGATCCGCACAGGCTGCTGAGGCCAGCGCTGGTGAAGCTGAGGCCTGGAAGAGGCCAGAGGCTGGGGCAGGGGGAGAGAGACCAGCATACCCATAGGTTGTCTGTGACTGTATAGTACCTGGCAGGGCCCAGGCACATAGGTGGGCTCGCCGAGGCCTCCCTGTGCCCGTCTGCCTTCTCGTACCAGATCTGAATGCTTGCAGACCCCCCTCGGTCCTCGGGGCCATCAGATGCACCCTCCCTGTGGTCCCCACAGCTCTCTAAAGAACTTAGAGCCAAAGGACCATTTATCTGAAGGCGGCTACAAGGAAACTCAGCCGTCGCCTGCCCTCTGTACGTAAGGCCAGTCCCGGCAGAGGCCCGGGGCGTCCATGGAGGAAGAGGCAACACGTCTGTCATGGGACGCGCCGGCCTTTAGGTGGCAGAATAAAGCAGGGTTTGTGGGGATAAAGCAGCTCTGCCACCACATCTTCTTGCTTGTCCCCACCTGCCCAGCTTCTGGGCCCCAACCCGCCCCCTCCAAATCTGCCAGGAAGACTGACAGGGCTCCACTGCCCATCCTCTCCAGCCCCTCCCCTCCCTGGGAGGCTGGCCTTGTCACCAGCAGCCCAGTTTCTGTCGCCTGCTCGGAGAGGCGCCAGGAGGGGGGAGGCGAGCTGCCGGGGAGAGCTCCGCGGAGACGTGCAGATTCATTTTGAGGACTCATAATGCTGCATTTACACACCGTCCTGCCTTCAGAAATTGGGCTGGTAGATGCCTGGTCATGCTGGCAGGGCTGTGGGTTAACACCTCGGATCCAGCTTATATCATTTCACGAGAGCTTACGGCCTTTACCGTGTTTTTTACCCCAATCAGTCTTTGGCCCTGAAGCATCCTAGACTGTCAGTGTACGTGTGTGTGCCCTGCCGCTCGCAAGTGTGTGTAGATTTTCAGATAAAATAATACCTCTCTTCAGATGCCGTGCACATCAAATATTTATCGGCAGCAATTTGCACGTATATATTTGATAAATGGACGTTAGGACGGGGTCGGGGCAAGGGAGCAAAGCGGGAAAGCAAGGGAGGCCCGATCCTTTTGTCCAGGAATTCCTCTAAGGTTTATTGGGGGCAGGGGTGGGAGGCGAGGAGGGTCCCAGGAATGGTCCAGGCTCTGTTTACCTGTTAGATCCCTGTCTAGAGGAGCCAAGCCGTTTCCTTCTCCACAGCTTTGCCTGAATTTGACTTAGCAGATATCAAAACGAAAGACCAGAGGGAGGGGAAGTGGGGTTTACAGGGAGTCGCTGTGTGTCATTTGAGCAAGCGCACAGCACTGACGATACATCCCTGGTCCTGGGCCTGGGAAAAGGGGTTCATCCTGCTGGTTCAACGCAGAGCTCTGCCGTGGGGGTTGATTCGGGTGGAGAGACCCCGCTGACCCCGAGGCCAGAGTCCCGGCTGGCACACACGAGCAGCCCCTCGCCTCCCCAGCCTGGCCACGCGTGTGCAAGGCTGGACACCCCCTTCTAATGACTTACCCCCACGGGCCAGGGGCGAACGAGTGTGCCGGCCTGTCAGAGAAGAGCTGAGCACCGTCCACCAGCATCTCCCACCTGATGGTTCCCTCCGTGCCCAGTGTGGTGGCCGGGACCTGAAGGAGCACGTGCTGGCCGGTCGGGAGCTGACACGAGTGTGCGTGCACGCGTGCACGTGTACCCCTGCCAGGACTTCCGTCTTCTCTAACTGGAAGAATGAGTATATGAGCATCGGTTTCTGCCACCCCCCGCTTTGCTGCCCTTAATTCTGAAACCTTTTGCCTTTTGCTCCTAGCACTTTTGGGGAGTTGAAGACCGTCCGCTTACCAAAGAAGATGATGGGGACAGGCACGCACAGAGGGTTCGGCTTCGTGGACTTTCTTACCAAGCAGGACGCGAAGGTGAGACCAGGGCCCCCCCCTTCCGGGCCCTTTGTAAGAAAAGCAGCAAAGCGCTTAACAGATGTGGGCGTGTCACCACCCCCATGCGGGTTGTCTCCTTTTTTGTCTCCCCGACCCTGCTAATATTCACGGCATCCTTGGAAGAACAAGCTCTGGGTTTTGTGTTCGGAGGAAGGGGCAATTCTGTGACCGTCTCCCTCCCTCACGTCACATGCGCAGGGACCTGGGATGCAAAGTGGGGAAGTAATGGGGTTCCCAGGCTTTCCGGGTCAGACAGAAAGGTGCTCGGTCGTGAGCTCCCCAAGGCGGGCAGCACAGGGGACGCTGTGCAGAGTACGGAGCGGGCTCAGGGGACAGCGCTCGCAGAGGACAATCCAAGGCACCCAGGTGGGGACCTGTGGGGACACGTCTTCCCCTTCCCCCTTCCCACTGGTGGCTGGGGCTTCTGTTTTGTGCTGGTTGCGGGTGAGGGCAGCCCAGGCAGGTGCTGCTATGTACAGAATCCCTCCAGGCTCCCTGGAGACATAGGCCTCCCTTCATTTTTTAAGCAAAGCCGCCTCTCTGAATTTGGGGCCTCGTTCTTACAGTGGATACTGACTTGGGTCCTTGCCCGGCCCAGCAGCAGACATGGGGGCAGAGGCTGTGGAACTGGGGTCCCGGCTTTGTCCCTGGTCGCTGCCCTCACAGCCCCAGGTCAGAACCCCCAGGGGAGCAGGCAGTGATGCTGTCCTCTGTCATCGTGGGCTCCCTCCGTGAGCCTGTACCCTCAGGCAGCGTCCCTCCTCTCCGCCTTGTCGTACAATAAAGCGTCAGGCAGGTCTCACTACCGGCTGGGAACCTCCCCGTTCATTCCACCTCCGATGATAAGCAGAAAATTTGTTGGGATTGCACCCACTAGCCTTTAGCCAGAGGCCCAGTGGGTGGAGCCAAAGGTGACATCTCAGGGACACAGCTGCGGCCTTTGTGGGCCCTGGGAACACGCGCAGGCAGAGGGGGCGCCCCCAGGACCTCAGGGAGCCTTGCCAGCCACCTTTGTCTCTGCGTCTTGAGCTCAAGTGCCTGTTTTGTTGACACGTGGCCACGTCTGTCCAGACATCTGCTCCTCTTTCTTCTCGGCTGGCAGCCTTTCCCTCGCCTCCCATTGTGACAGCAGGGGCAGCACCCCCTGTGTGCAACAGGCCCCCCTGCCTTGGTACTCGTCAGCAGGGCAGGCACCTTTGCGGTCCCCGCATTGGCTGAGAGGGAAGCCAGGGGGACAGCCGTCCAGAGCACCAGCTGTTACCACTGGCAGCACAGCATTCCTAGCCACACCCTGTGCCTCAGTTTCCTCATCTGTCAAACAGGAATGATAACAGGTCCCACCTCCCAGGGTGAAGCCAGATGGCACAGTGAAACCCTGGCACCCAAGTGGTCCTCCTTGTTTCCACAAGCCCAGGTCCCTTCAGAGCCGGCCGGCCCCTTGTCCACGGACGGAGCAAAGAGCAACACGGGACGGCGTGGCCCACTGAGCTCTGGGCGTCCGAGGGGGTTGGGCCAGGAGAGCGCAGAGCCGTTGTCATCTGTTTCATATCAGGGTTCCTGCATGAGATGATGACCGAGGGAGAACTGAGGGTGTCCAGTCCCTGCCCCTGAGAAATGTCTCTGAGTAAGGGCCAGTGTCAGGGCTAGCTGTCAGAGCACAAACTGGGAGGCCAGACTGGCCGAGTTTGAATCCTAGCACTGCCACTTGCGTGCCGTATAACCTTGGGCAAGTAACTTACTTTCCGTGTGCCTCAGTTTCCCCCCTTACAAAACGGTAGCAGGATTTTCCTCATGAGTGGCCGTGAGGTTTGGAGGAGGTGATATGCTTGGGGCCCGGACCCTGTGAGCTCCACCTAGTTAGTAGCTATGACGAAGACGATAACGGTGACAGTGGTGACGGGTGGTGACGATCTGAAAAGAAGAACGGACGGGGAAGGCGCAGAGAAAAAACGTGTCAGAGTTTCTTCAGCTAGAAGCCATTCTCCCGCATATGGCCTCTCCCCAGCGCCGCGGTTGATGTCAGAATTGATATGGCTCGTAGGGCCTAGAGGGTTAGACCAGGCACAGGCTCCCAGCCGTGACCATTCCACGCACCCCACTTCCAGGACGCAGCCATCATTAAATCCAAAGGGGGGCTCTCAGGTAGACAGGACAGCGCGAATGCCCGGTGGGCCTGCACTCCACACAGAGACCAGGCTACAGATGTTCTTTCCAGAGCCCAGCACAGCTCTTTCCAGAGCCTGGCACAGCTCCTGGTGATTTATGGAGGTGGCCCCTCCCCTCCACTCTTCCCCGTCTTCGATCCTGGGCTCCCAGAGGTCGAAGGGCACCAAGGACAATGAGAACTCAACCCATAGCCCCTCGAGACCGGCTCTCGCTGCCCCCGGCCTCCAACAGGCGGCGACCTGGCTCCGGAGCTATTTCTGGCCCTCTCCGCCTCATCCCAGCAGCAGCAGCTCTTCCCTGTCACCGTGTCGTCAGGACGAGGGCCCTTTGTGCCCGCCGCCAAGCAAGCCGGCCTTCCACGAAATCGGAGCCCACCGGGAGCACCTCTCTCCTGCAAAGCTCTTTTGCTCTTTTCGCTTCCCGGAGGAGCGCCTTGCTTCTGCCTCTCCTTCTCCCTGTCTGTCTGAAGAACTTTATTGTCTTCCGAGTGGAACAGTCAGCGCTCTCCACTGACCCACAGAGCCGTGCGCGCTGCATACTGCTGAATAGAATTGTGAATATTGTAAATATCTAGTTAGCTCGAGGGTGGGCGTGCGTTACAAGAGGGTGAGCAATGCTGCATGGAGAAATTGAGTAAAAACAGTTCCTTTTTTTTTTTTTTTTGCCTCTGCAGAAGGCATGCATGGGCCTCCCAGAGCTGGCAGAGGCACCTTCGTGACCCCCAGTCTCTCGAGGCAAGCTTCCCTAAGCGACTCTCCTTCTTTGGAAGCGCCGGGGGAAACAGACCTTTAGGCACCTTCCCGGGCTCGCTGGCATCCTGACCCACTCACCTCCCTCACACAGGGCTTTATCCCCACTTCCTACCATGGTGCCCTCGGTGAAGAAGTCGGGCACTCGTTTGGCATAAGCACCTGCTTCTTGAACCTGGAGCTGTAAGCCTCCTGTGGGGGTCCCGAGCCGCCCTCAGAGGGGAGGAAGAGAGAAGGGGAAGAAAGATGAAAGTGAGTGGGGAGAGAGGCAGGGAGGGAGCAAAATCTGCTTGTAGAACCTTGAGTCCGGAACGCAATGGAGAAACTAATGGTTTCTGGGCAGGGCTGGTGACAAGGTTTGAGCCAGGTACAGGGGCTCCCAGCACAGTGCTCTTTCCTGCATCTACCAATCCACTTTGCCAGCTGGCACAGGAGAGAATTCAGCCCCTGAGAGAATTCAGTCAGTCCCCCAGCACCACCGTCTCTGCCTGTGCCCCAAGCAGGTGTCATCGGCGTGACCCCCACCCTCCACCCTGCACATCATCAGGAACGCCGTTATCTGGCAGGCCCCTCGGGGTCAAGCACATACCCCTCAACTGGGAAGAGAATCCCAGCGCGAGGCTCTGAGAAGGCTGTTGTGGTCGAGCTCAGAGTAACCAGGCAACTGATGACAATATCCAGAGGCGCCCACGACCCACAGTGCCGGCTTTGTACATGACATGTACACCGCACGTGCATTGTCTCGTCCCAACCTGCAGCAGCCCTGGGACTTGGGCGGGAGGTTTGCGTAACTGCCTTCCCGATTCCCCGAGCATTTGCTAAGCTTCCCCTGTGGCGCCACAGCCGAGCTCTGGGAGTCGAGGGGCGGCCCAGACCTGCCTCTGCAGTGGGAATGCTGAACTGGGCGTGAGACCTGGCTCTGTGTCCTTGTCACAGGCTCCATGAGCTGCATATCCCCCCAGCCTAGGACATCTGATCAGCCGCCGATGTCCCAAGCAGAAAATGGCGTTCTCTGTGAAAGTGCCGGTTATCCAAACCTCCAGGTGTGAAGATCCCGGATTTCTCAAAGAACCTTTCCCCACGTGGTGGAGAGAAGTAGGTGGGTAGGCAGAGGTTGACGAGGGCAGACAGGAAGTCCAGGAGTGGCACACACCTGAATGCAGCAGGCTTCCTGGGAGCCCTGGGTCTGCACTGACGTGCGGCTGTCCATAGGCTCTCAGGCACCACACGGCCCTCTGGGACTGAGGATGTTTCTGGAAGAGCAGCATCTTTGCGTGGATAAAAACTCTCAACTCCTAAAAGCCCGTCTTTGGCAGGGACAGTATTGGGCATTTGCGTAGGTGATTCCTAACCCTCCGGGGACTCTAGGAGACGAGGGAATTGGAAGCCTCATGACAGATGGCAGAACTGAGGTTCAAAGGGGTGAAGTCACTTACCCAGGGTCCTACAGCCAGTGCTGAGCGGGGCTGGGAAACCGCCTCTGTCAATCAGACTCCAAAGCCACTATTCAGGACGTCCTCCATTCACTGATCCACGAAAACTGAGGGCCAGCCCCCTCCTCGTTCCACCACACTCAGCACCCCTCCCCCATCCCTAACACCTCACCAAAGCAAAGGACTCACTAATGAGTGACATTTTGGAAGAAGACCATGAGGTTGTTCGTTAAAACAGTTCTTGGGAGCAAGTCCAGGATGACAGCAGCTCCTACCGGGGCCGGAGGAGGAGCGGGCCCCCACCAGCTCACTGTGTCTCCTTCCAGCTCCCCCAGCCTACGGGGCTGCCTCCCTCAGCCAGCAACAGTCTACCTGAGCAGGTGACCTGGGGTTCCCACCCAGGTGTGCCCGTCCCCATTGGCCGAGAGGCCACCAATAGCCACAGGGATCCAAGTAGAAGCCGCCGCCCCCTCGCTCTTCACCCAGACCAGGCCGGTTCTGGAGGAAGAAGGGAAGGGCCACACGGAAGGACGGGGACGAAGGGGACGTGGCCCGGACACAAGAACGTAACTCCTTCCCCCACGTGCGCCTTTAATTCTCCTTCCCCGAGCCCGCCGCCCTTTTGTGCTTTCCCAGTTGCAGCTGTTTTTATTTGCCGTGGCTGCTGTTGTTTTAAAAGGTCTATTTTCACATGGAATGTTATCCAATTAGCAGAGCAATGTGTTGGCTTAAATAAACACTTGGGGGAGCCTGCAGTAGGGAGACGTGATGGCGGCTGGCGTTGGCAGGCAGAGCTGTCTGTTCTCACTGTGGTAAACAGCCGTCGCTGTGATGGTACGGCCGCCCCGGCTCCGGTCGCCTTTCTCCTTCCTCCCTTCTGCACACGGCCAGGCGAGGGGCAGAGGGCGCCATGTGGACACACGGCCCTGGCCCATTCCAGTGAGGGTGACGCTGGGCATTTTGGAGGGGCCCCCGCTTGGCCCCTCCGCACCCGCGGCCTTCACCGTGCAGGAGGCACCGGAACAAGGCCTGTGGTGGAAAGAGGTGACAAGGAGCGAGCCAGACGAAGCTGCTGGAGGCAGTGCTGGGCCACGGGCCGCGTGAAATGCACAGTAAATGGTGACCGCCATCGGCTCACCACTGGTGTGCGTGCAACGCACACGTTTGCTTAATTGAGTGCAAGGAGGGAGTAACGTGTGGTGCCCACAGGGGTCCTGTGGCAATGCAGCCAGGGTATGAAGGGGACATCGGCCGTGGAAATGAGGAGTCCGTGGGGCGTGGCGTCCCTGGGCAGCCCACATTCTGGACAGGCAGAGCGGCGCAGGGGTTAGCAGCATGGCCTGTGGAGTCCGCTGCCTCCTTGCAGCTGTGGGACCATGGACAAAGGACTTCATGTCCCCAGACCCCAGGTCACTCATCCCCTCCACAGGAAATAATGCTGCCTCTTGCTGCAACTGCAAAGCTTCCGTGGAGCGGTGTATGTAAAGGCCGTGGCACCCGCACCAGAGAAGTGGAGGCAGCCAGCTGCTCTGGGCCCCGGGATTCGGACATGCTGCCGTTTGAAGCTGGGTCTAGGTTGTTCTCTGTCTCCCGAAATGTTAACTGGAAGCAAATTCAGGACTTGGGGTTTTGTCCCCACTTCTCTGTTCTGGCATGTGTGTTAGGTGTGTGCACTCACACCCATGTTTAAATTGTGGGTTTCGCCTCATTTCTGTCATCAGAGCCCAGGGGTAAAAGAAAATGTGTTTGGATTTCAAGGCCAGGACTCAGGCTCAGCCAACACATTTGTGGGCTAGGAACCCGGGATCAGGACAAGCCACCCTCAGAGGAGCAGATCCACATCCTTCATCACCACGTATCAGCAGGGCCCCAACGTACACGTCTGCTGACGGCACTGCGGCCTGCCCAGCCCCTGTGAGGTCGGAGAGAAGGTGGGGCTCCGCAGCGCTGAGAAGGACTGGGGTTCAGTTGTCCTCCTTTCGGATTGATCAGGCAGTCAGTACAAGTACCAGGGAAAGGTAACGTGCCCGCTTTGTGCCCCGCTGTGGAGCCCAAGGCCGTTACCAGGCCACGCCGCCTCGTTGCCTTATCGCTTCTGACCCTTGGCTACCTGAGACTGGCCTTGTTTCCCTGGTGACTTTTCCTCTCTCAGAGGTCAGAGGTGATGTCTCCCCTCCGTGTCCCCTAATTTGGTGTTTGGCTCATAGTAGGTCCTCCATGGATGTTGAGTTGAATTGGATTGAGCTGAGTGAATGAAAGCTGGATGAATAATGCAAGAGACATCTATTCACCTGAAAGATGTTAGCCATGACAGCCTGGAAACGGGACCCTGATCATTTTTTTTAGAAACACCCTCACTCAGCTCCACGGTATCGTAACTTGGAGTGGAGCAGGGTGCTGGAATGGAGTGCAGAGAGCCCCGCTTACATTGCGGGGTTCAGCTCCTGCCCAGCTCCTCCCCTGTGGGGGCCAGAAGCAGCTGCAGGGTTTGCTGAGAGCTTGCATTTAGGACTCTGGGAACGTTGGGACAAGGACGTAAAGGATCTGTCCCTGAGAGCACAGCACGTCACCCATGGGGAGACAAAAACATCCCGCGGTGGCAGACGGTCCTCCCGGAAGTCACAGGCCCCTGTGTTTCGTCCACCTCGGCAGAGAGAAGTTAGTCCCCGACAGTCCCAGCCAGGCCGGGTGCTCCTGTTCCCTTTGCTCAGTATCCTGGCCAGCTTAAGTCACGCTTTCTCCAGGCAGTGGGGGCACAGATGGCTTGGGACAGGTTGGCGGTGTCCGTGCTCGGGGAGATTTGACGTCTGCCGCGAGAGGCAGCCCTCCCACTCTGCAAGACGCAGAGCAGAAGGGACCAAGAGAGCGCTCAGGACTTCGAAAGACAGGAGGCCTGTCCTCGGCTCTGCCCGGAGCCGTGGCCCTTGGGACAGGAGTCCTGCCAAGGGCATCGAATGGGCTTTGTTGCCAGGAAGAAGAGGCCCGTCTCCAGGGATGGCTACGGAAAGGTCAGGCCCAGCACTGTGCTGGCAGCATCCCAGCGCCTTCTCTGTGCTGGAAAGATGGCTGCCGGGCCTGGGCACAGTGTAGCCGGCGGCCGTCCTTCCTCGGCCTTCGCAGATTTCCTTCCCGGGGGATGGGGGAAAGGCAGCTGAGGCGAGGGCTCGCGGTGCCCATAGTTGGTGGCTCAGGTCAGAGGAGATCAAAGAGGCGTGATTCCAGGACAGCCGAGCCAGAGAACCAGACGATGGGGCATCTCTGGACTCCAGCTAGCTGCTCAGAGCAATCCTTGTCGCCTCAGATTCTCTGAGCAGGGCCAGGGCGCGAGGCCTGCTGTCCAAAGCGGGAAGTCCATCTGCCCTGGGTCAAGGCAGAGGCTTCGGGCAGCCATCTGGGTCAGGAAACAACCCAATCCGCAGATGGCTCAGATGACGAGAGATGTGTGGAGGGGTGGGTAAGTGGGGCTCAGGGACTCGCCAGGGATGGTGACACCCCCGGGCCCAGTGACAGTGGGAGCCGTCACCACCTTAGGCCAAACAGATGCTTGGAGGGAAAGAGGAGAACTGGAGCCGCCAAGGCAGGAGCTGTAGTCTTAAAGGAAGGGAGTGGGGGAAGGGGTGCTCCCCCGAGCTCCCGCTCCGTGCCTCCCATTAGCGTACCCGAAATAGAAACCAGAAGACCAGGGAGCCCCAGTTTCACAGTCCATGGGTGTCAGCTCTGAAAGTCCAGAGAACGGGGGGCTCGGGAGGAGCAGAAATAGCCAGCTAGCCCATCGGATGGTAGGAGCTGGGGGGGCGTGGAGAGGGTCTCCCCTTAAGCAGCACGCTCCTCTTTGCAAAATCACTGCCCCCTTATAATTCCCTTCTGGACCTCAGGCTGCTCCACTGACCCGGCTGAGTGACTCGGTGGTTTGTCGTGTGCTGGTGGCATAGGTGCCTGTTTCCGTCCCACCAGGTCCCAAAGTCAGGTGTGTGTGGTGCAGGGCCCTGCCTCCTTCTCCATGTGTCAGACCCCAGACTGAGGTCCTCACCGAAAGGCAGCGTGTCCGCTCGTATGGCCAGTCGAGGCTGAGGCGTGCCCCTTTCCCTGCCGTCTTCCTGGTCTGCATCGCAGGGTACGAATGAACCGTGGGACGCCATCTAAGCCAGCCCTCCACCTGCAGCCAGGACCAGCCTAACCGTCCCTCCCAGTCTGGGGACGTGTTTTTAAGACGCACAGTGCAGGAGTTCGCTCTACAAATATTTACTGAGCGCACTCTGACCTGGGCATGGCTCTCAGGGTAACAAGGATCGAGGCCTTCCCTCCGATGCTCACGGTCGAGCCGGGGAGACCAGCACACACGCAGGTGTTACGGGTAGGTGTGCAGGGCACAGGGAGGGCGCCTGGCTGCAGCCTGGTGAGGTGGGCAGGGCCTGCCCTGGGCCGCCAACAAGTCGGCCATGATGCAGGGAGCCCTTCCAGGGCTAGGGCGGAAATACAAAGGCCCAGAGATGGACGGAATGCGTAGAGGCCAAAAGGAAAAGTAAGGAGGAAGTCACCTGCCCATAAGCCTTGGCCAGTGCCTCCGCTTTCCTAATAATGAAATGGGAGAATAACGTCTGTCCTCATGAGTAGGCTGGGGTCATGTGCTTACAGCTCCATGGGACCCAGGAAATCCATAATCCACAGGAAGAAGGCCCTTGGACTGCAAGAGATGAAAACAGGCAGCAAAAGCAGGATTTGGAGAGACGCAAAATGCCTGACTCTCCACGTCCTCTTTTGAGACACCCAGCGCTGCACTGAGTGCTGGGCACCCCGAGATGAGCCAGGTTTTAAGGCTCCTTTGGCAGAGGTGCGCCGTGCCGGGAGCCAAGGTTCGAACTCTCTCTGGGGAGAAGGTGGCGTGGGTCTCCGTGGAGTCAAGTGGAGGCCGGAGGCCGGGGAGGAGCTGCTGGTGGGTCTCAGGTCAGAGGTCAGGGCTGCACTCCCTCTGCTGTGCCTGGAACCTTCCGTGCACCGTGCTCTTGCCCTGCACCAGCCCCAAGTCCCTTGAGGCCCGGGGCTGTGTCTTCTCACACATTCCCCTGCCTCCTCTCAGATGCCTCAAATATAACAAACTCTCATTAGGCTCTTTTAATGAAATGCAATTACTCTGGATTACCCAAGGCCAATTTTAGCCCCGAATCACTGTCCTCGCTGCCTGCGACAGTTTGAGGCCACCACATTCCCACCACCGAGGCAGTGGGCGCTTGGGAACGCAACCTGGTTTCATATTAACCTGAGGGGACTAGAACTAGGAAGGCTAATTCTGCTATTTCTGGAGAGCCGTGTATTGTGCTCCAACTTCAAATAACCTTCCCTTGTTCCTGCTCTTCAGGGTGATAATGAGAAGCCGAGGGCATAGTAACAACAGCCAGCGTTTTGTGAGACTTGGGCCGTGTCAGGCAGTGTTGCAAGTGTTCGTTCATTGAATCCTCCCATCCATTCTTTGCTGGCGCCTCTCTTACGCATGAGGAAACTGAGGCTCAGAGAGGTTGAGCAGCTTGCCCCAGGACACACAGCTTGTACATGGTGGAGCAGGAATTTGAACTAAAGTGGCCTAGGTCCAGAGCCCCCAACCTTAACGGCCGTGCCACCTCTCCTCTTGGAGTGAAAAGCCCTTACAAAGAGGAGACGAGCATTTGCAAGAGGTGACAGTCGAGGGAGGCCAAGAGGGAATTCTCAGCAACTCCTAGAATGAATGGAAACCTCTCCCGGCTTCGTGTGACACAGGAAACTCAGGGCTGATGGCTGGAGTCAGAGAGAGGCTGCGTCCGGGCCTCGCGCTGGGCCCACCTCCCGGGTTCTGATATGTCGTCCTTCTCCTGAGTTCAGGCTTAGCTGCCACCAGATGCAGCCTCTTGGCCTCCCCCACCCGAGCAGGACTGCAGCTCCTCGGGGACCCTGGCACCAGGAGGGAATACCCACCACGCCAGACTCCCGACCAATTTCTCTCCCCCATCTTAAAGCCCCGGCTCCCCCTGTATCAGGCTGTTTCCCTGCCTCGCCAGCTGAGAACGCGTGTGTTTTAAAGCTGTGAATGGCCCATTTCGGCTCGGAGTCCAGATGCACTTTTATATCCGTGTGGAAAAAAATGCAGAGGCTCTGCTGGCAGTCAGAAAGAGTTTTTTAAATTAAAGTTAAAAAAAAAAAAGAAAGAAAGAAAGAAAAAGTTTCCTGCACCTGGCCCTTCTCGGAAAAGCACAGAGAACAAAGCATTTCCTTAATCTGGCCACACGTCTAGTTTTAAAAAGATGCATGTCCCACCCACCTCCCACCCGTGCTTTTCACATTCGGTTCTTATTCAACAGCTCTGATGTGTCACCGTCAGGGCTTGTTGTGTGTAAGTCCCACGATCAGCCCCATTTTACAGATCGGAAAAGCAAGGTTCAGAGTGGGGCCGTCGGCGTCCCCAAGGTCACCATGTTACCTTCCTAAGCTGCTGTACCCAAGAACCACAGGCTGGGTGGCGTAAAACAACAGAAATAAATCATCTCACAGCCCTGGAGGGCGGCAGTCCAAAGTGAAGGTGTCAGCAGTGCTGGTTCTCCCTGAGGGAGACCTTTCCATGCTCTCCTCCGAGTTTCTGGTGACAGCCATTGCTCCATGGCTCGTGCACGAATCACTCCAGTCTCTGCCTCCATCGTTCACACGGCGTCCCCCCCGTGTCCATCTCTTAGAAGGACACCAGTCTTTGGATTAGGGGCCCACCTGCTCCAGTGTGTCCTCATCTTAATGTAACTTGACTGTTTCTGCAAAGACCCCATTTCCAAATAAGCTCCCATCCTGAGGTACCAGGGGTTAGGACTGCCACATATCTTCTTTTGGGGATCACAGTCCAAGCCCTGACAGTCACAGTGCAGCAGAGGGCCAGAGCTGGGTTGGTTCCAATGCAGACTCCTGGTTATGCGCTGCCTGCTGCAGGCTGGTTGACACGGCCACCAAAGGGCTCCCGTCCTGTGCCCTCTGCACCCAGCGCTCTCTGGCCGGCCTAGGGGGCCTCTGGCACCAGTTTCTGTATACCCTGCCCCCCCTTTACTAAACCCTCCTCAGCTACCTGGAAGGATGAGAGAAGCAAGAGGGACAAACCCCACAGCACTCCTGTACCAACGGTGCTGTCTGCAACCCAGAGCGAGAGGAAGACCCCCTTTAGCCGCTGTTGCTCCCCGGTGCTGACGAGCGCCTGGAGCTAGCCCTCTTCCAACCCCGAGGCCTCTCTGCTGAGAGAGAGAAGCTGCAGATGGGATGAGCCTGCAGGAAAAACACACCATGAGAACTAGCATTTATTGAGCACTGGCAGAGTGCACCCACCACGTTCCAGGCACCTTCTGTGTTAACTCTTTTTCGCCTTCCCTGGGACCCTTAGACTGGAGTACCATTAGCATTCCCATTTTATAGATGAGGAAACTGAGGCTGGGGAGAGGCCTTTAACTTGCCCAAGGTCTTGAAGCTAGGATGTGCAGGGCCCAGGCAGCATGGCTCCAGAGGCCAGGCTCCTGGCCACGAAGCCCCGTGGCCTCTGCACCCCGGGAGTGCTTCCAGAAGAACCCCTGCCCGATGTCATGTAGCTTGAGACCCGGCAGTGTTTAAGAGGGAACGCACCAGCGGTGTAGGGTTCCATTTCTAACGAACTGCCCAGAATAGGCAAACCCATAGAGACAGGAAGGAAATTGGTGCTCACTGGGGGTTGGGAGGGTGGGAGTGACTGCTAATGAGTACAGCTTCCTTTGGGGGTGATGATGGTGAAAATGTTCTAGCAATTGAGTGTGATGTTTATGCAACTCTGAAATATACTAAAGACCATTGAATGGTACATTCAGATGGGCGACTTGACTGGCGTGCGAATTATGTATCTCAATATAGCTGTTAGAAAACAAAAACCAAAAAGAGGGGTGTGGGCGGAGCGTGGAGGTGGGGAAGAGCGAAGAAGGACCCGGGGAGCAGAGCGAGGAGTGTGACCCCGGCCGCTGGGATAGGAGCCTGTGGCCAGCGAGGAGGCGAAGGGAGGCTCAGCCTAGGGCGGCAGAGAGAGATGGGGCCAGCAAAAAGGATCGAGCCACCGGGTGAAAATGAGGGGCCTGCGTGGCTGTCATCCAGTGGCCAGACAGGCCTCCGCTTTCTCACATGGTGCTGGCCCTGACAGCCGGGCGGGAGGCGAGCCCGCTAATGAGGTCACCCTCCCCAGACAGGATATAACATGGGACAGAAGCCGCCCCTGTCTGCCCCAGGCCCCCACGACAGGCCCAGAGGGCAGATGTGTATCAACGGCACCGTCACTTGCAGCTCCCTCCCTGGGAACGGAACCCACTAATTAAATAGATGCACCCAACAGCTCGCACACCCTCGCCCCGGAGAGCAGGTGTCACGAGGGCCAGAAGCTGGCCTTTGAGTCTGCAGCACCGGCCGTCAGGAGGGCAGAATGGAGTGTCTGGGGTTAGGTCTCAGCTAATGTTGTGTTTCTTGTCCCTGCTCCCCCAGAGAGCCTTCAACGCGCTATGTCACAGCACCCACTTGTACGGCCGGAGGCTGGTCCTGGAGTGGGCCGACTCTGAGGTGACCCTACAGGCGCTGCGGCGGAAGACGGCCGAGCACTTCCACGGTAAGACCGGTGGGGATGCCAAGAGAACTGCCCTGGACCGGACGGGCCAGAGGGGCCGGGCGCCCCAGTCGTCTCTCCTGGCCTGTGCGGGGTGCCCTCCTCCCTCTGTGGACACATCAGTGGCCATGGCCCCCTTTCGGCTTCCGGTCAGGTCTGGCTGTTGGGAGGAAGACTCCCCGTCCATCGGCCCTCTCCCCTCGGGGCTCTCTGGCTGGCGGCCGCGGCCGGCCTAGGGGATCATTGGCACCAGTTTCCTTATACCCTGCCCCCCTTTACTGGGCCTTCCCTGGCTACCTGATGTCACAGGACCCAACTCCACCTCTTACACATTTTGGTGGTGTCACGTGGCCTCGCTAAGTATTCAGGGCATCCCCAGAGAGTACTTAGTGGGTACCCACTCTGTCCTTGGGCTCGGGGTGACCTAGCGGGACCCTGGGTCCAGGTGGAAGAGGCTGTTGTTTGAGTCGGTGGCCCAGAAAGGCCTCCCTGCAGAGGTGACACTTGTGCCCATGAAAGGGCAGAGGGACCCCGAGGTTGGCGTGAGGGTAGCACATGGAGACAGGGTAAGGGGGCAGATGAAGTCAGAGAGGGCTGTGGCTGGCTGGGAAGGGCCCCGATGGTCCCACCTGCGGCATCCTCCCTGCTCCGAGATCTCAGGTGGCCCCCTGCCTTCCTCCCCCTAGTAAGTCCCCTGGGACAACGAGCGGCCCCACTGCACATACTTTCCTAGAAAGACCGTGTTCCTCCAAGCGCCTACCACTGTTCCCCTCATCCGCCCCATCCCCATCCTCATCCGGCAGCTGGAGGCCACTGGGGTCAGTCTGCAAAGCCTGCCCTTCGCCCACTCGTCTTTGTAGAGATGGAACCAGGACGTGATGGTTTCCTGTCCCAGCCAGTGACACTCGGCCTCCCAAATCAGACAGCAGCTTAGGGGCAAGTTGTCGGGGAGGTTCCCCTTGCAGAGCTGTTAGCTTTCCAGTTGGGCCTCACTGGTCTTGCTTGGGGCAGCAAGCAGGCCTTCTCAGCAGTGTCTCAGTGACGCAAGACCGCGTCAGGTGTGCTTAGCACACCTGAGACAGGCTGAGAGGCCTCTGACTGTAGCTCAAGCTGCCCAACCCTCCAGAACACCCACCCGGTGGCCTTCCTGGCCTAATCCCCGCTCCGCTACACCGCCCACAGAGTTCACCATTCCCCAAACGCCAGGCAGGACTCTGTGTCTTTGCATATGCTGTTCCCTCTACTGAGAATGCCTTGCTCTCAAATTTTTTTTTTTTTACATGGCAAGTGCCTATCCAACCTTTAAGACCCAGCCCAAACGACGCCTCCTCCAGGAAGCCTTCCTTTTCCCACCCCAACCTCAGGTGTCAGTCATTGCTCCATCCTCTGCTTCGCTGCCTATGCTTCCTTGTCGTGTCATCCTTTATTTCTCCATGGTTCCCGCCCTCACTGGACCCGTGCCTCCCCCAAGTGGAGACTGCTTTGTGCTGATCAGTTCATCTCTGGGCCCCCAGGCCGGGCTGTCAGTCCAGGGCTGGGGGGGGGGGGGATCATGTGAGCAGACGCGAACAAGAAACCAGACAAATCAGCGTTGAGTACACAGTCGCTGGCTCACAACTCAGTAAGTCCCCAAATCCTGCCGTGCAGAAAGAGAACCTGTCGTTATCGACAGCCATTGACAGGCCCAAATGCACCCGTCGGCAAATGTTTGTGTAAGGGACTCTCCCAGTCTCCCCCACCCCCGCTCCTCGCCCACCCCCAGGACCAGCAGGCTCAGCACTTCTGCCCCCTTCAATAAATCGAGTTCCACAGACAGCATTATTGCCTCAGCCTGGCCAGAAGTTTCTCTCTGGGATTGACTGTCTCCACAGCCACAGATCAGCTGCAGGCCGAGGTCCAGACGGGGTAGATCTTGGGTTGTCGGGAAAGTCATGACGCATTTTTGCAACGAAAAACAGAGAAAAAAGTACGTCATGACTTTTCCGACCACCCAATACAATCCTAAGAGGGATAAAGACAGCAGTTTATTTGTGTGCATCTTCCCGTGAATTTCCCACCAGCCCTGTGAGACGGGCACAATTAGCCCCCTTTTATGGATGAAAGGACTGAGACCGGCCAAGCACTGAAGTGACTCATGGCAGCTGCTGTTTATGAGGGACTTGCTCCGTGCCAGGGGCCACTCTCAGTGTGTGATACGCACTGTCTCATTGATCCTCACGGCCACCCTCGCAGGTGTAGGCACTGCTGTCTCCATTTTACAGACAGAGAATCTGAGGCTCAGCGTTGTGCCCCAACCAGGGTCACTCAGCTAGAAAGGGGCGGAGCTGAGATTTGCACTCCAGACCAGCTCTAGAGCCCCCCACGCACTGCGTTACACCAGCAAATGCCACTTTCACAGGGTCTTGGGCCTTCATTCGATCTGGGGTGTGTGAATATCTACTGCATGGCTTCCTTCATCTGACTCATCTAGACCCTGAATCTAGACTCTACGGGGTTCCTTCCGAAAGTGGAGGGGATGAAGAATAAATCATAATGGCAAACGTGGTATGGCCTTTAGAGTTGACACAGCATGTCCTCATAGAAGCCCTGCAGTGGGTGTTACATCGTCCCCGTTTACAGATGAGGATACTGAGGTGGGGTAAGCGCCTGCGGCCAGGGTTGGGTGTCAGAGCCATGAGCTTGGACTCCCTGGGAGTTGCTCTGGAGGGAGCTTTGCCCTGCCAGTTTCTAGAAGGGTCCGTCAGCTCTGAGCTAATCAAGCGTGCAGAGGGTGAGCACTGGGAGACCTTCCCCAGCACCAAGGGTAGATGCGGGGTCCCGGTGGGGAACGGACTTCACCCTAGGGTTGACCGAAAGAGCCTGTCTTACAGGGGCTGCTTACAGAGGTGGGGATGGCGTCCAGAGGTCGGCAGTAGTGAGGAGCTTTTAGCAAACCCCCCCCCCAACACCAGAGCCTGAAGGGCAGGGGGAGGAAGTGATGTCCCTGGTGTCAGTCCAGTGAGAGCAGGAGCCCAGGGGACGGCCACCCAGTCCCCCAGAGCGGAGGGACACAGCCGCTGCCAGGGAACTACACCAAGGCCGGGAGGGAACCGGGGAAGAAACACCTGCAGCGTCCTCTCCTCCACCCTCTGCTCTCCTTAGGCCCGTCTCATCTATAAGCCAGACGGCCAGGTCCCCCAGTGACGCCTTCCAGGGGGACAGAGCAGGATGGAGGATTGAGCTGGTGGCACCAAATGGAGACTACCCAGCCTATAGGGTACCCCACAAACATCAGAGCCTATGGCTGGGGTGGGGGTCGGGAGCAGCAGTGCCTGGCTTGGAGGGAACGCAAGATGCACTCATGATGCCCCTGTCTGCTGGGGTCACCAGCAAGCACGGCCGAGTGTCAACCTCCAAGCTGGCCTCACCTGCCTGGGGAGTGAAGAGACGGCAAAAGGTGGCCTGAGCGTTTGGGGGCCAAAGAGCCCGAAATTCATTACCAGTAGTGTTTTTACAGCACTCTTTTCCAAGAAATACATGATAGTCCTTGGAAAACAAAAGAACGCTGTACTCAGAAAACTGCACGATAGGGGATGGATGTTAACCCAGAATCCTTATCTTCATGTGTCCTAATCCAGGGCTGGCCTCAGAGGGGCTGTGAATACCCAGAAATGCTGTGTGCATGTGCGTGTGTGCGTGTGCGTGCGTGCGTGCGTGTGCGTGTGCGTGCGTGCGTGCGTGCGTGTGTGTGTGTGTGCGTACGTGTACCTCTCTGGCAAGAGTATCTGTGGTCATCAGATTTTCTATAAGGTCCTGGTTCCCAAAAGTTAGCTTCAGGAGAAAGAGCGTTGGCTTTGAAATTAACAGGACCCGGACTCTGCTGCCTCCCGGCTGCGTGTCCCAGGACGTGGCATTGTACCCTCTGGCCTTCCATTCCCATTTTATACACGAGGGTAACAAAGGTGCCAGCGCGTAGAATTGCTGAGAACATGATCAAGTGAATAACAAAAGCGCATGAGGTGCGGGGGTTTTTTAATCCGCACACCATGCCTAGGCAGTGGACGCCATGAATCTCCCCATTTCACAGATGAAGGGACTGAGGTGAAGTAACGTGCCCAGGGTCACACTGGTGGGCAGCGCTGGAGGCAGTCTGGCTACAGGGCCCCATAGTCGCCCTTTTCCCAGCTAAACAGGACGTTGAGGGGAGGGCTGTGGTACAGGTGCTCGGGGAATGTCGGCCCCTGTCACCCACCAACCCCATTGTCTGTCTGATCTCTTCAGGCAACAGGCAGTGTCCATGGCAGGGCTGCTGGCCTTCTGCCCTTCTGGCCGGACACTTTTTCCCCCTGCTCTGCCCCTTCCCTGTGGTGAAAAAGACCCAGCTCATTTGTGTCGAAATCCGCATTGTTCAGAGCTTCCAGGGCCCTGGCAGACTCTGAGGGCAGCTGGGATCCGTGCCCAGTTCCCGCCCCCGGCCCTGAGCTCTGCCAGGAAGGCACTCAGATCTCAGGTGGAGGCCGAGAGCCCCATTTGCCCAGCCTGAGCACCATGGCCGGCAGTGACAAAGGGCTCCCTGTGGAATGTGGGCCTCGGAATGAAAGGCAGGCATCTTAACCATTCGCGGGGCCCTGCGGGAAGCTTGCTGATGACACTCCGTGGCCTCTGATCCACCCTAGGGGACAGTAGGAGGTGACGGGGTAGATAGAGTAGAACTTTGGTTCCAGCCGAAGCCCTCATTGTGGTCGGTGTAATCAGCGTAGTTACCCCGAGTTCCCCCTCCCCCTGGGGCTCGGCTTCCACAGACCAGCCCCTGGCTTGGGGGAACTGGAGACAGCATGCTGGTAGGTGGGGGGCTGCCCGGCCCCTGTGAGCAGCCTCTCTGTCCTCCTGCGGGTCCCTGATGGGCCTAGGTCAAGGTGGACAGCTCCATGTGCAGCTCAGACTAATAGCACTGTTATTACTATAACAACCTTCATCTGTTAAGCCTTGCTCTGTGCCAGGTCCTATCTGTGGGCTTCCACAGGTATTAATCCTACAGAATCCGAGGAGGTAAATACTGAGGCACAGAGAGGGCAGATAACTTGCCCAAGGGTGCCCAGCCACGAGTGGCCGAGTCCGGAGTCAGAGCTGGGCCTTTCGCATCCTGCTGGACCAAGTCGTCATTAACAGCAGATGTGCACCTTACATTTTACCCCCGTGAATGTGGCACGTCGCTCGGCCTCAGCTTTGTCATCCGTACAGTGGGACCAGGGTGCGTACCTCATCGGGGGAACTGTGGCCTGAAAGGAGGTGATGGCCTGAGAGAGAGAGAGAATATGCATATGCCTAACACGTGGGCAGTGCTCAGGAGGCGGTGTGCACCTGACTCTCGATGCCACCTGGTCTGGAGCGCGCAGCCCTGTGTCTGGCGCGTGGCGGGCCCTCCCAGTGGGACAAGGAGGCGCCCTCCTAACGTCTTGCCTTCCGACGCCACCGTAGGGAACTAAACATGCTGGGCGCTCTGTCTGCTGCTTGCCGCTTCTCCGGGGTCCCTCACTGGCAGCCAGAAGAAGCTGGTTGTAAACCTCCCAGCAACCCCCCAGGTGGAAGCCTTCATTTTATCCTTTGTCCCTGGTTAACGGAAGGCATTATATTTTCCCTCACAAGCTGATGCTTACAAAATACCCATGAAATTGAACAGCCGAGAGCAGGTCTTTGAAAGTCATTGGAAAAGTTGCCCTGACTAGGCAGAGACCTTGACACCAGACGGGTGCTTTCGGAAAGGGACTAGAATAGCAAGACGGCCGTTGTGCACAGAACCAACCTCCCATCTCCCCCGTGTGGGCCCCCCCCGCCCCCACCTCCCTTCCCGGCACCCGCCTCCTGAGCTCTGCCACCCCTGGCAGGTGAAGTGCAGTTTTTCTTCGGAGCCTTGCATGTGGGAGGGTGAAAAGAGAGAGCAAGGCGGGAAGAAAGAGGAAAGTCGGCCACTGGCTGTGTCCTTTTCTTCCCGAGCCTGTTACAAACCAGCGGGGTCGCAGCATCGAGAGGCTTTCAGGGCCTGGCAGGCCGCGGTACCTGCGAGCGCGCCGAGAGAGTATAATGGCACGGAAGCAATCCGCCTGCAGAAGCCTCCGTTTTCGAGCGCGCACAGCCAGGGAGGCCCAGGCAAACAGGCTTTTATTTGGCCGGGAGCACGGCTCTGCTTCCAGGCGTTGTCTTATTCCAGCTGGGAGGACTGATGGGCTGTGGTTAGCGCCTGTACCTTTCACCTCCAGAGCTGGGAGCGCAGACATGACCGGCATGGCAAGTGGCTGGCAGTGGCTCCGTCCCCCGCCCGTCTGCCCGAGCCAGGCCGGGCCAGGGCAGGCGATCTCTCTGCAGGCATAGATGGGTGCCTGTCCTGTGGTCGGTCACTGGCCTCTAGCACACAGCTGCCCTCCCAGCCGGGCAGGGAAGGAGCCTGACCGCTGGAGTCCTTGTCCCATCGGCCCGTCCCCTAGCTCCCTGTGCCTTTAGGGCTCAGCCAGTGTCAGAGTTTCACCTTGTTCCTGGCACCCCTTTTCCTCTCAATTCCCCCGTCATACCGTCACCTCATCTTCCTGCTGCTTTGTGTTCACATGTGCAATTGTCTGGTATCGCTTGTCCCCACGAGGCCTTGCCCTCCAGGGGACAAGGCCCTCTCCACATCCCCTGCCCCTGTATCTAGCACAGAGTGGGTACTCACCAACTATTTGTGGGGTGAATAAACGCACATAACAGATAAGAACCTGACCGTCAGAATGGCCCGAACTGATTGAGGCTCGTTGTGCTGGGCACTGTGGAGGTATCAGCGCCTCGTCACTGTCCCCACAGGAGGGGAACCAGGCCCCACGATTAGTGAGGCGTGCAGCCAGCGCAGGGGCCCTGTTTGCCAGAAGCCAGGTGTGCCTCACCTCAGGCCTGGGAGCAGCACCCGTCTGAAAAGAAGCAATCGTGTGACTGCTTATTAAAGATCAAGTCAGGTGAAGGAAAAGGAAAGGGGGAGAGAGCTTCGTGGGGGACCTGCTGTGTGCAGGGGGCAGTGCCAAGTGGTTTCCTGTACTCAGTCTCATTCCAGCCTCACAAGTCCCTGGAGAGAGGTGCTAGTCCCATTTTTCTGAGGTGCACACTGAGACCCAGAGGTCTAGTGATTTGCTTGAGGGTGCACAGCTCTGCACGCTGCAGAACAGATAACCCTGTTTTACCACTCCCTATATCCCCAGCAGTTCCCACACCCCATACTGTCCCCCTTTATCAGTTCTGGGCTCCCAATCCAGGTGGGACTGTGGTTGCAAACTGCAGACCCAGCCAAATGCAGCCCGCAGCCTCTTTTTGTAAGGAAAGGGTTTTTGGCACACGGCCACGTCCGTGTATACACGTAGTGTCTGGCTGTGTTCTCACACTGCAAGGGCAGAGTTGAGTAGCTGTGACAGAGACCCTATGGCCCATAAAGCCTAAAATATTTACTGTCTCACCCTTTACAGAAAAAGTTTACAGCCCTTAGGCCTTGTGAAATGTCTGTTTTATTTTATCCAAAAGCTGCGGGTGGCTGACTCCTCCCACCGTGACCTCTGTCTTCTCAGAGAGCATACAGTTCTAGAGGCCTCATAACCGCACCCTCACCACCACCACGCCACCCGCTGGAGCCCTCTGCTTCGGAATTCCAGCTCTTCCTGGAGGAAGGCCCCATCGCTTGGCTTTCTCCCTCCATGTGCATTCATTCACTCACCCAATTCTCCACTCTCACCTCATTATCAAGCCTCGTTCAGCACTGAGGACAAAGCAGTGAACGTGGAGCTGATATTTGAGTGGGAGGGACAGACGATACAAAAGAAAAAAGTAAATAACAATCAAGTTCTGACGACAGCAAGCCCTGTGGAGGAAATTAGGAAGGATCACATGCTGTACTCCTCAGGGATGGGGAAGGGGAGAAGAGATTTCAAATACAGTGGTTGGAAAAAAAAAAAGTCTTTCTGAGGAGTCATTATTTTCATGTGATGCAGAGGAGCCAGCCAGCCAAAGATCTGGCTGGAAAACATTCCCGGCAGGGGTTCCCGCAGGTGCAAAGGCCCTGGGGCAGAAGCATGTTCCTAGCAGGCCACTGTGACTGAAGAACAAGTCTGCAGCGGGAGCGTGGTGCCCAAAGCTGGAGGGGCCGGCAGGGCTCTGTGGGGCCCCGTGCGGGCATGGCAGAAAGCCTGGTTTTTATTCACGATACAGCGGGAAGTCCCGGAAAGATTTAAAGAGGGGAGTTCCATGCCTGATTTACACTGCCAGATCTCATCCTCCCTGCTGTATAGGGCATGCAGTGTATGGGGGCAAGAATGGAGGTAGGGGGTCCCATGGTAGTCATCCCAGCCAGCGAGGGTGGTGGCCTGGGTAGGGACAGAGACCAGGGCATAGAAAGCAGCAGGTGGATTGAGCATTGGGGTCAAGTTTGAGCCGGCCACACTTGCTCCTGGAAGGCAGGAGGGATACTGAGGCCTGTGCAGAGATCTTTGCTTGGAGCCACCCAGAGGATGGTGGTGCCAGGCGATGACAAGGCCCAGGAAGCTGGGAAGAGCGGGCGGGGACAGTGCCGGGGGCAGATCTGGACACACTGGGTCTGAGACGCCCATTAGGACGCCCTGTGAGATGTCAAACAGATAGATCTATGAGTTCGGAGCTCAGGGGCGAAGTCTGGGCTGAGATATAAATTTGGAAGTCATCAGCATACAGATGATATTTAAAGCCTGCAACAGTTCACCACTCCCCCGCACCCCCCATAACTTCATCATTCATAGGACGGCACATTTTCACAAGATCGGGGACCAGGAGAGCCCATTATCCCCACGCCAGCCCTTGCAAATACGCCTCCTTGATCTTGGCATGAAAACATAATCATCGGGCTTTAAGAATCCCAGTCAGGAAAGTTCAAGCAAGTGTGTGAAGTCACAGAATTTATTATTCAAAATACCCGTTGGCCTTGGCTCTTTCCAGCTCCCTGGAGGCAGACGGGTCCCATAAGCTCCCCTCGCCTCATTTTTATTCCTCCATTTGGGGCCTGTCCGTCCCTCCGTAAGGCTCTGCTGTGGCTGAAAGAAGAAAAACCAAGAAGCAGGAATTGTTTTGGTCAAGGCAGCTCCTAGGTGGCAGCTGCTAGCAAGGGTGCAAATGGCTGGCCGTGGGGAGTGGAGCCCAATGTTACTCCTTGCAGAGGTGCTGGGTAGGCTGGAGCAGGTGTCCTCCGGGGCGCCCCTCCTCCCAACCCCCCCGCGCCCCAAGCCTCTTTGAGTGGTGTTTTGGAAATATTTCCAAGCGCCTCGGCAATATCCTGCACTCTCTCTCCCCCTTCCCCCGGGAGCGGCTGTCCGTGCGGGAAGGTGCTTGCTCCCAATCCAGCTAAATTGTTATTGACTTGTGTTCTCTGCGTTCTGCAAACATTTCACTCAGCCGTCGCCAGCAAGGCCAGGATTCCCCGCTAGGGCTAACGGGGAAACCAGCTGTGCGGGCCATTTCTCCTGCTCTTCCTCATCCATCACGGAATTAAACTGACAGAAGGAGAATTTCAGAGTGACTTGGGAGGGGAAGGGGCTGGGCCCGGATTGGACGAGGGGCCTGGGGCCTGGGGACCGGAGTGCTAGAAATAGGGGCAGGAGGGGGGCGGACGTCCCTCCAGGGCTTTGGCTGGAGGCAGGGGGCGGCCGGTTTTGTTTGTGAACTGTCGGCTGTCCCAGGCTGGAGAAACTCAAGGAAGAAGCACAGGCGAGAAGGTTGCTATTACTGCTTTTCACAATCACAAGTGAAACTAGTGGGGTTGTATAGACGGAGGAGAGATAATAAATGAAAGGCCACACCGGTGAGCCGTCGGCTGCGATCTGCCACAGAGCTTTATTTTGCCTACAAGGCATGAAAAAAAATTTTTGTTTTGTTTTTTAACTTAATCAGAAGATGTGGCCTGCATTGGCAGATTCTGGCCTCTGTTGAAGAATCAGGTCCGACCACCCTGGTCCTGCATTCCCACGGGGCACTCGGGGCTGAGTGGCGTGGGCTTCCCCTTGGCCACAGGCCACAGCACTCCCTAGAGTCGCCCGCCCAGACCGTCTGACTCCATCCCATTCCTGCCTGGCTCCTTCAGGCCTTTGCCCTTACAGGTCCCGGTGCAGACATCATTCCACCCTGGGCCCGCGTGAGGCGATGCTGCCATTTCCTCCCCTTCAGTCCCTACCTGCCACCCAGGGCCTGTGCCAAGAGAAAGGGGTGGGGAGCTGTGCCCACCGAGCCCCTAGAAGTTGAAAGACCCCCTCCAGGCCTGAGGCACGGAGTGGGGGATGCCTTCCATCCTCCCCCGTGCCTTTTTCTCTTTTCCTCTGCCATGAGCCACCTTCATCTGCGCACTCCCTTCCCTCTCCGCCTGCACAGGCTGCTCCAGCATCTGTAACTAATACAAACACAGGCAGGACCAAGCCCCAAAGCCCCCGGGCTTAGCCCGGGCCTGCGGCTCGACCTCGGGCTAAATCCACGCTAATCCAGGCCGAGCGCCCTCACCACCCCCTGTGCACGGGGAGCCGCCAGTCCAGCTGCCGGAAACGGCTGCACACCCACGCCTCCCGTGATGCCCAGAGCACAGAGCGAGGTCGACCCGCCGGGCGGCACCGCCGTTTCCATCGCAGGGAGCCCGGGCCCTCACCACCGTGTTTATTATCGGCAGTAATCGCAGCGGTCTCAGTAGCCGGTGCTCTCCCCAAGCCATCGAGTCAGAGCCTCTGGGGGCAGAGTCCAGGGATCTGTTTTCTGGATGATTCTAGCAGGTGGTTGGGTTGAGGACCACTGGCCTCTTGAGAAAATGGCTGACGCAGGCCGGTGGGTGCTGTTTCACACCTTTCCTGTTGAGGAGTGTTTGAAGGAGGGCTGGGCTAGGGTCTCCACCGCAGGGTGGGCCGCTGAGCCCTGGGCATTACACGGTGTGACAGGAAGGCCCCCCCAGCCTGATCTGAGCTCAGCGCACCATTTGGAGAGTTTGTGGTCATGTAACCTCCCCAAATCCCCGGAGCAGCTGCTCGCACATCTGACAAATGGGACAGTAATGTCACCCAGCTTGTGGGTTTTCTGGAAGTCCACACCCAGCCTGCTGCCCAGAGCCTGGAGAGCTCTGACTGAGGCCTGGGGACACTTCCGGCTCTCAGCCTGCCGGGGTCTCTGCCCCGCCCTCTGGGGGTCCTCTTAACATTTCCTACTCGACACCTCTGCAGGCCTGGCCCTGGACTAACCCTTACCCCCCCTTCTACTACCCTTAAGCCCCCTCAGAGCTGGGGACCATGCACAAACTGCAGACTGAGCACAGAGAGGAGTCCCCTGGCCCCAGGGGGCCCCACCACGGGCGGCAGGCGTTGAGCCCAGCAGCCGGCACCCCACACCCCTGGGCGCAGAACCCAGCTCCCCCGGCTGTTCACCCTGCCTCTTCTCGGGGTACCTGTCACAGCCCCTTCTCCCCCACCAGCCACGCTCCTCTCCCCTCTCTTCTTGGCTTTCCTCGATTGGGAACAAAACCCCAGGCAGCGCCGGCTCTTGTCCTCCACAGCCCCCCACCCACCCGCTTGTGCTTTCTGCCTTCCACGCAGGGCGGGCGACAGCGCCAGCCAGGGACGACTGAGAGACACGGGCTGGCATCCTGTCAAGGAATTAATTGAAAAATAAAATCATTAGATGGGAACTCCAGAAATGCAAAATGGTGGTTGGAGGGTGGGGGTGGGGAGGGGGCAGGACTGGGGGGTTGTTGGGGGCCGGCTGAGCTTTTTGTCAAGTTAATTTCTCGGGTATTGATGTTGGGTGACATTCACTTGTTGTTTATCTTCGGGTGCAGCTGTAATACTGAAAGAAAGCGCACAGCTTGTTCCGTTTATTTTACACCTTTCTCCGGTTCTGCATTCTGTTTGTTTGGTGAAAACCCACTGAGGCTTTTGATGTCTGGGACGTGGGACTTCAGCAGCTGTTCCCTGCAAGCAGGGCGCTCAGCACACAGGCGGGGCGGGGAGTGACGGTGCCTTGGGTCGTTCGGTGGGAATTTGGGGCCCACGACACACCGGGGGAGGGACAGGCATTTGGGGGCCCAACCTGAGCCAGGTGCCCGAGGCCCACGAGAGCAGCAGTGGCGTGCCAGGCGTGAACTCAAATGAACATGGTCATCCTTGCAGTCGCCCCATCCCCGGTGTCCAGACCCAGGGAGCGGAAGTGACTTGCCCAAGGTCACAGGGCTATGAAGTAGCAGAGCTGGGACCTCAGGTTGACTGACTTCCAAGGCTGTGGAGTCAGCCAGTCGCCAGCCTGCCTCCCACATCCCTTGGCACTTAGCGCTTGGTGGGTACCCCTGTGCCTCCGTTTTCCAACCTGGTGGGGGCGGGGAGGGCATGCTTCGTTTGGCCTTGATTGGACTAGCCTTCCTGCGACAGTCCCCACCCACCTGGCGCTCGTTGGGCTAATGGCAAAGAGAGACAGGCTAAATCAACACCTCTTATAGGAGTAACAGTAACAAAGATATTGATCTCAGCGCCATCGATGGGGCCCTCCCCAGGGGCCAGGCACTGCTCTTTTCAGTCCTTTAATCCTCACCACAGCTCCATGAGGGAGGTATTAATAGTGTCCCCATTTTACAGATAAGGAAACTGAGGCACAGAGGTGCTAAGTCTGCTGCTCACAGCCACCCCGCTAGTCCGTGGTGGGGCTGTGGTGTCAGCACCCACATTCCTGAGCAGTTATGATAAGTGCTGAGGAGAAGTTGGGGTGCTCTGAGAGGCTTTCGCAGGAAGGAGGACCCCTCACCTGCTCCGAACAGTCACGGAGGGCCTGTGGGTCAGCAGAGGGTGGCCCCAGAGGAGAGAAGGGGTGGAGGAACTGCCCTGCCCCCATTTTATACATGAGAGATTGCACCTCGGGCGGGGTACGTGCCTCGCTGGAGGTCACACAGCATGGGAGGTGCCCAAGCCAAGTGTATCATCCTAGAGCCAGTCATGGCGACCTTATGCCTTGTCGCAGGGCCCGTGTGACCTTTGCTGTGCCCCCCCACCCCCAAGCAGGGCCCCTCAGGAGACACCACGTGGCACAACACAGACAGCAGGTGTGGGTTGCAAATTGGACGCGCCGAGGCTGCCATGTGTTAACTGGGGTGTCAGAGTGTGTGCACCTCCGACTTAAGACCTGTGAAATGGGAGTGATGACTCCCACCACCTACAAGGGGCCCTTATGAAACTCAGATGAGATGCTGTTTGTGAAGTGCCCATCCTGTGTGTTTCCTCTTCCGGCTGTGTTCCCCCCACCCCGGGCCTCAGTTTCCCCAGCCAGATGACATCTTGGGTGCCTCCCAGCTCTGCCACTCATTTGTTTGATTGCTGTCCTCACCTTACCAGTTTTATTTGTAAAAAATTACCCACCTTGTAGTCATTTATTCTTTCACTCTTGGATTCAATAAATGATTACGGAGCACCTACTATGTGCTGGGCCCTGGGACACAGGTGCCAATAAGACAGACCCACCCCACCCCGCATTGTTAGTAGCTGGGAGGGGGGCGTCGGTGACAGGCCCGCAGGCCCTATTTTGCTGCCCTTCTATTTCCCAGCTCCTATTACCTGCCCGCAAATTCAATTTCCAGAAGGCATTGTGCACCTCCAGAGCCTAGCGATTGTAAGGAAACCAAGAGCATCGAGCAGGCAGCAGGAAGGGACGTGGGTGCCTGAGCCGGGGCCTGCCGCCCCTGCTCCCAGCCGTCCTGCCCCCTCGCCCCTTCGTGATTAACAATGATGGATACAGCTGCCAGGCCTTGAGGCTCCCCGGGCGGGGGGTGCACAGGGGGACGGGGGGCAGCCTCCCACATCTTCTCATTCTCGCCCCTTGCTCATCCCCCCTATTTGGCAAATACGCGTGACCCCCCAGCAGGCGCGAGGCCGTGTGCTAAGGCAGGGGACACAGAGTGGACGAGACAGCACCCCAAACAAATGCCTGCCGTGGGGAGAAGTGCAGAGAGGGGTTGAGGCTTGGGGGTCCTGTTTTAGACAGTGGTCAGGGGAGTCCTCTCTGAGGAGGGGGACTCAGGAGCTGGGGTTAAGATAAAGGGGGGAGCCTGTGGGTATGGAGGTGTTGTGGTGGGAGTGCGTTTCACAAGCCTGCAGGGAGAGCCAGCTCAATTGACACCCTCCAGAGGGCTTGGGACGTCCCTCTGTGTGCTCTGCAAAGCCCTGGAGCTTTGAGACCCTGGAGTGGTATGTTCTAGAAGGATCCCTCAGGCTGCTGTGAGGGAATTAGAATTAACCAGGTTGGTGAGTGTGGGGGCATGAGAAGGTGAAAGTGCTTGGTGTGGGCCGGTAGCCATGGAGAACATGAGGGGAGTCAGTGGAGGAATGAGATGAAATAAACAGGCTCAGAGGCCAAGTCACTTTTTGAAGATGACCTAGAAAGACCCAAGAGTCTCCACCCTGGGGCAAGCACCAGGCTGGGCTCCACAGAGATTTCGGTGAGAGAGACGTGCCCGCAGAGAGCTCCCAGCCCAGGGGGGAGATGGAGGCACAGGGGCCCGGGGGCGACCTGCCACACCTAGAAGGCTTCACAGAGGAGGTGTTGTTTGAGCCAGGGAGGTGAGGGGATGGGGACAGCCTCTACAGCTGCCTTGATACAAATCAAGTGTTAATCTGGGAGTGAGGCTGCCTGTTAACGAGTGGTTAGACTAGTAGAGGGACTGACAGAGCAGGCCAGCCTCCAGCCCATCTCCCCCACCCCATTCCCTTCCTGGAGGGTTAAGGGGACCAGTGCGCCTTCTTTTACCACCCTTTGTCTCCCCAGCATTCTCTGGCCAGCACCAGAGTCTTTCATGAAAAGTGCAAAGACTGTATAGGCTTTGGTGTGGCTTGGGTTCAAATCTTGGCTTCACCACTTCCTGGCTGAGTGACCTTAGACTTACTTACCTGTCTATGGCTCAGTTCCCTCACCTGTAAGAGGCAGTAGTAATACCTACCTGTGGGATTGTTGAGAGGAGTAGAGCCGTAGCACACAGTAGGGCTGTAGCACACAGTAGGTACTCAGTAGTGTTTGGGGCCCAGGGGGCATATGTTTTGCCGAGCCCACCATGCCCTTTCATATGTTCATGCCGTGCATCTACACCCCCTTCCCCTTGCCTCACAGAGAACTCCTCTGCATTCTTCAAACCCCAAGTCAAATAGCCCCTCCTCTCTAAAGCCACCTCTAATTGTTATTCCCTCCATGCCTCTTCTGAAATCCTTGAGCATCTGTTCACCCAGCATTTATTGAGCACCTACTGTATGCCAGCCGCCTGCTATATGGTTAAGAGTCTGCGGCCTCCAGGAAAACAGAACAGCTTCTACTTGTTCCCTCAACCCTTGCCCTGGCTTGCCTCAGCCCCTCTGAAGGTTTCCAGTCCCTCGCTGCCCTCACTGCCCCAAGGCAAGCAGGGATTCATGAACAGAGCTGCCGGGAGGGGGCCTTCCTCTCCACCTTTCCTCTGTGGGTGGGAGATGGAGGCGGGGTGGCCCACAGAGCAGGAGGGTTTGTTTCTGGGGCCCAGAGAGGGGCAGCTCCCCTGGGCCAAAGCTGAGACTAACCCGAACTCTCTCTCCCCCATCTTGTTTTGTTCCCCACCCGCCCCACCCCCATCCCGGCCTCTCATACCTCCTCATCCTTGCCTCTCCCCCTTTCTCATCTTTTCTTATTTCTCCTTCTCTCCTCTCCTGTGTCTCACCACTTCCCTCTCCTGTTCTCGTCTTTCTGTTCTCTTGTCCCCCCGCCCTCCATTTTGCTCGCCTCCCTCCCTCCCTGCCTGCCTCCCACCCTCTCGGCTGTTCTTTTCTCCTCTCTTGCCATCTGGGCTCCCACAGCGCCCCCGAAGAAAAAGCGGTCTGTGGTGTTGGACGACATCCTGGAGCAGCTGGAAGACAGCGAAAACGACAGCGAGGGGCAAACCCTTCAGCTGTGAGCTGGCACCGAGAGGGTACGTGGCTCCAGGGCCCTGGGGACAGGGGACAGCCGCTCCGGCTTCTGTGCTCCCTACCATGTGGGCTGGGAGGGGCAGCACGCACAGTGGGGCGGCAGCGACAGGCAGCCCCGCCCTTGGCCGGTCCAAGGTCGGAGGGGACGATGGCCTCAGCCCCCTGCCCGTCCTGGGACCCTGTGCCGCAGACACCTGCTCTGTGCCGGCATGGGAGGGCCGGAGAGCAGGCCGGTGTGGTCACCTTAGGAAGTCCCTTATGGTGGCGCGGGGGGCCGGTACGCGGCAGGGACAAACCAGGCCTCCTCCCCTCTAACCCTGGCTGCTCACTGCGCCCACCCGCTCCTCCTCCCAGCAGCCCTGAGACGCGGCAGGACCCCATCCTACTGGTAGGAAAGTCGGGGTACGGAAGGATTCCGTGTTTGCTCCAGGGTACACAGCACGTGGGAACGGGACCCTCGTAGCTCGCTGCCCCAGACCTGGGAGCAGTATAGCCCCCCCCCTCCCCCCCGGAGCGACGCTGTCTGCTCCACTCAGCTCAGGCTGCGCACCCCAGCCTCCTTACCAAAGCTCCCTGCGCCCGGCCTCCCCACTAACTAGTTCCCGCCTCATAGGCCTTGGGTGAGAAAGGAAATGCAGCAGGAATCCACGGTGCTGGGCATGTGAGACAGGCTCCAGAAGCTTCCATTCCTGCTCTCCCCCCAGGGCTGCTGAGCTGGAGTTCCCACCCACGTCTGTCCAAGGACCTGCCCACAGCTTGGGACCGGGCCTCTGTCCTGCCCCATCCTCGTCACCTGGGACCGCAAGCCCTGGTGACAAAACCGGCCCTGCTGACCTCGGGACTGGGAAGCCTCTGAGCTGCTCGCAAAGCCCCCAGTCCCCAGCCCGGACGCCGGTCTCACTGGTTGAGCTCAGCTGTGTCAGTAATGGCGTACGCCCTGTGTTCACGGGCTGGGGGCCCTGTGAAATGCGTCCAGGTTCCCAGCCCCGGCAAGCCATGTCCCAAGGCCTGTCCCAGGCTTGGGGCCCCTGCGTGCACACACCTGCCCCAGCCTGGAGGTACGGCCCCTGACAGGGAGGGCTGTGTCCAGCACACACCAGGAGGCAGGATGGTGGCGAAGAAAGCGCCACAGCCCCTGTGACCCGGGTCTGACTCCGGGCCTAGCCATGCCCAGCTATGGAACCTCGGACCAGCACGGTCCCCTCTGACCCTCAGCTTCTCTTCCATAAATTGGGGGTGATATTGTGCCTACGTCAGAGATGGTGCTTGGAGTAAATCAGTCATTGCATATCGGGACTTTTGTTTACTTCTGAATTTGGGCCTCTGGATGGGGCTCCGAGTGAGAGTCCAGGAATCGCCTATCTTCGTGCGTAAAACTCGGTCTGTGCATTTTGGGAGGTTCCAGCCTCCATCCAGTTTGCAGAGTGGCCTGGGAGCCAAGCCAGGCTCCACGGCGCTGGCTGCCCCTCGAGGCTTAGCCTCCTCCCAGGTCCCTGTGGAGCAGGCGTGTCCTTATCAGTCCTGGCTCATCGCTAAGAACAGAAGCAAAAGACACACTCCCAGAGTGGCTCACCCCAGCTTTTACAGCTGTGGGTGTCCCACCACAGACATCAGGTGACCACAGCCGTCTGGGCAGGACTGGGCGATAGGGTCAGTGTCGAACCTCCCCAGGCCAGATCCTCAGGTGACCAGGCTCCCAAGATGACAGGGCTGGGGTCCACCCTGTCCCCTCCCACTGCTGTGTTGTAGGGGCATGTGGGTTCTTCTGGTTAAACACGCAGCTTTAGTCGTTCCTAACTGTTTAAAGCAGAAGTCCTTTTGAAAGGGAAAGGGACAGGACTCAGAATTACACAGTCACTTGTTCAAACTGCAAGCTGTCCCCTGCACTAAGTGCTGTGACTGAAAGGAACAGGGACAAGAACATCTGAGACAGGGACGTGAGGGTGGGGACCGGGGTGGGAGAAGAGCCAAGTGTGGCTACTGTCATTTCTGTTATTAGAATCGTCACTGTTATTATGGTTCTTATTATTAAAGGAAAAGAGAGCAAGGCAATAATGAAGTAAAACTAGGTCATTGCTGGGCCTGGCCCATAGGAGGCGCCCGTCTCTTCCCCTTTGGGGGCAAGGGGCCACACGAAAGCAGTTTAGGAGAAATGCACCCATCCAGTGTGTACAGGGTGAACTGGGGGACTCTGGGTGATAGATAGTCACTGTTGTCACCAGAGAGGTGGGCAAGATGGGAGAGCTTTCGGGAGGGCACTTCAGTTGCGTTTGAAGTGATGATGGGACATCTGTGGTCCAAGCAACCAGATCTGGGAGAGAAATTCCGGTAATAAAGCACAGAGGGAACGGCTGAGGACAGAGTACCACCCTGGGGACGGGGGCCCCTGACCCCTGTGTAGGCTTGCGCGGGGGCAGGAGACGGGCTCATCCACTTCGCAGAGGGGTCTGCCACTCCAAATGGTCAGGACAGAGCTAGGAAGAGAACAGGCTGGCGCCAGGACCGGAGCAGACTCCCAGGGAGGGGCGTGGTGCCGAGAGCCCGTGGGCCACGGCTCATCGGGGACCCTTGCACCTGACCTGTGAGCGCTCAGGTTCAGGCGCAGGGCTTGGCTGGCAGGAGGAGAGCTGGGGCAGGCTGGAACCCCACCTGTGTGCCGCCTGGCCACTCCCCACCACCTGCTCTGACCCCGATAGGTCTAGTGCCCAGGGTCCTCGCCAACAGGCGTTCGGTCTGGTTTGGCCAGGGGTGGGCACCAGCGGGTGTCTGGGGCTGGAGAATAGAGAAGCCAGGGCATTCCTCCGCCTCCCTCTGTCCTGCGTGGGGGTCCAGCCCTGGACCCGGTAACACCACCGCCTCCCAGAGGCCCTGGGGGTGCTGTCGCCCACTGGTGTCTGGCTCCCAGGTCTTCCGTCTCCTTTGTAGCAAACTCTGCCTGAAACCCCTTCCGTGGAACTGCCCGACAGGTACAGTGAGGCCTGCTACCCGGGGTGGCAGGAAGGGGCCCCACAGCGGCCTCATGGAGGGACAGAGGGAAGCAGAGTTGGGAGGCGGGAGTTTGGTTTGTGCGCGTGGGGCCCCAGAAGGCTGAGCAGGTGGAGACCCCAAGGAATTGCTGAAGCCTGGTGGTCTGGGGGTGAGCCCAGCGCATGAGGAGCTCTGAAGGGTGGGACAGTGTCCAGAGCGAGGGGCCAGCCTTCGGGGAGGAGCAGAGGCAGCTGAGCCCCTGGGCCCGGCAGGCGAGAGTGCTCCACAGACACCCTGGATGGGCGAGGAGGACGTGCGGTCAGCCTGCAGGAGGGCACAGGTGGGCAGATGCGGGCAGAGACGAGGGCCAGTGAGTGCACTGCAGCGGGAGGGGTGCGGGGGGAGAGCGCGAGGCACAGGCCCGGAGTCCAGGAAGGCCGGGGTTGGGATCTCAGCTCCACCCGCCCCTGTCTGTGTGACCTGCCGTGTGGGTGCCAGCATCTCCTGCCTCGATTTCCACATCTTTAAAATGGGTACAGGAAGCATTCCTGCCTCATGGGATTTTTTTTTTTAGAAGATTATGGATGGAAAGCACTCAGCAGACTGTTCCGTGCCAAATGAACACTAAATAAATGGTAGCTGTCATTTATTATTATTATTATTATTATTATTATTATTATTATTATTTGACAAAGAGGAAAGCTTGTGGGGCTTCATCCAGTGAATGCCCAAAGAAGTCAGACCCCAGCCTGTGTCTAATAGGCCTGCTGGGCCCACATCGGAGGCACAGGGCAGCACTGGGAGTCGCCAGGAGGTGGGTCATGGTGGAAGGCAGTCCGTGTATCCAGGAAGGTGGCCTGGAGCGGGTGCCGTCTGCCCACCAGGCCCAGAGCAGGCCGAGCATCACACCGTGGACCCGGCCAGCCCTTGCACAAACCCAAGGCCAGCCCCAGGGTCGGCCGGTGGTTGCCACGGTGCAGAGTTGGGAAACACGCACGCCCTTTCCCCAGTGTTGCCGAGTTTGTACCTAACCCTTTCCGTCTCGGGGTCACCGCAGGCAGGATGCCAGCGCCACAGTGGTCTGCAAGCCAGGCCCGGGCCCCGGGTCAGCGCTTCTAGCCCAGGCCAGACTTACGCAGCCTAACGACAGGTGCTCAGCGGTGCCCCACCGGCAAAGGCCCACAGCCGCGGAGTGATACCGGCTGTGCAGTGGTGGCCGGGCCAGGCCTGGAGGTCTGCTGCCCTCCTCCTGGGAAACCAGAGCTGGCACCCTCCGCCGGTCTGCACGGGGAGCAGGGGCTGGAGTGCAGGAACAAGAGACCCTAGTGAACCAGATCCCCTCAGAAGCGCCTTGACGCAGGGAAGCACCAGGCACCCTGCGGCTTCTCGGGAAGGAGACACAGAAACAGCACCGGCCAGAGGCAGAGGCCGGCGGAGCGAGTCCTCAGAGCCACCCGCTAACCCTCACCCCATTCATTCGCTTTCATTCACCAAATACTTCGTAGGGGCCCCTGCGTGGGAGGCACTGTGCTGGGCGCCAGGAATCCAAGCGCAGAAACGCTGGATCCACACGGGGTTCTGTCTGCCCGACTCGGGCACCCACGCGTCAGGCACAAGACTGCCCGCCTGTTTCTCCTCTCCCTTTACCGCCTCCGTGGGCCGTTTCGTCTCCTGTGGCCGGGCCGGCCCTCGCAGGGCCCGTCTGTGCTCTGCAGCACCCAGGAAAGGATTAGTGCAAGCCGCGTGTGCAGGCTGTGGTGAGCGGAGCCGAGTTTGGTTTCAACATCTAATTCAATTTGTTCTGCCGAGATTGAAATATGAAATGGTTGCCAGTCAAACGTTCAAAGGACAGCGAAGGGAGAGAGAGAGCGCCTGCTGAAATTTAAATTTTAATGAAAACGGCTTGAACCCTTTGGTTCACCTGACAGAAATGGAACACGGTCTCCCGTCCCGTGGAAACGCCACGTGGGTTCTCTCCTCCACCCGCTTCTCTTGCTGAGCGTCACTGAGAATATGTGGTCGTTTTTTTCAGCAGCGTCAGTACTGAAAGACTGAGAGACCACTTGCTTAATATTAATGGGTCCTCCCACGCCGCCCCGCCTTTGAAATAGACCCCTTCCCACAGATGACTTTTCCAAGCCCTGGACGGACAAGCCCAGGCCCCGTCAGGTGCCCGCGTGACCCCTGCACTGCTCCTTGGTACCTGTCCCTGCTCTGAACGGTTGTCTGAGGTGCAGTTTCACGTCTGTCCTCCCCCTGGGTTCTGCGCCCCAGGAAGGCAGGGGCGCACACCGCGCCCCTTGCCTGGTGGCCAGGAAGGAGGTGCCTGAGAGTATTTGATGAAGGGATGAACATTCCCACTTCATCCTCCCAGCAGCTGTGGGAGGGGAGTTGGCGGAATATAAACATGGAGCCTCTTAGAGGCAGGCGACGTTCCCCAGATGACACCGCAAACAGGGCTGGCGCCCAGCTCCATGTAGCAGGAAGCCCGCGTTCCCATCCTTGCAGTCTCCTCCTGTCCGGGGCAGCCGTGGTGCAGGAGAGCCTGGCCTTGTGTGGAGCAGTTAGCGCACACCCTCCTGTCCTCGTCCCTGCAAGGTGGGCTGAGGAGGGAAGGCCTGGTGTGTGCTGGAACTCGAACTCTAACCTCAAGGCAGCTCGAATGAAAAGCGTCCAGTCTTTTTTCCCCTAATGAAGCTTTTCCTATCCAGTACTGACTTGCTATAAACCCCTAATGTGCTCTCTTATTTATTTTTGAACATCTTCACATGCCATCAATCCCCGAGTGAGTGTTACAGCTCAGTATGGCTGTGGACAGAGCCAGGCGTTGCCCTGGCATTTTAGGGCTCCATGGTGGAGAGTGGAGGTGATGGGGAGGCCCCGATACTCCCTCAAGGACAGTCGGCTCCCAAGGGCTGAGTCCTTGGCCTCGGCCTCAGGGACCTGGCAGAACCACAGAGCCCCAGGAGAAGTTTAAACCTAAAACACATTGGCGCACGCGTCCAACAGATGTGTGCGCAGCCTGCGGTGCACCAGGCCCGGCCCCGGGTGCTGGGAACAACACTTCCGAGCCTCGAGGAGCTCACCGTAGGATGTGGGCCGACAGACTGCCAGCAGACATCATTTTCTCTAGTGCTACCGAGGCTGCTTTCTGTACAGGGTGTCGGAAGGGCCGACAGGGCCTCCCTGAAGAGGTGGCGTGACAGCAGAGCGGGAAGGAATGGGTGTGTAGGGTCATCAGGAGCAAGGCCCCTGGGGTGGGAGCATGCCGCGTGTGCTCAGGGAAGAGGGGGAGCAGGCAGTGCACCCCTCCTTGACCTCTGAGCCTCAGTGTCCTCACCTGTGAACCGAGAACACCAGCTGTACGGACTCACTGGGGATGTGAGGATGAAATGAGCGCTTGGCGAGCACTACACTGGCGTTCGCTGTCGTTACCCCTCTCCCCTCCCCCTGCAATGTAGAGGAGCGTCCCCCAGCCCCCCAGGAGGCACCCCCATCACCCACCACCCAGCAGCCCAGCCCGGAGTGACCCAGCCCAAGCCCCAAACCCAGGACCTGGCTCAGCGGCAGAATTCAAGGGGCCCCGCCATCCAATTAGAGCATCGCCAGGAGCCGGGGCCGCGTCCCCTCCAGCTTCCTTAATAAACCCCACTTCCCCTTAATTGCAGCTTTCATGAAAACGACCCACTGGGGCCGCAGCGCCCCATCCTTGGGTGCAGGCCAACAGCAGACATGTTTCTGTTGTGCAGATTTCCGGATGGCAGCTGCTCCCGCCTTCCCAGGGAACTGTCAGGAGCCCGCCCTTCTCCCGGTCCCCAAAAAGATTCCAGGCGATAGCACTGCCACCTCATATGTCATCGTGTCACCCGGCCGTTTACAGAGCGCTCCCAGTCACGAGCTCAGCTGCGTCTCGGCTGAGTCACAAGGCAGAGACTGTCACCCTCACGGCACAGGTGAGGAAACAGGCTCGCAGGGTGAAGTGTGCTCCGTGGCGTCTAGTCCAGGAAGGTACCAGAAGAGGGCAGGCCCCTTCTCTAATCTCCACTGGCCACGGCACCACAGCCGAAGCCATCCTCTCCTTGCCCTCAGCTATGTGGGGAAAGGAAGCAGCGTGGTAGCGGTGGGCCACCCAGGACGTCGCCGGAAACGCTGGTTCCATTCAGGGTTCTCAGGCTGTTTCCCAGAGGAGCTGGGATTAGGGGCTGAGTGGGTTGAGGCCAGAACCCTTAACCCCACTCCACTTCTAGTATTTCTCTTCTTGGGTTCACAGTGGCCCAGCTCTCATAGTCTTAAGTGTCTCACGTAACAGTTTCGAGCGATGAGAGAGTTTGTGGACCCCGAAGTGCAAGCCAGCTTCTTTATTTGAAAGAACAGCAGCCTGCTCCAAAGCTAGGGGACAGCCGGCTGCGTCGGCCTTGCAGACATAGTGTATCAGGGAGACTATGTTTCCGCTGCTGTGACAGACCCAAATACCGGTACTTTAAGTGAAGTAAGAGGTTGATTCTTCTCACGTGACAGTCGGGAGGTAGGCAGGCCCAGCCCGAGGGGCGCTACACAGTGGCAAGGACCTAGCTCCCTCTGAACTGTTGCTTTGTCACCTCCATGGCTCTCATCACACCGCCCAGGATGGTCCCCTACTGTGCCAGGACCCAGCCAGTAGGAGGGGGAGGACAAGGAGAGAGCCTTTCCGGCAAGGACGCAGCCTGGATGGTCTCACGTCTGTGCACAGCCCTCAGCCAGAACAGAGTCACATGGTCAGACCTACCTTAGAAAGATGCTGGGAGCTCGTCTGCCCCTCTAAAATATGGAGGTCCCCCACCTGAAACTAATAATTTTTTAAAAAGGGTTTTTTTTAATAAATAAAAATAAAAAATATATAAAATATGGAGATCCTTGTGCGTCAGGAGAGCAAGTGTAGGAACCGCTAGCAGCCTCTGCCACGGATGGAGTCAGGCTGCTGCCTGGGGCTTTCCTGGGACATTTTCAAGGTCGGTTTGACCGTCCCTAATTTCCACCTTTCCAGCTAACTTTAGAACTTAACCCCACGTGAGCATCGTTCACAGGTCTTCGAATTACTTCCATGGATTCTTAACCCAAGAAGAGTTGAAGGCCCACTGCCTGAGACCCAAGCAGTAGTTGTCAGTGGAAAACCCCAAAGAAGCGTGTGGGTCCCTTTGCTTTCACAGAAAGATGTGTCTGCTACCTGCCCCACTGGCCAAAAGCAAGTCACGTGGCAGAGCCCAAAGTCTGCGAGGGAGGGGATCACCAAAAGGCATGGATGTAGGCTGGAAGGGGGTAAAGAATGGGGCCGTGAATGCCGTCAGATGTCCCACACACCTCTTCAACATGCCTTGCACCCGTGCCCCTCCGTGGGCACCATCTTAGCGCCAGCCCCCACCTGTCGCCTAGATTATTGGGACACCTTCCTCTCCCATGTCCTCTGCCCCTTCCCCCTGGTTACCCACCGCCCGTCCTTCAGGTCTCATGCCACTTCCTCTGAGCAGTCCCGCTGGCCACCCAAGACCCGCACGCCCTCCCTGTCCCTCTTGTCACCAACTAGAACCCCTTTGAGGTCAGGAACCGGTCTCGTTCATAAGAGTGCCCACACGTGGAAGGCACCCACTAACTACTGGCTGGAGTCCCAGCCGTCCCCAGAGGAACAGGAAATCCAGAGAGCCCCCTCATAGCCAAATCCAGGAAAATTCTAGCCAGGCAGGTGAGCCCAGGTGGCACCCATCAAGCCGCCAGGTGTGACGGGGCCATCACTTAATTCCCTCCTCCTGGAAGGCTCTGTGCCTGTTCTCTCCAACGCTGCCTTTAAAAGGTGCCCCGGCTTCTTCAACAGCCAAATCCAGTTCATGCTGCTTCCCAGGACTTGGTGTGTTCAAATCCCCTTTTCCCTGGGAAAGGTTTGAATTCGGAAACCAGGGTTGGGGATTTGGCGGCATTTTCTCTGCACCCTGTTTCCTCTCCTCTCTCTCTGAGCCTTTCTCGCCACCCAGGTGGTGCGGCCTCATTCCTGGGGGGTGAGGGAAAAAAAAGTAACTCCACATCTTGCCTGGGAGTTTCAGCGTTGGGAGCAAAAGCCACCGGACCCTCAAGACAAGGGTACTTCCCAGAAACCCAAGCTCTCGGGGGTGAGAGGTTAAGCTCTGCCCTTGAACCGAGACGCACTGGCCTGAGACTCACCCCAGCCTCGATTCTGCTTTCCGGATTCGAATGTCTGCTTCCTCTAAAACAGGGAAGAGACCGTCCCTCTCAGGAGGGTTACAGGCCAGCAGGACATGAACGCCGAGCCGCAGCCCAGGGCCTGGCCCGAGCTTGACTGAATGCCGCCCTGTGCTCCGCACAGCATGGTGAGCCGGGGGTCCAGGCCTCAGCCCCCGTGGAGCTCCGTCCCAAACACCAAAAGTGGGATTATGAGCCGCGATACCCCTGTGTGTGAGCAGAGACGGCACAGAGCATCTTGAGAGCAGTGGTGGGGGCCCGACTTTCATGGGGTGCTGGGAAGGTGTCTCTAAGACGTGATTTCCCAGCTGTAAGGGGAGCCGGAGGCAGCTAAGCGAAAGGGGAGAGGAGGCTGGGGCGGGAGGAGTGGCCTGTGCAAAGGGGGCACGGTGGGACCTTGGGGGCCGAGCCTGGCTGCTGGTGTCCTTCACCCCAAGCCCTCCCCGTCACCCATCCAGACTGGAAAGCCCTCCTCGCACCTCCTGGTCTTGGCCGCCGCTGAGAATGGACCACAGTCAGCCAGGGGCTGCTCCCAGGGCGCTGTGTGTCCCCATCTGGGGGGCCACCGCTGCATGTCAGGGCTGCTCAGGTCCCTGCGTCCTCATAGCAGCCTCCCCGGTGCTTCCCCCCAGCCCCCCCACAACCCAGGCAGGGAGTCACGTGGCAGCTGACTGAGGTTTCACCTCTATCCACTCATGAATATCAATCAGGCCTGGTAATTCACAGTAAGTGGGATCCAGATTGACTAATAAGCAAGGCTTTCACCCCAAACTGGGTCCGGGGATGGAGAATGGCAGTGATGTGCGGCGGCGGGCAGGTGTGGGCACGATGTGACCGGAATTGGAATATCTGACAGCAGCGCTGCAGACAGCAGGGTGGCCCTGAGGGGACGCAGACAGCTTGGGGAGCGGGGGTCCCCTTGCAGGCAGTGGCCAGCACCCTAGGGGGGCTGGGAGCAGGCTCGGCCCCGGGACCCCTGCAAGCTCCTCTCCACCCCGGCTGAGAGCCAGCTTAGCCTCTCTCTGGGCTCCTGACCACGGTTGTGGGGTCCACCCCGAGACCCCAGGAGAGATGGGTTACCTGGGGCAGACCCTCATCACCAAGGGAGGAAGACCCGGTCCTGAGGGTCGAGGGTGGAACGCTGAGCCAAAGGCACGTACTGTAGGAGCTGAGCTCGCATCCTCCCCGAGGTCAGGGTATCTGAATTACTGACATCTGGGCGGGAACAAGCCAGCTCTACGACTTAACGCAAGCTCTGCGATTCGCAGAACCAAATTGCGTTTCTGTGCCTCAGTGTCCTCTTCTGTAAAATGAGGGGTGACCGGAACACCCACCTCAGAGGATTCACTGAGCAGGTGATCACGCAGCTGTGTGACTCGGGCCAGACGCTGCACCTCTCTGAGCCACAGCCCCACCTGTGGACTGTAAAGCCCCCTGACACACCGTGGGCACTGGGTAAGGGTCACTTCCCTCGGACTCCCCCATTCTAGCCCTGGTTCATCCACCATCCTCATAAGTGACCGTCGTCATCACTGCCCTCACCGTGGACTAACTTTTTTAATCCTTCACCACCTCGCGAGATGGGCGCCATTGTCGCCCTCCTCGTCTCCAGGGAGGAAGCAGAAACCCAGAGAGGTTAGGTGCCTTGCCCAAGACCACACAGCTCAGGGATTGAGCCAGGGTTGAAACCAGGCAGCTGACTGCAGCCTGGGCTCTTCACCACGGCACTGTACCCCCGTGCCAGCCTGGTCTGCCTCTGCCCATTGTCTTTCAAATGTGGAAATGCAGCCCTGCTCTTTGAGCCCCAGGGGAGGGCTCGAGGCCACCCTCGCACCTGTTCCTGTGATGGTGCGAGCCTGTGCAGCCCTCCAGGTACGTCTCTGACTGAGCCTTCATCTGAGTCCTCATGGCTCAGCCATCCATCTTTCTTTGAGATTTAAGTTCTAAGCTCTCAGAATTCAATGACAAAATTAAGTCAAATGATCAATCACTGAATCCTCACCACCACCCTGTGACCCATGGGTGCTGCCCTTTTCCCCTCACCTTGCAGTTGAGGAAACTGAGGCTCAGGGCCGGACTCCAGGCTCAGCGGGGGACTTCCCCAGAGTCACCGAGCTCAGAAGAGGCTGGCGTGGGGTCCCTGCCAGGTCCTTCTGACTTTCAACCCCGAGCCCCAGACCACCAGCCAAGGCCCATGAGAGGAAGCCCGGTGCTTTTGTTCGCTGAGCAGAGCACTGACTAGAACCTTCCCCGCACCGGGCCCTGGGGTCTGTGGGGAGGAGAGCAGGCACAGCCCCTGCCCCTCAGAGCCCACAGGCTGGGTGGGGAGCACATGGACAATACTGAGGTGGGGGGACGTCCTGGGAGCACAGACCAGATGCCCAGCTCTGATGGGGCATGAGTGTGTGTCTGTGATGTGTGTGAATGGACAGGAAAGCCATGGGTCACGTGGTTGTCTGTAGCTTAGCCTTCTGAAGGCTGTGTCCCCAGCACAAGCCACCACCTCTGCTGGTCCACACAGCAGCCAGGGCACGTACTCCGTGTCCTCCAGGCACCCTCCCCGCCACGCCAGCTCTTTTCCTGATACAGGACAAAAACAGGTAGTTTTTCAAAGCTTCAGCCTCTGACCCATGGAGGGAGGTGTATCTTCACAAACAGGCCTGCATTCATCCATGACATAAATGTGACGTACTATCAGGCGAAGGGCTGGAAGGTAGAGCAAGGACAGGGCACCGGAAGTGGAGGGGACGACCTGACAAAGTGACAGTCATGCTGCCCATGTCACTGGGTCCTTATGAGGACGAACCGAGATGAACTGGCCAGGGGCCTCAGCATAGTAAGTGCTCAATAAACGGCCTGTGATGGTGATTATTGGTTTATTGCATTGCTATCCACAGTCCCATCAATTCTTAAACAGATGCGGGGGCCGCTCCAAATCCCCCAATCTAAACTGCAAAGACAGGCGATATTCACTAGGGACCGTGGGTGGGGGGGAGACGTAGCCAACCCGCAGCTGCTGCTAATTTTTATTTGCATCTCAAGTGGGCCCTGTGCCTCGGAGACATAGGGAGGCGAGCGAGGGTTCGGTGGGCACGCAGGGCGCTTGCCTCCGTCTGAGGGCTCCCAGTCCTCTCTGCGCCCCTCTGCCCCCACCCCACCCTCCGTGGGGTGGTAAGGGTTGGCCATCGGCGCTCAGGAGGCTCAGCCCACTGTCTCCCCGGAGACACCGGGTAGTTTCTCATTTTCCCCTTGAGCAGTTTCACAGCCCAGTTAAACCTACAGCGAAGGCTCGCTGGGATGGAGACCCGGGTTCAGGGAAGGAGGCGGGTGAGGGAATAAATACACCCAATGCTGGCCGCTGCCCCCACCAGCAACAACTGAAACCACCAGGAAGAGCTCCGGGGAGAAAGTGGTTTACAAATACCAGCCCCGGTCCTTCCCGGGACCCAGCATGAGTGTTCACCAAACATGTAAATATTTCCAGCACATAGATTCCACTTAGCACATTTATTTTGCAAACTGGGCAACGAACTGTACAAAAGAGACCCTGTTCCAGCTCCTTGTCTTTTAAAGCAGAGGTTTGACAACCCTAAACCTAGGAGAGGTTTATTCCCCCTAAAGTGTGGTTCAGCCGCAGAATTCTGATTGGGATACTCCAGTGGCCAGCCAGGGTCTGGTCATCTCTCGTTTATCAGGCTGTGTTAAGAGTTAGAAGTGCTCCTGTTGAGACCCTCCCCTGACCCATATTCGCATGAATACTGCCTGTCCATAACCGTGTGAGTGGGGCTCATATGCCCATTTTCCAGATGTAGAAACTGAGGCTCAGAGCCGTGTAGTGGCTTACCCGGGGTGACACCGCTCAGAAACAGCAGAGCCCAGCTACAGGGCCCGGGGTCTGTCTGACTTCAAAGCCACTACCCTTACCAGAAAATACCCTGATGGTGGGAGCAGTGAGAGAGAGAGGCCCCACGGCCCCCATCATCTCAGAAACCGTCTCCTGTCCGGGCTCCAGGCAGTGCCGGGCTGTGCAGTTCTGACAGCATCATTTTACCTTCGGGCTCACTGGTCCCTTTTATAACTTGCTTTCAATCAGCGTGAGCAGCTGGGATGAGATCGTCTCTCAGGGGTCGGCCAGGCCCACAGGCAGGGCCAGGTGCCGCATATGGGCATCTCCAGGTGCTTGCTTTCCCCGCCAGGACCCTGGGAGCAGATCTGACCGGGGCCGTCCAGGCAGGGCTGCACCAAATCCAGCTTTGTGGGGCCTCAAAGCATCAAAAGCTTTGGGGGTGGGGAAGCCCCACCATACCCCACCCGCCTTTGCCCAACAGTCCCCAGTCCCATGATCATTCTTGTAACAGAATCGTCCAAGCCGGACCTCGTGGCTTCTCCTTGTGGGTTTCTCTCTTGAGCCTCCGTGCCCCTTGCTGTCCAGGCCTCTGCTCAGATGTGGCCTCACTGGGGAGGCGTTCTCTTCCACCGTGTACGAAGTCGACTCTTCATTTTCTTCCTAGCCCTTGCCACCCTCTGACGTGCTTTCTATTTGTCCTTCGTTCTTCCTCTTCCAATTAGAAGGTTCCACGAGGGCCCGTGAGTTATCTTGGTCACTGCTGAGTCCTCAGAGCTCAGAACAGTGCCCAGGACAATGGTGTTTAGATATTGAGCGAGGCATCTGTTAGGTAAGGAGAGAGTGGGGTTTTCCCTTCTTCCATCGGAAGAACCCTGCAAGGTGAGTCTTATCCCCACTTGACAGAGGAGAAGACAGAGGCCCCGGGGCTGGGTGTGGAGACACTGAAACCATTCCCTTGCACAAATGCCCCATTTTGCCCTTCAGTGGTGGCCGGAAATTTTCTCCTCCTCCACCGAGGAGGGGCGTCGGACTTTGCAAACCACTGCTTTCCTAACAGAATAAAAGCAAACAAGAAGTGGGAAACAGGTCGGCCTGCATGGCTTCAAGCCCCAGGCGGGGCCCAGCCGCTGTCTGTCTGTGCCCGAGTGGAGCGGCTGGGGTCTGGGGTTTTGCTGGCAGACGGAGGGCTGAAGTCTGTGCCTGGACTTAGTTAGAATTCAGCCCTTAGATCGCTCCCTTCTCTCTGATGGCTGCGAGTGATTGACACTTACAAATTACCCAGCCGAAAGTGTCGAGTCTTTGACCCCTGAGTAACATCTTTGGCAAGCCTGAGATTTGCCAGCATTTTGTCATCTAATTACTACAAATCCCTTGAAAATTCACTGGCTGGTGAATTTTTAATGCGGGGCAATTTCAATGTGATGCATTGCCCAGATGGGTTCTTGCGTTTCTCCCCTCTCTCTCTCCCTCTCTCTTTCTCTCACTCTTCTCTCTCTTTCTCTCTTTCTCCATCCCTCTTTGCTGAACTTGAATCATCTCACAAACTTTCGGATGGGCTTGTGACGGGAGCCCTGAGCATCTGGGTGGAGCTGGTGGAGGCTGTGGGGTCTTGGCATCTGAGCGTTTCCGTGCCCTGTTCTTTGGAAATGTGCACACGGGCGATCACAGGAAAATGCCTCCCTCCTGCCTCCCAGACAGCCTGTGGGTCTACCTGCTCCCCTAAGACTCCCCCAACTAGCACAACAGACTGGGCAGCAGTGATACTCCAGTCTCCTTCACGACATACCTTGCAAAGCCGCTTCCCCGGGGCAGGTAGGCTGGTGACTTTGCAAGGTTGGTTCCTTTCACGTTAAATCTTGGGCAAAGCAAGTGTTTCACATTCTTCTTATTATTATTATCATTATTATTATTATTAATACTAGTATTTACCTTGTTCTTTAGCTCGTTGGATAATAGCGCCCACCAGGGCAGGGGAAAGACGGCTGCCTTTCGCGGAACAGAAGAGACTGTACCTGCCACTCGGTGCTTGGACAATCTCCTGCCACTTCAGACCCCTGAGGTCTGCAAGCCGGACCTGCTGTTTCCAAGCACCTCACTGACCTGCCTGTGCTGCCAAATGAACTTGGAACTTCGAACCCCCAGAAGCCAGCACTGAGGGCTTGATCCCCATGGGAGCAAAACCTATCTCCACACCACGAGTGGAAAGGGGCCGGGGGCAACAAGAAACCTGGCTCCCTTTATTTTTTTCCTTTTTCTCACCTTTGATATGTATATCGGATTCTTATTTCTAAATACAAAAGCAAGGTGCCTTTTCAACTTTGTCCCCCCATGAGCCCTCTGCGCGGACATTTTCCTCGGTGACAAGGCAGAGGGCGGAAACCGCGGTAGCAGGCATGTTCTCGCTGTTGACCTCCTCGAGATAAGCCTCCGCCAGCCCGCTCCACCCCCGCCCCCTTCCCCCTATTCAGGGAAAGGAGGTTTTGCTTTTCCGCCCCCCGTTTCTGGTTACATATGTACACGGCTGATAAAATATTCCACTTCACCCCTTCTCCCCATGGGACCTGCCGTCTTACGGGAAAAGGGTTTGTATGACAGCGACCACGACAGCCTGCGTGTCGCCTGGAAACCGCGGTGGGAGGAGGGGGCCGTCTCTCTCCGGCTCCTCTTTATTCAGCTCCCCTCTCCTGGTTCTGATAACTGCATCGCTGGAGAGAAAAGGCCGGCACTGCCTCCGTGGGCCCCAGCCGAGGCCCAGATGGTCGCCCACCTCTCCTTGAGAAGGGAGATGCTTTCAAGGTCCCCACTGTTGCTTGCCTGGCAACACCCACCTCCCGTGGACTTCACCTGGGGTCACCCAGACATGCTTGAGCCCACTCTCCCTGGACACCCTCAAAAGTTGGAGCCACAGCAAAACCTGGCTGGGGGAGGTCCCGAAGAAGCAAACTTGGCTGATGGGTAGAACCCAGCAGTTGGAGAAGGGGCTGGGCCTTGTACACGGAGAGAGGGTTGTCATGGCTGCCTGAGGTGGTCCAGGAAAAAAAGCAGCTAAAGCATCGTCTGGACTTCTACCCAGAGGGGCTCTTGAAGTGATTCAGATGCTGCCTCTGCAGACACTGATTCCTGCTTCTCTCTCCACCCACTTGGCTCTCTCATGTCTCCCATCACATGTAACTGACATTCCAGAATATTCCAGAGGCAAAAGCGGGGGGTGGAAGCAAACATCCTTAAGCTTCTTCCTGAGACCTCCTTTTCCAGAAAGCAACAGCCGACTTTGCCCTGAGTTCACAGGAGCAGGGCCTTTGCACCCAGCATCCTGAGTGGTGCCTCTGCCATGCCCCACCCCCTTCAAAGGGCCTCCACTCAGCGTAGACGTTTGCCGAGCTCATGATGGGCCAGGCGCCAGGCTCGGTGCTGAGGGGCAGAGCCACAGACCCTGTGCTAAGAAGACCTTCGACTAGGGGGTGGGGTTAATAAGACAAAAATGGATCGCAAAAAGCTTCACATGGGAGGTGGGGCGTGTTCTGAAAGACTGGAAGAAGGTGGGGTTCAGGTAGGGATGCAACAAGCGTTTAGTAAGCACCTAGTAGGTGCTCGGCACCACGGTGGTCAAGATGAGAGACGCATTGCCCGGCCTTGGAGGATTAGTTTATTTGAAATGACCTTTGCATCGAGATGACCTCTTAGAAGGAAAGCAACGAAGTGGGCAGGGCAGGGGCGACCACGGTGGCTGTCATAAGCGAGTAGCCACACGTGCACTGAGAGCCCTCCAGGCAGGCTGGGCAGTTTTTAGGCTGAGCCTTATCCAAACAAAGGTGCACATGTGTGTTATGTGTGAATTACAGCCTGGTCCCTCCGTGCCATGGGCCGATTAGCACGAGCTGGCAACACTGGCCTACATGGAAAGAAATGTGTAAAAGTAAGAGAACTGTGAATGACGAATTCTGTTACCTGTCCACTGGTGCTGCCATCTCCAGCCTCATGGTCCTCAAGGCTGAGGAATGAAGTAAAAAGGCTGGCAGGGAACCTGAGTGTGTCTTTATTTTCATCATGCTTCAAAATCCCACTGCTTTTCCCCTCTGGTTTTGTTTTACTTTGGAGTGTGTGTGTGTGTGTGTGTGTGTGTGTGTGTGTGTACACCCACGCATTTTGCTCCTAACAAGAGCCCTATTAGAACCATTTAAAGTTCTCAGCTTGTTTGAGCCATTGTTTCTACTTGACACCATCTGCCAACATTTCTGAGACTATCGACATTTTTTTTCCTCCTCCCTTTCACATATTCATTCCATAAATATTTATTGAGAGCCTGGCACTGCGCTGTGCATGGGAACGTGCTGATGGGACAGAAAGTTCTTACCTTCTTAGGTCTGATGGGAAAACAGACGATACTAAACCAGGAACAAATACATAATTTCAAGTAGGGATGAAGGGATGGAGAAAGGGCCGACTCCAGCGCGGGGGTCTGGGAAGGCCACTCCACGGAAGCAACATTTAAGCCAAAACTTGAAGACTGAAAAGAAACCCACCCGTGCATGCTGAAAACGGAGGTGGGGGAGCAGCAGCTCTGGCAGAGAGACAAGCGAGTTCAGAGGAAGCAGGGAGGTATTGTGCTCCGGGACTTAAAGGTGGCCAGGGTTCCTGCAACAGTGGGGGATGTGAAGAATGGACTGGAGAGATGTGTAGCCACACAGAAGCAGCTGTATAGGGCTTGCCATTCAGGTATTCCCCATCTCCTTTACCTTTGCTGCTTTCCACGGGCTTTCCCAGTCCCCCTGGCAGCTAGAAGTGTCTGGACCACAGTTAGCCAATCAGACCTAAGCAGAAATCGGCTAGAAGCTTTCCAGGGAAGTTTTTGTGTTCCTGATTTAAAAAAAAAAAAGAAAGAAAGAAACACTGCAGGCCCTCTTCCTTCTTCCTTTCTTTTTTTTTTTGCCTTTAACTCAGATGTGACGCCTGGAGCTGCAGCAGCCGTTTTGCAACCTTGAGGGAAAGGCCAAGGGCATGACAAAGAACTTGGGGCCACTTAATCAACGCTGGCTCCCTATCTCCAGACTTTTTATTATATGAAAAAGAATGGCCCCTATTTGTTTCAGGTACAGTTAGTTGGGTTTTCTGTTATTTGTCAAAAGCATTCCTGGGCTGGTACTTGGAGTAAGGGATTGGGGCTGGGGAGAGGTGAATAACAATAGAGGTGAGTCTGGGTTCAAAAGCAGCAGCCTTGAGATGCTATAATGGAGCACCAGGTGTGGAAGAGCCATGTTTGATGGTAAAAGGAACCTACTATTTACTCAAATGTCTCTAATTCAAGTTCAGTGTTCACTGGGAAAGGGCGAAGGAGATGTGAATCAAGACAGACACGGATCTTTATTTTACATGCGGTCCTCTCACTCCAAGGCAAGTGTGGTGGACAGACATCACCAATTGAGAAAGACGCTTTCTGGAGTTTATTCATGTGTCCATTGAACCCAGATGGGGAAAGGGCCAAAGGCGATGGGGAGTAAAACAAGGGTGAGAAGAAAGAAGGAGAAAAATTTTCTGCACAAGCCCTTGAAGAGGCCCTTGTGCTACCCCTCGGTTTCCAGGGTTTGAGGCACACTGTGACAATAAATGTTTTGTGGACTAGGAAAGAAAAATTACAAGAATGGACAAATTCTTCGCACAATGTTAGAAGAAGAAAAAAAATTGTATCCAGTGTTGTGCGTTCTCTCAAGAGGCCCACAGAAATTCTTGTTAAGTGAAGGCATGCCTTGAAATAGAAATTATATAATGGCCACCAACTCCAGCTTTCCTAGAGTTGAGGCCTCAAAAATTTGCATGGTTGAAAGCACATATTACACAGGATGGGGTTAATGTGCGACCCCTGGTTCCAAGAATCTGTCAGCAGGGCCCCCTTAATCTAGTCCCAGCCGAGGTCGAGGTCCTCAGAGAAGGACCCTGAGAAACCATTCTGAGGCCCAGAGAACACATCGTGCCCCAGGAGAGGGCACCAATGCTGAATACGCAGCTTTCTGCCTAAGCTTTGTGGCATGTTGACATTCAATCGGGCATCTGTTGAAGACCAACTATGTGCCTCCTGTCCTGGGAATCATCTAAGACCAAAGGGTTATTAACATAAAAAATGGATCTCAAAGTAGGTGCCAGAACTAAGAATCAAGAGCATCCTAACTGCCTCATTCTCTGCTGGGAGGTGCTCTCAGCTGCCCCTCAACCAGGACATGGCCATTCTACCCTAGAAAACTCCAGGTCCGGCATAAATGCTAAAGATCAATAAGTGTTAGCATCGCCTGGAACACTTCAGGAGAGAGCAGTGTGGAGACAGTACCCCCAAGGCCTTGGTGTTATTAAAAATACGAAGACTTCCAGGAGAGAAGCTACAGAGACGTGAACAAACCCTAGAACTTGGACTTGGTCCCATTCTCTCCCTGGACTTCAGCACGTTGGTCCTTCCTCCAGCTTCAGAGAGGCAGCTGCATAGTTTTCTAACTTCCTTTTCCTAACTCAAAATATTAGTAGCGACACATTTACCATGAAAAAATGGATTTGGGGTATAAAGTAAAAGTTGAAAGGAACAAAATATAATTAAAGTAAAAACACAGATACAAAAGGTCTGTAAAAATGTTCATAGCAGCTTTGTTTGCTATTAATAGAGGTGGAAGCAGCCCAAATGTGTGTCAACAGTATATTAGGTCAATAAATGGTGGCATGTTCACACGATTGAATAGTGCTCAGCAGTGAAAAAGAAATGACTGTCATACGAGGACTGACAACTTCGCGAACTTGTTGCAATGATGTTGCTAACCTTTTTTGATATCAGAGGGATTGTTCATTATGAATTTGTACCAACTGGACAAACAGTTAACCAAGTTGACTATTTGGAAGTGCTGAAAAGGCTGTGTGAAAAAGTTAGACGACCTGAACTTCTCACCAACAATTCATGGCTCTTGCATCACGACAATGCACCAGCTCACACGGCACTGTCTGTGAGCCAGTAAACAAATAACTGTATTGGAACACCCTCCCTACTCACCTGATCTGGCCCCCAATGACTTCTTTCTTTACCCAAAGATCAAGGAAATATTGAAAGGAAGACATTTTGATGACATTCAGGACATCAAGGGTAATGCAACAACAGCTCTGATGGCCATTCCAGAAAAAGAGTTCCAAAATAGCTTTGAAGGGTGCACTAGGCACTGCCATTGGTCATAGCTTCCCAAGGGGAGTACTTCGAAGGTGACCGTAGTGATAGCAATGAGGCATGTAGCACTTTTTCTAGGATGTTTTTACGAACTTAATTGTCAGACCACGCACGAGTACACAACAGCAAGGATGAATCTCATAGTGTTCATTGAGTGAAAGAAGCCATACCCAAAATTGCTGTGTGACTGACTTCATTGGTATGAAGTTGAAGAAGAGGCAAAATGAATGGATGGTGATGGAAGTCTGAATGATGGTCGCCCTTGGGGCATTAGTGGGGCAGTGACAGAGGGACTTGAGGGAAATGACCTATAACTTGATCTGGGGGGTGGTTACTTGAGTGTTTACACAGGTAAAAATGCATTGCAATGTGCACTTGAAATTACACCCTGGGTGAGAGTCAGCCCCTTCTATCACAGCCAGGTATGTTTCCGTACAGCAGCAGTTCTCAAACTTGAGTCTCAGGAACGCCTTTACAAGAGTGAGGACCTCCAAGGGCTGGCGTCTATTTGGGTGCTATCTATTGCTATCTACTGTTTAGAGGTTAAAACGGAGACATTTAAAATATTTCATTCACTGGGCTGGCCGAGTGGCTCAGTTGGTTAACAGAATGAGCTCTGAGCAACAGGGTCGCCAGTTTGATTCCCCCATGGGCCAGTGAGCTGTGCCCAAGCTGAGAGCTGCCACTGAGCTGCCAACAGGTGGCAGGATGGCTCAGCTGGTGAGAGCACATGCTCCTAACAACAAGGTCACAGGTTCGACTTCCGCATGGGATGGTGGCTACGCCAACCCACAACTAAGATTGAACACGGCACCTTGAGCTGAGCGGCTGAGAGCTGCCGTCAGGCAGTCAGATGGCGACTGGACTTGGAGCTGAGCTAGCTGCACCTTCCACAACTAAGATTGAAGGACAACTTGTCTGTTCCCCTTCCCCAATTCCCCAATAAAATCTTTAAATAAATAAATAAATATATATACATATATATATATATATATTTCATTCACTTAAAAATAGTAATAATAAATGTAGTGAGAAGAGGGGCAATGTTTGACATTTTTGCAAATCCCTAGAATGTCTGACTTAATAGAAAACACCCAGATTCTCAAATCTGCTTCTGGATTCAGTCTGATGTGATCTGTTGTTGTGGTCAAGGTGTATGAAGAAAATGGCCGCACTAAGATGCAAGGTGGGTAAGGGGGGGGCCTGGGGTACCCCCAGAGGGTCTCTGGGACTCCCAGCAACTCGGAACCCAGCCTTAGAGGTCTTGAGTCCAGGCCCCCCGAAGTAGACAAGCAAGTCTTTACAGAAAGCTGAGGGCTCATGTTAAGCCTCCATACTTTTAACTCTTGGGTTCATGACCATTTTGAGTATCTGATGAATGCTAAGAATCATTGCCAGGAAAGAAAACGATTTTGGGTGGGTGCACGAGGGGTGTGCACGTGCATCATTTCAGGGGCTTCACCAACCCCTTGAGGCCCATCTCGGACCTCAAAGTAACAGCTATGGGTTGGGGGGAGAGAGGTCTGTGAGGCGAAGGGTACAGAACAGCTGCTTTGCCCAAACCATCATCCACGGTGCCTTCTGGGCCCCAAACAAGAACACGGCCCCTCCTAATGCATTCGATGCAAAGTCACATCCGGAGCTAACAGTAATAACATCTGTGTGGCGGGAGTCTTTATGTCATGCCAGACGCTGTATGTGGTTTATACACGTTGTCTAAGTTGCTCCTCACAAGAGCCCTTGATGTTGTTTTCATCCCCATTTTACAGATGCTGAAACTGGGACCCAGAGAGGCAAAGTCACTGGTCCAAGGTCACACAGCACAGCCAAGATTAGACCAGCTCAATCTGGCAACAACACCTTTACTCAAACCCCAATGCTCGTGGCTTTACAACTGGGGTGTGTGTGTGTGTGTGTGTGTGTGTGTGCTATAAACAGGAGAATCTATTTTCCTAAACCACTCTCAATATGTAAAACAAAAGACAGACTAGCTGATTAAAATGCTTGGTGGGGGGAACCATGTATTCCAACCCTTTCCTTTGTCCACCTGGGATAACCCATGAGAATCACAGGGCTCCACAATACAGAATTTGAAAACTCTTTAAAAAAAAAAAAAGCTAATGTTTATTGAACCTTTCTTATATGCATGGCACTGTTTAAGCATATTACATTTATTTGTTTTATTTTTTTTTTAAGGTTTTATTGGGGAATTGGGGGAGGGAACAACGTTGGAGAATCGGGGAAGGGGAACAGAAAAGTTGCTGTCCTTTGGTTCTTCAGTCTAGTTGTGGAGGACATCGCTTCACTGGCTCATGTTGGTATTGTGATCATTGTGCTCTTCCTGGCTGAGGCAGATCGGTTGCCGGCCATTGGACGTCTGCTCACAGTAGCTCACGGAAGCCCACTGCAGCCCTGCTGCAGCCTACGCCATTGCTGGCAACTCACCGCAGCCCAGCTCCAGGAGCTGTTGTTCACCATCTTAGCTGTAGAGGCAGCGTCACTGGCCCATGTGGGATCCAAACCGGCAGCCCTGCTGCTCAGAGCTTGTGCTCCCAAACCAACTCTTAACCAATGAGCCACTCTGCCGGCCACATATTACATTTATTAACTTACATAATTTTCCCCATAATGTGCAAGCCATAACTGTAGCCATTGTACAGATGAGGAAACAGATTCAGAGAGGTTAGGTAACTTGCCTAAGGTCACACAGTAAGTGGCAGTGCTGGGTGAGGAACCCAGAGAGTCTTGTGTCTGTATGTGTACGTGTGTGTGTGTGTGTGTGTATGTGTGTGTGTGTATGCATGAGTGTGTGTATGTACATTTCTATAATCACGGTGTTTGCATGGAAAAGTCTGGAAAAATGGACACCAAACCTTTAACCGTGGTTACTTACGAGGTTGAGAAAAACAGATGTACCTTTATTTGCTAAACCTTTACTTGGACTGTTTGAAATTTTAAATCAAATAGAAATTTTTTAAAAAGTCAATAATATTTTTCTTGCCTACCTGTGAAGCAGGCCCTGAGTGTGTGGCCATGTGAGTGTGTATGCATGTGTATGTGTGGTGTGACATAACACCACAAGATGGGTAGACAGCGGCCCAGGTCCTGGTCACCATGAAGCTGGACTGTCAGATGATGCTGGGGTACTCACAGGTGACTCACGACCATGCTGTCTCCCCCCGCTGAAGCCCTCCAGGTGTGCACTCACATGAGGGCGGGTACAGGGGGTCCCCCCAGAAAAATCTGCAGGTGCTTCAAGCCACTGGACCCTGCCGAGACCTTGGGCCTGGCCCTCAGGGTGCCCACAGCCGTCCCATGAATGTGAACACCCCCGCGACATCCCCCCGAGTTCACACGACAGGAGGTACTCATTTTCACCCGGCAGACAGCCTGTCTGTCGGAGAGCTAGGAGCTTCCTTCTATTTTTTTTTTTTGCCTGAATGATAATTTCCCCCCCTTTTTTTTTT
>NW_017731412.1:2234993-2247100 GCF_001890085.2 Hipposideros armiger | reverse complement strand
GGGGGCTTTGGGCTCTGATCGGGGGTTGGGGGGGGCCAGGAGAAAGGGGGAAGTTGCAGAGGGCAGGAGGGAGACTAGCCCTGCTGTCTCAGCTGGATAGACCCACGTCCTGCCTCGGGCCTCAGTTTCCACATTTGGAAAACGGGTAATAAGTCCCTCCTCCACTCACCACCTGCAACCCTCCCACACATAGGAGATAACAGATAGGGACATCCTGGAGAACCTGGACCATGAAAGCAGAAGGTACGGGAGGTGACAGAGCGAGGTTCACCCAAGGCAGATAAGCCTGCAGGCTGGGGTGAGGGGTGGGTTCAAATCCTAGCGCCGTCCCCAGGAGGGCCTGGGCAATCACACCCCCTGCCTGGGCCTCACTTTCCCCATCTGTAAACTGGGGAGAAGAACACAATCCATCTCATAGGGTTATTGTCAGGGCAAGTAGAATTATGTATACTACGTCTGGCATATTGCACTCAATTGTAATAATAGAAACAATTGAAAATTACAAGGGAACTGTTGACAGTCACTCATGTTACCAATGAGAGTCTCAGGTCTCATGTGCTAACAACAAAAAAAAAAGTCTCATAAGCCTTTCAAGAGGCAGATTATAGAAAAAGCCCAGAATCTGTAGCCCGGCAAACTGGTTTGAGTCCTAGCTCTCCCCACCAACTATGTGGCCCTGGCCAAGTCACTTTCCTCCCGTGGGCCTCAGTTTCCCCATCTGCAAAGAGCAAGTTGTGAGGCCTCCCCGGGTTGCCAGGAAGCTTAGGATTACTCTGTGGGACCTGCCTAGTAGAGTGATGACTGCAGGACTCCAAAGGTGCTAGCTCTCCGTGATATCATTTCTTCTTCCTCCCCGTCCCTCTTCACCCCTTCTTCTTCCTCTTCGCAGGCACAGCCACTCCCAGAAGGCACAGTTTGGAATCCTCTGCCTCCTGAGAGGCAGCAGGGAGAAGAAGACTGTAGGAAGGGCCAGCAGCCGCGGGATAATTGGGAGTGAGTCCTTCCGTCTGCATTACTGTCATTGTGCATTGTTTCACAATTGAAGGTGCGGCCACATTCCTCGGTTTGTCTGACGCGGGGCCAGCAGACTCTATGAAAAGCTGGACCGTGCACGTTTTCAGTTTTGCAGGCCGGACATGAAACCTCCACGCTGCCGTTGTAGCAGAGTTGAATAAAGCAGCCAGAAACAACATGTAACCCAATGGTGTAACTGGGTCCCCAACACGTTTATTGACGAAAACAAGCCGCAGGTCCCATGTGGCCACAGGCCACCAGCTGCTGGTAGTTTGTCCCGTTATCTTGGTCTAATGGCAAAATCGTAGCTTGAGAAACCCACCCAGATCAGAGCTCTCGGGCTGACGTGACCCCAGTTACATGTTTGAGCATCAGGACTGGGGGACCGGGCCCACTCCTCGGCTGCCTCCTTGCTGGACCCTGTGACCTTCCAAAACTCTGTTCTTTGAAGCCTTCCCCTGGCTGGTCAGTTTGGAGTTGACCTTCAAGAGCTGGCTCACATCCTGAGTTGAGATCTTCGAAGAACTACCACAGTGCTATCTAAAGCAAGACGGCAAATGTGTGGCATGCATTATGAGACCTCCATCCTGAACCAAAACAGACATTAGTAATCAATCAAGGCAATCATCCCTGCTTTAGGCAGCCGTTAAATCAGATAGAACTGCTTTTGAGATAGAAGCTAATCGCCATTCGGACTGGGGAAGAAGAAAGTGAAGAGCTGTTTCCATGCCAGTTTCTTTTATGGGCCCAGGAAGTCCTGAGATCTGAGATAAAAGGGTAAAACTCTTAGCACAGTGCCAGGCACGTGCTAAGAGCCCCATAAATGGGAATTCCTGTGGTTACCAGCTCCAACTAAACTTCTGGTGACCTCATTGGGGAGACAAGCCCAGATGAAAGAGGCCGGGTCTTGCAAATCCTAGAAAAAACTTCAGGGGTGCTTAGCTAAAAAGCTAGGATCTTCTGCCTGCCCCAAATCCAGGTCCCCTAGTTGTCCAAGGAGGAAGAGTGTGGGCATACACAAGAGGAAGAAAGGGTGAACCTCTCAGGGTGCTTCTTACTGCTTTTTTAAAAAAATCAAAGCCCTCACTCTGGCTTCTTTTCATTTTTCCGAGCTTATCACGCTCCCTCCTATCTCAGGGTCTTGGCACCTGCTGTTCCCTCTGCCTGAAATGCTTTTCCATGCCCTCTCCACCTAATCGATCGATGCCCACTCATCCTTCAGATCTCAGCACAGATGTCACTTCCTCAGGGAAGAGCCTGCATCTCCCATCCCTAATATTCTCCTAGCATGTAGGTTGTGACTTGGTGACGTTACCTCCTCCCCGGGATGGTCCACCCCCTGTGTATAAGTTTGTGTCTATTCACTGCTTCCTTCATTCATTTTGCAGATACGGACTGAGGACCTACTATGTGCCAGACTGAATGGTTGGGAAGACCAGGGAGCAAGAAAAAGCACAGTTCTTACAAGGAAATAAATGTAAGAAGACAAACATGGCTGAAGCGAAGTGAGTGGGGAGAGAGAGTGAAGGGAGGGGTAGAGTAGGGATAGATAAGGGACAGGGACAGAGAGAGGTTGGATTTAATACATAAAGCAAGGGAAAGCTGTATCAGTCAGGTATGGCTCAATAATACTGCAGAACAGAGCACCCCCACCAACACCCAATGGCTTAAAACAATGAACATTACGTATTGTTTCGTGAGACTATAAGCTTTAGCTGGGCACTCTCATGCATCTGTGGTCAGCTGTGAGTCAGGCAGGTGGCTCTGCTGACCAAGGTTGGCCTCTCTCGCATGTTGGAGGGTCAGCTGGCTGGCACTTGGTCCAGAATGGCCTCTGCTGGGAGGACCTGGCTGTCCTCCACGAGGTCACTCATCCTCCAACAGGCTCGCCCAGGCTTATTCTCAAGGTGGAGGCAGGGCTGCAAAAGAGGGCAGACGCTACCAGGTCTCTAGGGGTCCAGCTTGGAGCTGGCACAGCATGACTTCTGCAACATTCTGTTGGCCAAACCAAGTTTGGAAGCCGGTTTGGTCCACCCTTTGTCAGTCCCTGCGACAACAGTGCCCGGCATAGGTGAGGAGCTCAGGCAATATTTGTGGGATGGATGTACAGACGGCAGGATGATGGATGGATATTCTTGGACTTTGGCTGAGCCCGAATTGATGACAAGGGGTTAAAATTCCTCAGCCTGGCCCATGAGGAGCCCAAGCCCCTTCCCTGGCGCTGCAATGAGAAGAGAAGAGAAGACAGCATTCTTGCTCCCAAAGTTTAATTAAGTGATCTGCCTCCATGGGACTAATCCTGTTATCACTGCCCAGAGCTGACCGCAGGGGCGGTGTAAAATGTCAGCTGTCGGGAGGGCCTGGTGGGGCGTTGAAAGCCCCTGGAATTTGGGGACAGGCAGGAGGTGGGGCAGAAGCCAGAGTCCCCGCAGGGGCAGGACGTCTGCTTTCCAGACAGAACACAAGGAGACGCTTAGTTTTAATCCCATCCCAGGAGGAGGTGAGGAGGAGGAGGAGGAGGAGAAGGTGGGGAAAGGAGTCTGCTAAGAAGCTTCTGGCTTGGATGGACTTTGCCGTGGCCGCTGCCCATCCCGGGCATCACATTCCTGAGGCGAACCCTCCAGCCTACATCCCTTCCTCTTCTGAAGAGGTGGACACGCCATCATCCTGGACACACAGTTCTGGACCAGATGAGCTGGATTTGGATTGTGTATCAGCCATGTCCTGTGTGGCTTTGGGCAGATTACTTAACCTCTCTGAGCCTCCATTTCCCCATCTGTGCAATGAGGATGGTAATAGCCATCATCCAGGGCAGGTGAGAAGATGCCACGAAACACCTAGAGCGTGCCATCCCTGTATTGCTCACAACATGGCACTCCGGAGGCTTCCTCCAGCTGTTGTGATTACATTTATCACAATGCATGAGTGATTGTCTTTTGTCACCCCTACCTGTCCCTGGACTCCTTGGGAGCAGAGACTGTGCTTTCGACACAGGGCCACCTCCCTGCACATTCCAAGGGTGTACCTACCACCTCCTGGCCTGTTACCAGCGCCCCCTGAAGGTGTGCAGATCCCAGGCTAAGTGACCTTACCAGGCAACTGTGCTCTTTGCCTAATCCCAGCCCATAACCCAGGGTTTGGCCAGTGTTGCTTCAGCTTTCACTTCATTCATTCATTCATTCATTCATTCATTCATTCATCCATCCATCAACAAATATTTGTGGATGCCTTTTCAGTTTCCCCATCTGTAAAATGGGCATGGGGGTGGGCCGTTAGACAAGATAATTCCTCCTTGCTCTAACATGCAATGATTTGGGGGAGATGGAGAACCCCCCCACACTTTTTCCTGAAAGTGATCCCCTTATCCAGGGGCTGCCATGCCTCCCAAGGGCAGAAATCTTGGCATTTCCCAGTCTTGGGGACTCAGGAGACCTGCTGAAGTGGGGGAGTTTCTTAAGAGCCGGTGCTGTTTGGGAGAGAGAAGCAAAAGCCTAGGACATGGCTGGGGAGGAGGAAGTGTAGCCCGGGGTGGTGAGGACATCCACTAGGGCCCCAAACTGACCCTGCGGCCACCTTTATAATCATTGCCAGCTTGTGCCCCGAGCTTTCCACCCGCTCTGTGCTGTCCTAAGCACTTAAATGTCATCTTCCTAACGAGCCCAGGAGGCGGGTTCCATTATCACCCCCATTGTACAGATGAGGACACTGCAGCCCGGCTGCCTTATGACCCCTGCTTTGAACCTCTTTGCCGTATGGCTTCTTGCCTCAGTTTTTCCACCCGTCAACGCGGCTCTCAGTCGCTTCCCTGCAAACCTAAGGAGGGGGTTGAGAGGAACGCGGGGCTCCAGAGTCCTCCTCTGGGTGCTGAGGGCTGTCGGGGAGGCTGAGGCTCTGGCGTCAGACTCCCCAGCGGGGAGAAGCAGGGACAACCATTTACCCTCTTGGGACCTCTGTTTTCTCATCTGCAAGATGGGGATGATTCGTTGTACCAACTTCTGGGGTGGCCGGGGGACAGCAGAGCTGTGTGTGTGCGCAGGCACAGACAGAGCGGGTCAGGGAGGTGCCCCCAGCACGTGGCTGGCGCTCGGGCCTGAGTCCCTGGGAGCCGCTGGCCAGAAACGGGGGAAGAGGCACATCTGCTGTCGGCTGCCGTGGTCTCCAGAAGTCACCCAGCAGTGGCAACCCCAAAGAACTCCATAAAATCCGAGTGGTCGTTAAGCCAGACTCCTGAGTGAACAGGAGTAATTAGCACACTTTCCAGGGAAAGTAAAACCCAAATGTCAGACAAGGCCGAGGCCATTAAAGCCGTCCTCTGCCTCGACTCCCACCCTGCTGCTGGCTGGGTCGCCACCTAGCTGATGACCTTCTCCAAAGCTGCGGGCAGCACAGCAGCGAGCATTCCAGGGCCTCGGGACTGGACTTGGGGGGACTAGGTGAGCCTCGCGTTCTCCTCAGCTCAGGTCCCAACGGAGCCTCATCCTTTTCATCTGTTAAATGGGTTTACCTGTCTCATAGCGTTGGAGGGAGAATTCGATTCAGTCATGGATCTAGAATGTTAGGCACGTGATAGCCACGCTCTGTGAAGTAGGGCAAGTGCCACAAGGGTAAACAGCGCCCACTATACAGTAGGTGTAGCAGATATGGCTGGTACCCCACCCCCACCCCCCTTTACCCAGCGCACCCATTGCCCGTGATCGGGCTGGCTGCTAAAGGATCAGTTCCTTTAGTATCCAGAGACATGGCCTCTGCCCGTGGGAGCTGCCATTGAGTAGCAGGGTTTGCACCCAGCCCCCGGGGCAGCCCACAGCCAATACCTGGTTCATACAGGGACACAAAAGGTCAGCCCCTCACTTCAGGAGTGGGAACAACTCGGTGCGGTGGCACCCTCTCTGATCTTTGCTTCCCCCGTCAATAAAATGGAGATGGTCACCGGATCCACGTCCAATGTCCTCCACTCAAGCTGTAGGACCTTGGACCACTGACTTAACCATTTTGTGCCTCAGTTTCCTCGGCTGTGGGAGGAGGGGGCCACAGAACATAATTCCTAGGGAGGTTGGAAAGATAAGACAGTTTAATTAAGTGCCAGGAACCAAATCTGAATTTAATAGGCACTCAATATATGTGGATACTGCTATTCTCCTGCTCTTTCTATATTGGTATTATTAGTAGGAATATTAATATAATGAACGAGCCAACTCATGTCAAGCACCCAACACAGTGCCTGGGGCACCATCGGTCCCTTTCCTTTCTCCTGATGTGCGTCCTGGCTGTGTCCACTGGCTGACCCACCCCAATTAGGCGACTCTCGTGTTAATATTGACACACAAAGGAGCCAGCTGGTGACCTCTGAACTCACCTCACTTGGGATCACAGGCTGATTTCGGCCCCAGCCCTCAGCTCTGAGAGCAGGACTCGTAATCTTCTTTGACACCAAAAGGAGCTGGCCTCACCCCGACCTTTGCCCCCACCCCCCACCCCACCCGGTCTTCCTGATTCCTGGTGTTCCCTGGGCCCGAAGGGAGTTACGCTGATCGCAGATGGTTGTAGGCCGAGTGGAGGGAGACCAGCCTGGCCTAGTGTTTGCTGCTTAAAGAAGGGAGAACCTTTGGTTCAAGAAGCTCGTCTGGCTTCTGGGTGGAACATGGATACGTGGGGGCAGATTTCCTGCCAGGAAGCCCCATTAGGAAGCATTTGACATCACCCAGGAGGGATGGGTTTGGGTGCTGGCAGGAAACAGAGCATGGGTGGGAGAGAAACTGGGAAGGTGGCATTTTAGGTCTCGCTGAGGGGTCTTGGGAGGGAGATGTCTAAGAGGGAGGTCCTTTCTTTGTTTGTTTGTTTTTTAAAGATTTTATTGGGGAATTGGGGGAGGGGAATAGTGTTGGGGAATTGGGGAAGGGGAACAGCCAAGTTGTTGTTCTTCAATCTTCGTTGTGGAGGGCGCCAGTCGCCATCTGGTTGCCCATTGGCAGCTTGTGGCCTCTAAGCTCAAGGTGTTGTGTTCAATCTTAGTTGCAGGTGGGCATAACCACCATCCCATGTGGGAATCGAACCAGCAGCCTTGTTGTTAAGAGTGCACGCTCTATCCACTGAGACATCTGGGCAGCAGCTCAGCTCAAGGTACCAGTTCAGTCTTAGTTGCAGGTGGGTGTAGCCCACCATCAAACAGGCAGTCTTGTTGTTACACCAGCTGAGCCATCCTGCCACATGTTGTCAGCTCAGCAGCAGCTCACCTTGGGCTCAGCATCACTGGCCCATGTGGGAATCGAACCAGCGGCCCTGTTGCTCAGAGCTCGCGCTCTTAAGCCAACTCTTAACCAACTGAGCCACTTGGCCGGCCTGAGGAAGGTCCCTTCTTAAAGGTCCACAACACAGGGTTTTGTCTCATGTTGCTCCGGGCTCACAGGTAGGAGTCCAGTACCTGGCCCATTACCCTGTCCCTGCCGAGGGTGACAGGAACTTGGTGATCTGCAATAGAAATGGCCTTGTGCCTCTGCCTTGCTGTTTCCACCCAAAACCAGCCTCAGCCTCACCGAACCCCAACACTGAGCCCAGAAATGGCCGCCCAAGAGGAGTTGCCATGTCCACAGGTATGCCAGTACAGCAGGATGGAGGTTTTACTGAGCCACACCCAGCTTGGTTGCCCCATAGAGGGGGTGCATGAACCACCAACTGTCCATGGAGCTGGCATGGGGGGACTTGACTCTGAACAATCCACCAAAGAAGCAGTTTGCTCATGAGTGTGACCTCCAAAGAGATGTGGAGCACAGGCCAACCTGTGGACGGAGTTCTCTGGCCCCATCCAGCTCTCTATGTCAGCTCAGAGGAGTCAGGACCAAACTACACCTGAGTCCCAGGACATGGGCCTGCACCAGGCTAAACTGCACGGGACGTAAGATACGGCAATGGTGACAGGGACCCTGGGTTCAAATCCCAGCTCTGCTTGTTCCTTAGCTGGGCAACCCCAGGCTGATTACTTGGCTTCTCTGAGCATCAGGTCCCTCACCCAGGAAGTGGGGAGACCAACGGGGCTCTGAGACCAGGCATGCACAGACTCTGTCATGTAGAAAGTGCTTCGTAAATATAAATTCTGTCTATAATAGACAGAATGTGGTTTCTTAGTTTGGAAAAGTTTTGAAAGTTAAAGGCCCCCAGGGTGGAGGCAAGAGACAGACCTCCCTGACTACTGGGTTCTCATGCCAGGCCTAGAAATTGGAGAATTCCAGGCTCCTCCAATGAGTGACTACCTCCCAAGCCACAAAGATTGTGGGCCTATGGATGGGTCTCGGCAGAGCTGGCTGCATACTTTGCAGGACCCAGTGAAAAATGAAAATGCAAGACCCCTTGTTCAAAAAATGGTTAAGAATTTCAAAATGGTGGCAAAAGAGCATTAAACCAAGTGCAGGCCCTTCTAAGCACAGGGCCCCGTGGGATGACACAGGTTGCATGCCCACAAAGCCAGTCCTGGGTATAGAAATATGGACACCAAGCTTCCTCTTCGGGGCTCTCAGCAGTCACCCAGCCTCTGGCCATAACCCTGCCAAACCCTAGAAAGGGAAGCTGTCATCCTGGGGGCCCTACCATGGACTGCAAAGCACTGCATCTGCACACAGCCTTGTGACGTAGGTGATTATTATCCCATATTACAGATGAGGAAACTGAGGCACAGAAGGAAGGACGGCGAACTGGACCATCAAAGGACATACAGCCCAGTGGTGGCCTAAACCCGGGTCTTTGGGAACCTACACCCCAAGATCGGCAGACATCTCACCCCACTAACCCATCCCTTCCGGAAGATGCAATATATTTTCCCCAAATTCAAGCAGCCTCTGATGCGCTTTAACCCAAACGTGGGAGGCCACACAGCCAGATTTTTAGTCCCCGCCCCAGTGGGCACGTGCTTCCAATGGCACCCCGTTTCCTCCCCGGGAGAGTCCCCGCCCTCCAGCAGGACAGGGTCTGGCCTCTGCCAGCTTGCTCCTCCGGCTGGGGCCAAGAGTTAACGTCGGATGCGAGCCGGGAGAGTGTGCGAGCGAAAGGACATGTCAAATCAATCATATTTAAACAAAAGCCTCTCCCGCCCAAGGGCCCTTTTAAAAGCTGCTTATTTAATTAAAAGTCCCATTTTCCATATTTATGGCCCTTATTCAGTTAAATATTAACCGCTGGGGCCAGGGCTGGTGTGTGCTTTGAGAGCGGTGTGTGAGGAGGTTCATTACCACGGCCGGATTTATCTGATGGCCGTGCGGGATCAATGCACCCTTCCTTGGACAAACACGCAGCCCCACAGCCCTCCTCCGGCCCCGCCGGCCCCGCCGGCCGCGTGGCTCCTCGCTGTCTGTGTTGCTTCCACGTTCTGTCTCTACCCAGAGACGGTGAGACAGTAAGAGGCCCAGAGAGGCAGTGAGACACCCAGAGAGAGACCCAGAGAGACAGAGAGAGACTCAGAGACAGTGAGACATAGAGAGACGGTGAGATATAGAGACAGTGAAAGGACGTATTGTCTTTCTCTGTGTCTAACTCAGACAGGACCCCCTACTTACTTTTCTGGGCCCAGTAAAAAAAATGAAATTGTGGGGATTCTCGTTCAAAAACTAGGAATTTCAAGGTGGCCCTGTGTGGCTGCACAGGTGGCACACCCTAGTCTCTGTCAACATCTCAAGAGATAGAGATGTGTGTGCTGGGTCCAGGGTGGTGAAAGCCCGCGCCAAACCCTACTCACTGCTCTTTCTGGCCTCCACTTTACTGGGTAGATTGGAAAAAAAAAAAAGGAAAAGGGGGACAGCTGGTATCTTTTAAGGGTTGGATCCCCAAAAGCTCAGGGGCAAGGGTGTCCCAGTTTATAGAACTCCTCAGGGGTGATGGTCCCTGGCCAAACACAGGCATTAAAAAGAAAGGAACCGGGTGACCGGTTAGCTCAGTTGGTTAGAGCGTGGTGCTGGTAACACCAAGGTTGCCGGTTCAATCCCTGCATGGGCCTCTGTCAGCTGCACCCTCCTTAAAAGAGTCAACTATGCCATTGTAGCATGAAAGCAATGTGTAACCAATGACCATGGCTGTTCCCCAATAAAATCTTAAAAAGAAAGAAAGAGAAAGGAACCATCAGATAAGGAAAGTGTCTGGATCTGAGCAGGGGACTTGTGTCTGCAGAATCATCGCCAAACAGAATCTTACCCAGGGTTCCCACCGGCCAGGCACCATGCTAAGTGCTATCCAAGTTTTAACGCATGTAACCCTCACTTACGTCTTATTTTTATTTTTTTTAAAGATTTTATTGGGGAATTGGGGGAGGGGAACAGCATTGGGGAATGGGGGAAGGGGAAATGACAAGTTGCTGTCCTTTTGTTCTTGTCTAGTTGTGGAGGACGTTGCTTCACTGGCCCATGTTGGTTTTATCATTGTGCTCTTCCCAGGTGAGGCAGATCGGTTGCCGGCCTCTGGACGGCTGCTCACAGCGGCTCTTGGCAGCTCACACCAGCTTCACTGCAGCCTATGCCGTTGCCGGCGACTCACAGCAGCCCAGCTTCAGGTCGAGCTGTTGTTCACCATCTTAGCTGTAGAGGGCAGCATCACTGGCCCTCATGTGGGATCCAAACCGGAGCCCTGCTGCTCAGAGCCGGCGACCCAAGCCAATTCCCAACCAATGTGCCACTCGGCCCGCCCTCACTTCCATCTTTTAAAGTAGGTACCATTCTGATCCCCAGTTTACTGATGGGGAAACCGAGGTTCCAGGTTAGGTATTGAGCCCAAGGTTCACACAGCCACTGAGGGGCAGAGCTGGGATTGACCCGGGTCCCCTAGTTGCTAACCACACAGTAGAAATTGCCAGTCAGTGAGACCAGGCTGAGGTTACAAACTGTGACCTCACTCAAGTTCCTGCCCCTCCCTCCAAGAGCCTGTTTTCCCAACTGGAAAACCAGGGAGGAAGATTCTTGGAGTCATTTTTAATCTAGTTTTTGGTGGCTTCACCCTGGGTCCTTTACCCCACACCGCTGCTCCTGACACTGTAGTTGGCAGATGCCCTCAGCTGCCTGGGAACTCGGGTCTCCCTCCACCTGTTCTGAGCCCTGCCTATGCTCTTCATCACCCTGGTGGCCTTGGTCCCCCCAGCTCCCGTTCCGCCCCATGCCATGACCCTCTAGATGTCAGGGACAAAGCCAGAGTGCTCCATCCCCATCTGTGCAATACTCCAGGGGAGCAGGGGAGCGCTTTCTCTGTCCCCATCACAGGAAGCCGCCTGGTGAATGGAAAAGGTACACGTTAGGGCCACAGAGTCTCAGATTCCCAACTCTGCATTTACTGGTTCTGCAAATGTGGGCTGCCTCACATCACCTCTCTGAGCCTCGGTTTCCCCATCTGCAAACTGGGGGTAATGATAGAACCTCCTCGGAGTTGATACAGGATTAAATGACATAATTCTTCCAAAGGACTTAGCAGTGCCAGCACCCAGTGGGCATCACTGCCAGCCCTGCAGGACCTGGTGGGGCTGCCAGAGATGCTGCCAACCTTGGCCCCTCCAACGTGACATCTCTCCGAAGGGTGATGGCGCTCCAGGTCCTGCTTTCCACTTTGCCAGTCTTCCAGTGGCCTGGCAGGGGAAGACTTGGTCTCCATTGCCACCCCTGGACCTGCTGTGACCTCAGTCCTTGTGCATGCCACTGAGGCCTCAGTTTCCCCAGCTGTGGAGTGAGAGGATTGCTGGGTTTGTAAAATCTCTCTGGGCCATTTGCAGGGCTAATGCATATCTGCAGCCCACAGCGTGAAGAACCTGACCCGAATGCGAAAATTTTGGCAAAACGTGCCCATTTATGCTCAGAAAGGAACGTGTGATGAGAGAGGCAGGTGCCTAGGCCCTTGGCACTGCCTGTTAGGTGCCAGAAGCCAGGCTGGGGAAGGTATCTTCTAGGTCACACACACACAACACACACACAGGCACACACAACACGCACACGAACACACCTGCACACGCACACGCAGGCACACCTATGCACGCAGGCACACACCGCAGCACACCTTTGGCCTCACGTTCCACCCTTCATTTCGATCCTGTTAGGAGCTTGGTTTCCTCCACCACCCGCCCCCCCGCCCCCAAG
>NW_017731412.1:2222102-2230368 GCF_001890085.2 Hipposideros armiger | reverse complement strand
GAGTCCTCATGTCACATCCCCTTGTCCCACCTCTAATTAAGTGCAAGTTCTCTGCAAGCGAGCTGAGATTCAGGTCCATGTTGACAGCACCCTACATCACATGTGAGCTGTGTGTCTTTCCGCCTTCTGTCCCAGCCCTGCCTGATGCCATCGGAGCGTCCTCACCTGTACACGGTGCAGCCTGGATATTTCGGGTGGTGGCCACTATTACTTACTCATGGATGCTGTATCAAAGGACCAGGAAGTAAATGGCTCGAAATAACATGCACTTATAATCTTACAGTTCTGGAGGTCAGAAGTCCAACATAGGTCTCATTAGGCCAAAGGTCTGCATTCCTTCTGAAGGCTCTAAGAGAGAATCCCTTCCTGGCCTTTTCCAGCTTCTAGAAGTTGCCCACGTTCCTTGGCTGGTGGCCCCTTCCTCCATCTTCAAAGTCGGCAACATTGGGCCAAGTCTTTCTCCCACTGCATCCGGCTATTCCTCTTGTGCCTCCCTCGTCCACTTATAAGGACTCTTGTGTGGTTACATTGGGCCCACCTGGAGGATCCAGGATAATCTCCCAATTTTAAAGTTGGCTGAATAGCAACCTTCATTCCCTTTCGCCATATAACCCAACCCTTCATAGGTTCTGGGGGTTAGGACATGGGCAGCTTTAGGGGGGGCTATTATTCTGCTTACCACACTGTTCCCGGGCCCAGCCCTTCCCACAGTGGAGGTCAGCAGCTGGGGGGTCATGGTCCAGCCTTCTGGTCTCCCATCGATAATTCTGGAAGGCTACACCTTTAAAAAAAAAAGATTTTATTGGGGAATTGGGGCAGGGAAACAGTGTTGGGGAATTGGGGAAGGGGAACAGCCAAGTTGTTGACCTTCAGTCTTAGTTGTGGAGGGCGCAGCTAGCTCAGCTCCAAGTCCAGTCGCCATCCGGCCGCCCGTTGGCAGCTCACGGCTGCTCAGCTCAAGGCGCCGTGCTCAATCTTAGTTGCAAGGGTGGGGGGCACAGCCCACCATCCCATGCGGGAGTCAAACCGGCAGCCTTGTTGTTAGGAGCACATGTTCTCACCAGCTGAGCTGTCCTGCCACGTGTTGGCAGCTCAGCTCGGGCGCAGCTCACTGGCCCATGTGGGAATAGAACCGGCAATCCTGTTGCTCAGAGCTTGCGCTCTTAGCCAACTGAGCCACTCGGCCAGCCCAATACACCTTGATACTGACTTTCCTCTTTCTCTGTAGCACTCACTCTCTTTCACCCCTCACTCCCGCTTCTGGAGATCACCTGCCAAATAAATGATCTGTACCCATGTCCTTGTCTCAAGCTCGGGTTTCAGTGGACCCCAAACTAAGACAGTGTTCGATAAATGTTAGTGTTGCATTGTTTGAGCAAGGTGTGATAGACACACAGGTCAAAGTGGCTTAAGCGTAAACACTTTATTTTCTCAATGTCTGAAACGTTTATAGTTTATATCTAGGACTTCAGGCACAGCTGGATCCAGGTCCTCAAACAATGTCACCAAGACTTTGTCTCTTTTTCATTTTGAAAGTTGTGCTTTCCTCTGTGTTGTCTTTATTCTCGGCAGCCCCTCCTCGTATATTGGCAAAGATGGGCCCCGGCTGCTCCCGGCATCAACCTCAGCAAATATGAGAGGTACTTTTACTCAATAGCTCCGGCAGACATCAGATATCCTTGTTCCTTGGCTCTGATTGGCTCATCTTGGGTCATGTGCCTGTGCCTGAACCAATCTTTATGGGGAAAGGGGATATGGTACTCTCATTGGTCTGCCTTGTGTCACTTACCTATCCCAGGACCTGGGGGTAGGGGCAGCCCCATGAAGGCCACCTGGCCTGAGAAGGTGTGAGCTTTGGTTCCCCTAAGACAACTGGGGTGCTTGTAACATAAGGGGTAAGGGAAAAACATAAAACGTCTCTATAAGCAAGATCATCACACACTGTTAATTTTAGGTAAACCTCTGCCAAGGATGGGAGACAAGACGCTGCCCAGCAGGTGGGGGCCTGGAGCTGGGAGGAAGGGAAGCCAGGCATGGTGCCAGTCAGCAGTGCCAACCCATCCTGGTTGGAGGGAATTCTCAGGATCAGAAATCTGCAGCCTGAGAACTTGTCCATATTTTTGCAATTTCTATTTTCTTCGCTACAAAGCTGAGGGAAAGCCAAGAAAGAAATAAAGTTCCTTTCAGAAATGCCAGCCTGTCTGTGCCACATGAAATGGCATATGAAGAGAGAAAGAGCCTTTTGTGGAGGCTTGGGGAGAAAGAAAAGAGGGTAAGGGCCAGTGGTGGCAAGAGAAACGTCTGTGAGGCCCCTCCCCTGGAGGGGGAAGAGGCAAAAGGGAGGGGTGAGGATGGGTTTTTCTGGCACGAGCTGAGTCCAGGAAGGTTTAAGTGCCTTTGATTCTTGGGGGTCATACAGACCCAGATGCGAACCCCAGCCCTGCTACTTCCTAGTGGTGTGGCCTTGGGCACATTTTATAACCTCTCTGAGCCTCAGTTTTTCCATCTGTGAAATGGGAATAATAATAATAAATAATAATAATAATAGTACCTCCTCCTAGGCCTTTTGGGAAGCTTAACTGAAATGATCTATATGAAGCCATTAGCCTGATGTGCTTGACACCTGATAAGGGCTCAAGAAATATTAGCCATTATTATTAGGAGCGCTATTATGACTTGTCAACGGTCACGGTCATCTGTCACAAGGAGAGCAAAACCCCTAGCTTGCTTTTAAGCAGAGGGTGAGAAAGGCGGCCTGTATAGAGGCCTGGTATGCTGCATGAGGGTCCTATGGCTGCTGTGACAAATGACCACAAGTTGATGACTTAAAATAACACACGTTTATTCTCTTACAGTTCTGGAGGTCAGAAGTCCTAAAACCAAGGTGCTGGGGGATTAGGACGTGGACATTTTGGGGGGCTGTTGTTCAACCTACCGCATACGCTAAGCCTAGACAACAGGAAGATACATAACCCAGTGGGATTGGGGTCAGTTAGTTGGCACAACAGACCACCCCAAAATGTGCAGCTCCAAACAGCACCCCCTGATTTTGTTCATGACTCTGTCAGCTGGCCGGGTGAGTCTTGTGATTGGAGCAGCCTGGGCCGATCTTGGCAGGGCTTACCCACGTGTCTGCAGGCAGCTGGGGGGCTGGATGGTGACCGGTGATCCAGGCTAACTCTTGGCAGGGCTATAGGCAACAGGGCTCTGGGTCTGTCATCCTCCAACAGGCTAACTCAGGCTTCTTCACTTGCAGACATCAACGTTCCAACAGCAGACGCTGCAAGGCCGCTGAGGGCTTAGGCTCTGAACTGGCACATTACTACCACTGCGGTCTATGAGACAAAGCCAGCCACAAGGCCAGGCCAGAGTCCAGTGGGGGCAAGGGCAATAAAACTCCACCTCTTGATGAACAGAACTGCTAAACTGTGGTTGTTTCTGCAATCCACCAAGGGCCAGTGGGTTAGGCCACTGAAACCTGCTGTGTGCCAGGCACTGTTCTAGGTGCTTGAATGACATCTCATTTCATCCTCTTAATAACCCCTTGAGATGAGCACCATTTAAGTCCCCAACATAGAGAAGAAAATGCTAAAGGTCAGAGAGGTACAGTCACTTGCCGGAGATCACACAGCTAGTGAGTGGCAGAGCTAGGACTCAGCCCCTATGTCATGAGTCACCTACACCCCTGGGTTCCTGCAGACCCTCCTAACAAAGACCATGCATTGCGACATGGCTGACTGGCATTAAATATGATGTCTGAGGCTACTGTCCAGAAGTGTGCACGCCTGCACGCAGGGGACCGGCCTCCATGGCCTTGGTCTCCATTGATACCGTTGCCCAAACACTGAACTCACCAGCTCTGCCTCTAACCCTGACCCGGCCTCCCAGAGCCCATCTCCCAGAGGCTGAGGGCACTCCTAGCAAGACATCTTTTTTCAGGAGCTGCGAGGCCTTTCCTCACCCATCCAGGAATCTGGGAGGTGAGCCCATCACTAACTCCTGCTTTCCTGCCGATGAACAACAGGAAGAACAGCTGGCTGGGGTGGAGGTACCCAAGTCTGTTATTTCTCTCCTTTGAGAATCGGACCCCTTCTCCCATGGCCCTGCCACCCCCCGGGCCCAGCCCCAGTGTTCTGGCCTGGATGACACACAGCCTCCTCAGGGGTCCCCCGGTCCCTGTCCCCTACGCCCTCGGTCTGTTTCCCACACAGCAGCCAGGATCTAAGTCAGACCCTATCACTCCATTCACAGGTCCTGCGTCACTCTGGCTCAAAGCCAAAGTCCCTGCCAGATCCCGCCCTGCAACCTCTCCGACCTCGCGCCCTCCCTGCCGCACCGGCCTCCCCACTNGGGAGAGACAGGAGTCAAAGCCAGAGCATTGGCTGCCAAAAGAGAGAGAGAAAGAAACAGAGACAGAGAGAGGAATAGACAGAGATCAAGAGCTAGAAAGGACTCTTGGATCCGCACACCAGGAATCACTCTCCAGCCTCTGAAAAATGTGTCAGGAATGTGTGGGAGCTGGGGGGGGGCGGGGGTGAGCCTGCTCTTAGAAACAGTTCTGCCTCCACCTCCCACACTGCTCCCGCCATGAAAATGCCCTGGGCCGGAAATGCATGAACCAGGTTAGGGGCCTGGAGCAGAGGCACAACGTGCTTCTGGTTCTAAGCAAAATGGGCCAACCTGACCCTTCCCGTGAAGTTTTAGGCAAACCGCTCTGAGTCTCCGTTTCCCCATCTGTAAAAACGTGAGGTCTAAGTCAGATCAGTCTGTGGACAATGAGTTCTGTCTGTCCCTTTCCATTTTCATTTTTTTCGTGGTGTTCGTTGTCGATATTTAAAAATTGCCCGACTTCATATATAGTTGGATTTCTGGGTTCTTTCTGTTGCACCTTTTGCATGGCGGCCACCTGCTGGAGATGAGGGGCGGTCCCCCCTTCTAGGCAGACCACGAGGTCCCCAATTTGCTGTAGCCGCCACCTCTCCCATTTGTCTTACACCCAGTCACTTTTCATGGTTCCTGCCTGGCCCGCGTGGGCACTTGCACTTTCAAACTCTGCCCATAACCCCCAGTATCCTAATAGCTCTAGGGACCTACTACAATATGGCTTGTAGACCCCACCCATTTGCTACCATAGCTTTGAGCACACAGGATAACACAGCCCGCAGGCAACTGCAGAGTTAGGGCGAGCTACACCGCCATCCTCCTAACATAGTAGGTGCTCAATGCATGCTTAATTAAGACAGAAACGAGGAGCTAAAATGCAGCCTCTAATTAGGGAGACTGAATTGGGAAAGATGATGGCATGGTAAACACAGGCCGGGTCTTTGAGAAAGTGGACCGAGTGCCCTTGGGCATTGAGGACAAAAATGACCTGCTTGGGAGAGTCCCAGGAGTTGCATGGGAGGACATTCGTAAAGAGGGAAATAGGGTAGTGAAGAGGCAGTGCTGCAAGTGCATCTTGGCCCCTTCCTCATGCCCTTCGGGGCACCTGTCACAATCTGTAAGCTTGTCGTTTGTTTATTTGTATGTATGTTTGGTCCCTCCTCCCCACCCCACCCAAAGACCATGAATTCCATGAGGATAGACACGACCTTGGCACAATCAGTGCAGGAGCCCCACCGCCCGGCACCTAGTAGGTGCTCAGAACACTCTTGATGAATACATGAAGGAAGGAGCCCCCTTTCCTCACATGCTCCTTATGCATCCCATTTGGGCTCTGGGTCTTTTGAGGCCACGTGAGCTCCATCCTCATACTGTATGACGAAATCCAAGCAGTGTGATTTTGTTTTTTCCCTTATGAGGAGTGGCAATGACGTGTGACCCTAGGCAAGTCAGAGGCACTAACTGTCTCTGAGCTTCAATTTTGTCACCTACAAAGCAGGGCTAACACCGTCATCGTGGGAAGGTTCAGAAATGTCCTGCCACAGTGCCTGACACACAGTAGGTGCTCAATAAATGGAAGCAGTTCTTATTGTTGTGAATGCTACTAATAAGGAGACCCAATGGAAGAGGCAAACCTTGGGGCGATGAGGAAATAGGGGAGAATTTGGAACCCCCTTAGGCAACATTTCCCTCAAGACAAAGTTATTTGCCCCAAAGCATTTCCCCATCTCAATTTTCAGAGGAGTTTGAAGCTTTGTTCTTGAAGGGGATCGCCGATTCATGCACGAGAAGTAGCCAATTGTGGCCGTGGAACCTCTTGACCCTTCTAACTCCAATTACATTGGTGGTGCCTTCTGGACCCCTGGGTTGAGAAAGATATGAGCATGTCTGGACTTAGTGAGTGAGAATGCCACTAATGATTAGTGATGTCTGCCACGGGCAGGGATGCTTTCAGTCCTCTGCTGTCCTGGGTGAGAGGTTTCCAGGTCCTTTTCCATTTCTGCATATTACTATTCCTGCGTATTTTTATTCCTGGGAGGTTCGACTGTGACTAGAGGTGAGGTGCCTGAAGGATGACTCCTGGACAAGCCAAGGAGACAGGGAGGGGTCATTTGATCACAGTAAGAGTTAGTGGGTCATTCAGCATTGCTGTGCCAATGACCCGCGCACCAGAAGGGTCCCCCAGACTGGAACCCCCATTAGAAGAGAGGTCCTTGGGGGCCCTAGGGACTTGCATAAGGAAAGGAGAGAAGCCCTTTTGACTTGAATGGAGGCATTAACAAGATATTGCATGTGGCACGCTTAGCACTGTGCCTGGCACGTGGGGACTGCTTGTGACAGCTGCCTCCGAGTCCTCATGTCACATCCCCTTGTCCCACCTCTAATTAAGTGCAAGTTCTCTGCAAGCGAGCTGAGATTCAGGTCCATGTTGACAGCACCCTACATCACATATGAGCTGTGTGTCTTTCCGCCTTCTGTCCCAGCCCTGCCTGATGCCATCGGAGCGTCCTCACCTGTACACGGTGCAGCCTGGATATTTCGGGTGGTGGCCACTATTACTTACTCATGGATGCTGTATCAAAGGACCAGGAAGTAAATGGCTCGAAATAACATGCACTTATAATCTTACAGTTCTGGAGGTCAGAAGTCCAACATAGGTCTCATTAGGCCAAAGGTCTGCATTCCTTCTGAAGGCTCTAAGAGAGAATCCCTTCCTGGCCTTTTCCAGCTTCTAGAAGTTGCCCACGTTCCTTGGCTGGTGGCCCCTTCCTCCATCTTCAAAGTCGGCAACATTGGGCCAAGTCTTTCTCCCACTGCATCCGGCTATTCCTCTTGTGCCTCCCTCGTCCACTTATAAGGACTCTTGTGTGGTTACATTGGGCCCACCTGGAGGATCCAGGATAATCTCCCAATTTTAAAGTTGGCTGAATAGCAACCTTCATTCCCTTTCGCCATATAACCCAACCCTTCATAGGTTCTGGGGGTTAGGACATGGGCAGCTTTAGGGGGGGCTATTATTCTGCTTACCACACTGTTCCCGGGCCCAGCCCTTCCCACAGTGGAGGTCAGCAGCTGGGGGGTCATGGTCCAGCCTTCTGGTCTCCCATCGATAATTCTGGAAGGCTACACCTTTAAAAAAAAAAGATTTTATTGGGGAATTGGGGCAGGGAAACAGTGTTGGGGAATTGGGGAAGGGGAACAGCCAAGTTGTTGACCTTCAGTCTTAGTTGTGGAGGGCGCAGCTAGCTCAGCTCCAAGTCCAGTCGCCATCCGGCCGCCCGTTGGCAGCTCACGGCTGCTCAGCTCAAGGCGCCGTGCTCAATCTTAGTTGCAAGGGTGGGGGGCACAGCCCACCATCCCATGCGGGAGTCAAACCGGCAGCCTTGTTGTTAGGAGCACATGTTCTCACCAGCTGAGCTGTCCTGCCACGTGTTGGCAGCTCAGCTCGGGCGCAGCTCACTGGCCCATGTGGGAATAGAACCGGCAATCCTGTTGCTCAGAGCTTGCGCTCTTAGCCAACTGAGCCACTCGGCCAGCCCAATACACCTTGATACTGACTTTCCTCTTTCTCTGTAGCACTCACTCTCTTTCACCCCTCACTCCCGCTTCTGGAGATCACCTGCCAAATAAATGATCTGTACCCATGTCCTTGTCTCAAGCTCGGGTTTCAGTGGACCCCAAACTAAGACAGTGTTCGATAAATGTTAGTGTTGCATTGTTTGAGCAAGGTGTGATAGACACACAGGTCAAAGTGGCTTAAGCGTAAACACTTTATTTTCTCAATGTCTGAAACGTTTATAGTTTATATCTAGGACTTCAGGCACAGCTGGATCCAGGTCCTCAAACAATGTCACCAAGACTTTGTCTCTTTTTCATTTTGAAA
>NW_017731412.1:2217202-2221287 GCF_001890085.2 Hipposideros armiger | reverse complement strand
ATGAGGGTCCTATGGCTGCTGTGACAAATGACCACAAGTTGATGACTTAAAATAACACACGTTTATTCTCTTACAGTTCTGGAGGTCAGAAGTCCTAAAACCAAGGTGCTGGGGGATTAGGACGTGGACATTTTGGGGGGCTGTTGTTCAACCTACCGCATACGCTAAGCCTAGACAACAGGAAGATACATAACCCAGTGGGATTGGGGTCAGTTAGTTGGCACAACAGACCACCCCAAAATGTGCAGCTCCAAACAGCACCCCCTGATTTTGTTCATGACTCTGTCAGCTGGCCGGGTGAGTCTTGTGATTGGAGCAGCCTGGGCCGATCTTGGCAGGGCTTACCCACGTGTCTGCAGGCAGCTGGGGGGCTGGATGGTGACCGGTGATCCAGGCTAACTCTTGGCAGGGCTATAGGCAACAGGGCTCTGGGTCTGTCATCCTCCAACAGGCTAACTCAGGCTTCTTCACTTGCAGACATCAACGTTCCAACAGCAGACGCTGCAAGGCCGCTGAGGGCTTAGGCTCTGAACTGGCACATTACTACCACTGCGGTCTATGAGACAAAGCCAGCCACAAGGCCAGGCCAGAGTCCAGTGGGGGCAAGGGCAATAAAACTCCACCTCTTGATGAACAGAACTGCTAAACTGTGGTTGTTTCTGCAATCCACCAAGGGCCAGTGGGTTAGGCCACTGAAACCTGCTGTGTGCCAGGCACTGTTCTAGGTGCTTGAATGACATCTCATTTCATCCTCTTAATAACCCCTTGAGATGAGCACCATTTAAGTCCCCAACATAGAGAAGAAAATGCTAAAGGTCAGAGAGGTACAGTCACTTGCCGGAGATCACACAGCTAGTGAGTGGCAGAGCTAGGACTCAGCCCCTATGTCATGAGTCACCTACACCCCTGGGTTCCTGCAGACCCTCCTAACAAAGACCATGCATTGCGACATGGCTGACTGGCATTAAATATGATGTCTGAGGCTACTGTCCAGAAGTGTGCACGCCTGCACGCAGGGGACCGGCCTCCATGGCCTTGGTCTCCATTGATACCGTTGCCCAAACACTGAACTCACCAGCTCTGCCTCTAACCCTGACCCGGCCTCCCAGAGCCCATCTCCCAGAGGCTGAGGGCACTCCTAGCAAGACATCTTTTTTCAGGAGCTGCGAGGCCTTTCCTCACCCATCCAGGAATCTGGGAGGTGAGCCCATCACTAACTCCTGCTTTCCTGCCGATGAACAACAGGAAGAACAGCTGGCTGGGGTGGAGGTACCCAAGTCTGTTATTTCTCTCCTTTGAGAATCGGACCCCTTCTCCCATGGCCCTGCCACCCCCCGGGCCCAGCCCCAGTGTTCTGGCCTGGATGACACACAGCCTCCTCAGGGGTCCCCCGGTCCCTGTCCCCTACGCCCTCGGTCTGTTTCCCACACAGCAGCCAGGATCTAAGTCAGACCCTATCACTCCATTCACAGGTCCTGCGTCACTCTGGCTCAAAGCCAAAGTCCCTGCCAGATCCCGCCCTGCAACCTCTCCGACCTCGCGCCCTCCCTGCCGCACCGGCCTCCCCACTGTGCCCTGGGTACCCATGCGCCCTCCCACTCAAGGCCCTTCATCCCACCTGTCCCCCTGCCTGGGACTTCCCATCTCCAGACTTCTACATGGCTCACCCCTTCAGTCTATTCCAGTTGTTTCTCAAATGACCCTCTGTAGGGACAATTCTTTGATCACTAGGTTTAAAATAACAACCCTGATCAATCTCATCTAGCCCTTAGTCTGTTTGACATTTCCTCCACACATGTCACCCGAGCTGACATTCTGCCGTGTGTCGACATATTTATTCGCCATCTGCTGCCTCTCATAGAATGTCACCTCCACCAGGGCCGGAATTCTTAATCTGTCCCATTCACTGCTGTGCTGTCGCTGCCTAGGACAGCGCCTGGCGTTGGCTCATAGTAGCTGCTCAATAAACACGCTTTGTGTTGCGTGAATAAATGAATGAGTGAGTGAATGGATGGCAGCCGTCCCTTGATCCTGCCTCTCTCTGGGGGAGTGGGTTGTGAGCAGGGGGACATGTTGGGGGCTGAGGACCAAGGGGCCTTGTGGCCCAAGTAGTTCTTACCTGGACTCCACGTGAGGCTTCCAGTCCGCGTCTATGCTGCTTCCCCTCCCCCACCTTCTTAAAGTGTATTCATCCATCGGGCTGCCCACTGTTCATTAGACAGGATCTGCTCCGTCTCTTGAGTCTTCTCTCACAATGGTTTCTCTGGACTTGCAGGAGAACAGCCTTGCAGGGGCGATTCCTTGAATGCCAGCTCTACCCCAGGCCAGGGCCCTGTCCTGAGACCCTTTGCAGAAGGGACATTAAATTATATAATGAACACGGGCATGCATGGCTCCCTGCAAGCCTAAAGAAGCCTTCTGGAGATGGGCACATCTCCCATCATCCTCTAGGAAGAACCGGGAGCCCAGACGCTCAATCATAACCCTGTGGTGGTGTCACAAGACGTGTCACAGAAATAGATCTTCAGGACTAGGCTGGAATGCCACAGCTTCCTCCACTCACCAGAGCGCCCTCTCTGTGCCAGGAGCCGCGGGAGGCACAAAGCCCCTGCCCCCGCGAAGGCCAGACCAGCAAACCAACAACGCTATGACAGCTGTCAGGACAGCGAGTGCAGGGGCGAGGAGCCCGCCTGCCTTGGGGACGCTGGCCCTGCTACTCCCTGACCGTAACCTTGGACAAGTGTCTCAACCCTTTCGTGCCTCTGTTCCCTCGTCTCTAAGTCAAGTGCAACCACCGCGCTGACTTTAGGGATGGCACAAATAAGGCTGAGATGAGAAGAACCGGGGAAGCTCCTGGCGAGCACGGTGCCGGGCGCAGAGTAAGCCGTGAATAAAGCGGTAGACGGTGCCCTCCATCCCTCCCTCCTAGGGGCCAGTGAGGAGGACAGCATGGCGGCAGGAGCCACTCCAGGGCCGCCTTGGTGGACCTATATGCCACCCAGTATAAATAGACCCAGTCCGAGAAGTATTGAGCTGAGGGAGGCCGATGGTGCGAGTGTAACGGGCCTGTCTGTCTGTCAGCACTGTCTGTCAGGTGAAGGCCATGGGGGGCCCCTCGTGGCTGCTCTAGCAGAGCCCCCTGCCCCTAGCTGCCCTCCTTGGCAGGTGGGTGGGGGATGGTTCTCACTTAGGGATAGGATCTTACTATGCAAGCCTCCGCTTGCGACCAAAGCCGGAGGGGTGGCGGACAGATAGAAAGTGACAGCCGGACAGATACAGTCCTCTTGGGGTGACAGGGAGGCAGGTGGGGCAGGAGACAGCTCAGTGCAGTTGATGGTACTCATGACAGGATCTAGATGGGTCCAAGACAGATGACAGCAAAGACAGCCGGCCCCCACCCCAGAGGGCCCAAGCCTGTGGGTAGGGGGCCAGCAGCCTGGTATGGATGGGCGAAATGTGTGGAGTTTTAGAGATGAGTTGGGGCAGGTGGGTAAGAGGAGGCAGTAGGAACAACTTGGACAGCGACGTGGGCAGAGGACCAGAGACCCCTGGACCCAGGCAGTTTCTGCTCATTTTCTCTGTCCCTCCTGGTCTGCCTGTATCTCTCTTTCTCTAGTCTGTGTTTCAGCTTGACTCTGTCTCTGTCTTCCTTTTCTTTCCTCCCTCCCACCTCCCCATATAGGTATGTACCATAGCTGGCGTTTGCTGGGTGCCTATTATATTCAGGACACTGCTCTAAGCTCTTCAGCTATACTTGCATACGTGACATGGCTCCATTCACACAGCCCCGGGAAACCGGCAGGTTAGATGGTGGCTGGACAACCGAGGCCTCGTTTTGCGTGGGACATAACTTATATCACACATCACTCTCGGTTGTCTCTCGGAAATCCGAGTTTCACTGACCACCCTGCGTTTTTGTTTTTGTTTTTTTTGCTATCCCTGGCCTCCACAGGCCCAGGGGATTCTGATGCCTAAGAGAGAGCTGGGGCGCCCACGTCCCTGCTGCGGTTTAGGTCGATTTTCTCACTGCTTTTATGCGTGTAGCAAGGCACCACGCACTCAGAGACACCCAGGAAGAGTGGGGG
>NW_017731412.1:2202267-2209702 GCF_001890085.2 Hipposideros armiger | reverse complement strand
CCTCCCTCCCTCCACTCCAGCCACTGATGCCTCTGCTCCTGGGCCCACCTTGGGGCCTTTGCACTGGCTGTCTCCTTCTGCCTTAGGCCATTCTTTCCATGCATAGCAACCTCACTGTTTACAGGCCTTTGCTGAAATCCTGTTCTCTCTCTGAGGCCACCCTGACCACCTTACATAAAAGTGTGCCCCAACCTTCTCCTGGCACCCCTTGCCCCCTAATCCTGCTCTACCTCCACCCACCAAGCACTTCCTAACATACTATTTCATTTATTTATTGTTTGTTTGCTCTCTATGTTCCCCCCCATGAGAATATGAGCTTTTGACTGGTGTGTTCACTGCCATATTCCAGCACCCACGACAGTATCTGGCACATAGTAGGTGCTCAGTAAATATTGGTTGGTGGAATGAATGAATGAATGAATGAATGAATATGTAAGGGACTGTCCAAAGCTGACTTCATTCATTTCTTGTAAAATGTTTTTTATTGAGCACATTCTCTGAGCCAGGCCTTGGCCTGGGCATCAGGAGTGTTCTGAGAGGTGGGCAGTGTCCCGGGAGAAGGAAGAGAAAGGGGGACAGGGAAGGAAAGTGACCCGTGCTGGCTTGTATGAGCATGGAGAGCACTGTGGCCACGGGGGAAGAGGACAGGGAAGGGAGAGTCCAGCCTGGAGCCTGGGACAGGGAGGAAAGCAGAACTCTGACCGAGCTCTTCTGTGAGCTGAAACTGTGTCCCCTCAACTTCATACATTGGAGTCTGAACACACAGGACCTTGGATTGGGACCTTATTTGGAAATAGGGTTGTAGTAGATGTAATTAGTCAAGATGAGTCCATTAGGATGGGCCTGAGTCCAGTATGCCTGGCGTCCTTATAAAAAGGGGAAATTCGGGCCCAGACATGCACACAGGGAGAACGCCATGTGAACATAAAAGGTAGAGATTGAGGTGACATGCCTAGGCACCAAGGGACACCAGGGATGGCCAGCAAACCACAGTGGCCAGGAGAGAGGCATGGAACAGATTCTGCCTCATGGCCTCGGACGGGATGTTCCTACCAACACCTTGATCTTGGACTTCCAGCCTCCGGAACCATGAGACAATGCATGTTTGCTGTTTTAAGCCACCAGTTTGTGGCTCTTTGTTACAGCAGCCCTAGAAAACTAACACAAGCTCTGAGACGCACAAGGAGAAGCATGAGTTTGGGAGTCCAGGCCAGGCTGGAAGTGACCTCAAGAGGTCCTTGGAGCCATGCCCCTGCCTCCAAGCAGGGCCAGAGAGGACAGCCTGATTCTTCCAGGGCCCATGGGGTTGTCAGGAAGTCCTTCCTGAAGCTGACCTAAATTCCACATGCTGCAGTTGCAGCCCCACTTCTTGTTCTCAGTGGGAACCCAATCAGCAGTCCTCCCACATCTGGACATGGCACTTGACATTCAGGGTCTTACTTAGGGTACTGGGGTCAGACAGACCTGGCTCTGCCGCTTGCTGGCTGAGTGAGTGGCCTTGGGCAAGGCAGTTCATCCCTGAGCCTCTGTTTTCTCATCTGCAAAATGGGAATGCCAAAACTCCCTGAGAACCTGTAGAATTACCGTAAGGATGAAAGGAAGTCAGTCACATGAAAGCACCTAGCACAGTGCCAGGCAGGCAGCAAGGACGAAACAGATGTCAGACATTATTATCACCATGGGTTTGTTGCTGGGATTAAATGAGATAATACAGGTAAGGTGCTGAGGTACTATTCTGACCAATATACCAGCAGATAAAGGGAGAGGTCTCCATCCCTCAGACACTGATGTGAGAAATACAAGGGGCTATAAATTGGTGAATGGGACAATACTTAAGTAGATAGAAGGCTGTCAGTCATGATGCATCACCTTTTAAAAATGAAGTGCCAAGATCAAGGCCTGGCGTATGTAGTAAGTGCTCAACTAACTATAGTAAGAATTATATCATAAGAATACAGGGCCGGCCGAGTGGCGCATTGGTTAAGAGCTGGCTTGGGACGCCAGAGGGCCCCGGTTCGGATCCCATATGTGAGGGCCAGTGACACTGCCCTCCACAGCTAAGATGCTGAACAACAGCTCAANTTATTTACCAGGAGAGCATTTTCTTGATCCATGGCAAATGCTAAAAATAAGTAAATAAACAAAGCAAGTAATAAATGGCTGTCGGTCAGAGGCTGATTCCGTGTGGCCGCCGCGGAAGCTCTCCGGTTAGCTGTGAACTGGAGCAGCGTGCGGCGCCTGGACGCGGCAGGCAGGGACGGTACGTGTGGCCTCAGTCACAATATCGGATGTCTATTGAGCACCAGCGCTGTGCGTTGCATTGCACGGGGCATAGATTTGTGAGTCTGCTGGGCAGTGACCCGAACGCAGTGCTGGGTAGAGTGCCGGGTGCATTGGGGGAGATCAATAAGCAATTATAATTATTATTACCATTAATAATAAAATGCTACACGGGCCGCGCTGAGATGGGTGCCTGCCCCGGAGCCCAGGCCGTGCATGTGTCACCAAGCTGGCCTAATGTTGCCTTTGCTTTCAGCCCTGAAAGCAAATTAGAGAGCACCTCTCTGCCTGGAGGAGGCCTGGATGGGACTGTTTTTACAGCCTGGCCCCTGTGGTGTGTGTATTCTCAGCTTCCTTGAGAGAGTGAGAGAGAGTCAGGGACCCTCAGGGAAAGCAGGTATTTCTGGGGTTGGATGGAGGTCAGGAGAGATTCCCCAGGAGTTGGTTGTTTATAGGTGACTCCAGGAGATTCTGTCGGATGGTCCAGCTCAGTGGACCTCACTCCCACCCGGGCCCTGGGGGGAGCGCTTTGCTCATTCCATAGTCCTTTGCACGCCCCCTTGGACAGCACTGCTCCCCTTGCATGCTGGTGATGGCCAGGTGGCCGTGTCTGCCAACGGTTAGGCACACAGGCTCAACAGCCCGACTGGTTAGGTTCCAATCGAAGGGTCACCACCTGTGGGCTGTGTGTCCTCAGGCAAGTCACTTAACCTCTCTGGGTCTCAGTTCACTCATTTGTAAAGTGGTGCTAACACTGGTGCCCACCTCATGGGACTTCTTTTTAGAGGACGGAAACCATGAGTGTAAAGTGCCTTGCGCACAGTGACCATTCCGAGCTTCATTGCTACCATTTTCTTTCTGGTGTCTTATTCATCCCTGAAAGCCTGGTGTCTGGCCCAGGGAGGGAGTTTGGTACATGTGGTTCAAGCAGTGGCTCTGTGGATAAGCATAGCCAGCGTTCACTAACTGCTCGCCCTTTCCAAGCACTATGGTAAACATCTAGCTGCATCTACTAACTCCGTACATGTTTGCACCAGCTCTTGAAGGGAAGGACTCATATGTCCATTTTACAGATGCAGAAACCAGGTCAGAGATTAATTACGTTGCCCGTGTCCTTCCGTTGTTAAGAGATGGAGCTAGGACTTGAATCCAGCCAGTCTGGGTCCAGAGACGATGCTCCTAACCACTGCACTGAACGGCCTCTTAGGAAGGTGGAAGGAAGGAAGGAAGGAAGGAAGGAAGGAAGGAAGGAAGGAAGGAAGGAAAGAAGGAAGGAAGGAAGGAAGGAAGGGATAATTGAGATCATTAGATGGTTAGTCAATCAATGAATTCATGGGTAGATAAAAGAGTGAGAATTGACCTCAGAGAGTTATGATGAAAATGTAAATGAGTAAAAGCCCTGGGCCTGGTACGTAGTGAGTGCCCAATAAACAGTGAGGATAATGATGATGTGGCAATGATAACAATGAAGACAGAATGGCTAAATGAATAAATATATGAATGATAGCGAATGGGACCCGGGAGTTGAGGTTTAGTATGGGGTTAAGGTCAGGGCTCTGTCTATAACTGGTGTCAAGATTCAATCTTTGACCAGAGTTAGTGCCTAGTCTGGGATTAGGGTCAGTAGTCAATCTATGACCAAGATCCAGGCTCAGCTTGTGACCGGGGTCAGGGCTCAGGCTGGAACTGAGATCAGGGCTCAGTTTGTGGCTGTCGTCAGGACCTGGTCTCTAACTGGGATCAAGACTCTGTCTACAGCCAGGGTCAGGACTCCGTCTGGAGCGCCACTCCGTGCTTATTCGGGGGCCAGGATAAGGACCCCGCCCTTGACCAGGGTCAGAATTCCCCGGTGGCCCGTCAGTGCCCACTTACCAGACTGTCCCAAGGCTGGGGCCTCACACCCTAGAACCACTGACCTGAGCCTCAACCTCAGCCACGACTCTCAGACCCCAGGACCCCTGCCCTGCCTCCACTGTCCCAGGATGAGTGTCCCAGCAAGGAGCGCCGCCTGCCCCCCTCGGGTCAGCCCAGCCTGGCCCGGCATGGCTGTGGGCACCGGGGGACCCTCATCCCCGCTCGCCCTCCGTGCGCTTCCCTCCGCCTCCCTCTGCCACCAGCTGCCAGCTCCGTCTGCTCACTCTCTCTCCCTCTCCCCCGCTCTGCCTTAGAGACAGCTATAAGTCTCCCGTGAAATATATACAGTGTAAATATATAAAAAGCTTGTGCCTGCCTGCTGCTTATGTATTCATGAAATAGTAAATAAATTTTATGGGATAATTTGAAGGCTGCCAGGAAGCCGGGAGATGAAAACGAAGGCCTAATGAGATGGAGTATCAGGGCCGGCACACGCACAATCGATCTGCCGCCGCCTGGGCCCGAGCGGGGACGGGCCCATCTCCTGCGGCCCAGGGCCTCGCTGACNGCTGTTGCCCGTACCAGGCAGGAGAATGGACGGGAAGGTTGCAAACTTGAATACGCTCTTTGCAAGGTAGCCCCGTCCTTATAGGAGTGGCCGGAGGATTATAAATAGCACCCTGCCCTCCCACTCTCTTCCTAGCTCACACCCTCTTTTTCTCTGGCTCTCAACTCCGGGTTCCCAGACCCTAAATAAAGTCCAGCTTCTCTCTCCTGTCTGCTCCCCCCACCCCTTCTCTCCCAAGTGTCTAACGCAGGCTAGACTGCCCAGGTGCTTGTCAGCTTCTGTGCTTTGAAACAGGCACTGAAGCCTTCTCACAGTGTCTATCTGAAGGAGGTTGGGGTGGGAGGTGGCTGTGGGGGTGAGTGGGGCCAATTCAAACAGGCTCCAGTCCCCTGTGCTCCCGTTTTGTCTTGTGTGCAAAACGTGTCGTTTGATGCAGGCCTGATCAAACACGTCCCTGAGCTGGGGGCTGCGGGAATTAACGTTTTTTTTCTCTCCACAGAACCTGCCAGCATCCCACCCCCTCCTATATTTGGGCCTCATGGGGATCTCATCCAATTATAGACGGACCTTCCAAGTCCAGCGTCCGCCTTCGCATCCCGCACCAGCACTTGAGGTTTTCAAAGGAGTGAGCGAACATCTATTAATGTTTTCAGCGTGCCAGGCTGTGTGCTGGGTGCTTTCTAAACGTTTTGATGGGGTGACTGGGGGAATAAAGTGAAACACGGGGTTAATGCATTTCCTGAAATCGAAAATTCCATCAACTGGAGCTTTGCCCCCTCTATTTAACAGCAGCCACGTTAAACATAGTAGTCCACAGCTTCCTGGTTACTCCAAGGGTGGTCCACAGGTTTGCAGCATCCACGGTGCCCTGGGACTTGGACAGGAATGCAATATCTCCACCCCACCCCACACCTACTGACTCAGAATTGGACAGTTAACAGGATCCCCAGGGGATGTGTGTGCATTACAAAACCTATCTTGATTTCGGAATCATTAAATTATAGGGGGAAAGACATGTTTTAGAATCAAGGACATAGGGAGGTTTCCATTTCAGATGAGGAAACGGAGGCTCAGGGAAGCAAAGTTAACTTGTCCAAGGCCACACAGCTGGTAGATGACCGAGCCAGAGTGACAGCTCAGGTTGCTAAGGGCCATCCTGTCAGCAGCTTGAAATGAGGGGATCAGAAGTGGCAGCAGCAGAGGAAGAGATGGGGAACCCCAGCCTCCCAGCCCCCTTGATGTCCTCACCGCACGGCACGCTTTTCCACCCCTCAGATAGAGGCTGTCACTTGTCATCCGTGATAATCAATACACGGTTTTTTGATGCCAGCTCAAGATAGTTACCAAAGACCAGCTGTGTTTTTCCTATCCCTTTGAGAGGCTGACCTTGTCAGCCACTATGGCCCTGGCTGTGACTATCTCCAAGTTTAAACAAGAATTCTGCAGGGGTTAATGTTGGTGCACCATATTGTCATGAGCAAATCGTGGGCGCCTCTCTGCACGGAAGGGCTTTCCGCTTGCCATCTCGGTCTCATGTACGTTGTCACCCCTCCGAGGGGTCATCCCTGACCACATGCTCTCAGGCCTCCAACCCTCTCTAGTCTCGTCATGTCTTCATTCTAACTGTGGCACTTGCTGAGGTGTTGACTTGGTGTTTTGCTGAGGTGTTTTGCTGAGGTGTTGACTTGGTTTATGATATGTCTTTTCCCCACTGGAATATCAGCTCCCTAAGGGCCGAGATCTCAACTACATAGTTTTTCACTGGATTCCCATCACCTAGAGAGAGGGCCTGGCACATGGTAGGTGCTCAGTGGGTATTCGTTAAGTCGGTGGATGAATGAGTGAATGAATGAATGCATTTGTTAGATGGATAGATGGGTGGGTTACTTCCTCCAGTGGGGCATGGCCTTGGGCCACGAGAAATGATTTGGTGAGTGGCCCCAGAGGCTCTGAGCTGCCGGTAGCCTTGCCACATCTCATGAGTCCCAATGAATCTCCTTACGTTATTCTTTGGTCATTTCCTGAGCATAAGTGCTGCAGGCTGGGAGGGGACTGTTCTCAGTCCCTTCTGCTGTCAGCACAGAAAACTTGCAGAGGCTCCCTCAGCCCAGACACTTCTCCTCTCTCCCGTTTTCCTCTGCAATTAACAGCTCTAGTCTTCGGCAGTCACATCCCTGAACTCCCGGTGATGTGGGCTCCACCAGATGGCAGTCTCAATGACGAGACGCAGCCCTGTCCCCTCTGTCCCGTGTCCCTGCTCACCCGAGGGTGGTTCTAAGGACTGTGGCTGGGACACAGGCCTCTCAAGACAGGGCAGAGACTGCGACCCAGCAGCGAGGAGCATAAACGTAGGAATTAGATAGAACAGGATTCAGATTGACCACATCCGCTGAGTAGATGTGTGGGTTCAGGCAAGCGACCTGACCTCCTGGACCCTCTGTTTCTTCTTCTGTGACACAGGTACAAAGATGCCCATGTGGCAGAGCTGTGAGGATTAGATATAAAAAGCTGGAGCTGCTACTCTGACAGAAGTTTTTTCAGAAAAGGGAGGGGGCTGGAGAATGCTAGGAGACAGGGAGGCATGGTGAGATGGGCAGATGGGCCCACCTGGGGCTGGGCACTGTTTTTCCATCAGTGGGCAGCAGGGTTAACCATCTGAGGTTTGAAGCCCCTTTGGGAAAGGTCTTGCCCTCCATGGTCCCCTGGTTGCAAAGAGCTCAGAAGTCGGATGAC
>NW_017731412.1:2163038-2195657 GCF_001890085.2 Hipposideros armiger | reverse complement strand
AAAAAAAAAAAATTAAGAATACAGATGTCACCTCCTCCCCGGTCTCTGCCCTCAGTCTGCACATCTGTAAAATGACGTTGTGGGTTACACCTGTGGCTTGGAGTCGCTGGGCTGCACGGTGGTGTGGGGTCTTGGAGAAGTTTGTGGCTTGGTGTTAGTACAATTATCACCGCAGGAGTACATTGCACATGATTCTTCTTGGACGTGGATCCACTTTGGACACCAAACATTTGCCCCTGGCAGGCTTTCTCCACTGTTCAGAAATGTCCCCTCTCCCCACTTCCCCTCTTATTTTTCCCTCCTGTGTCTCCGCCTCCATCCTCCATCTTCTGCCTTCTCCATCACTCTAACGCCCTCTGGGTTCCCCACCAGGCCTGCCACTGCCCCTCAGAGCAGTGTGTGTGCAATCCCCTCGGGGAGAGGAGAGGCGGCTGGACTTTGGCCCTCTCCGGGGCACTCATTACCCTGGCAAAACTGTTCCCAGCAAGCCCTTCATCTGCCTGCTTGCACCAACCTAGAGAAGGCAGAACCAGCCGCCTGCGTCCGCCAGGCCCGTGGGACAGAACCTCAGGGTCCTCTCCTCACCCCCACTTCCTCCTTCCTGGGACGGAAACTCGACCTCCATCCCTCCTCTCCTCCTTCTGAGGGTGATGGAGTCGGGGCTGGGAAGGCTGGACGGGATGTCTGGGGGTCTCTCCTGTCCTGGTTCCAGCCCCCTGCAGACAGAACAAGAGAAAAGGCCAGAGAGGGCAAGTAACTTCACTGTGCCCTCCAGTGTATGCTGGTAGTCAGGTCAGAATTTGAACCCAGAGCCCAAGGGTCTGCAGCTAGAAGTCTACTGCTCAGACAATTAAGCATACTCCACGCTGATAATCATTATTGCTATTATTATTATTATTATTTTATCAGCCTCAACACTTTCCTTCTTGTTGAGAACTATGTGCCCAACACTGACTAAAGAATTATGAGCATCACCTCATTTAATCCTCAGATGACACGATTAGGTGGGCAGACGAGGGCAAGGGGTTTGCTGTGACACTTCTGAAGCTTAAGCTTGCATAGGCCCCTTTTAAATAAATATTCACTTCTGTGTCCATAATTTTTATTCATAATTAAATTTTTTTTCTGAGTGAGATTCTCCAAAATTGTGTAAGCTTCAGGCCCCTCCAAATCTGCATCCATAATGGAAGGAGTTAGTCTTCCTAAACTCATTCTACTGAGAAGGGCTTCGAGGCCCAGAGACGTTTCTTCACTTCCACAAGGGCACACAGCTTGGAAGAGGCAGGATGGGGACTTGAACCCTGAGCCCGTGCCCCTGGCCACCACATGGTGCAGCCTGCGTGGGGAAAAGATAACCTCCATCTCATCCCGCCTGTATTATGTTCCCCAATGGCAGGGCTGGTGGCTCCAGGGCTGGTGGACACAGCCAGGCATTACTGAGTGGGATGGGAGTCTGAGAAACAAGGACCCAGCAGGAGAAAAAGGTTGCTCAGGTGGAAAGATGTGGGTGGCCTGGATGGGACGTGTATGTGCACAGTTCCCAGTTCATAATGAAGATGAGGTGAAGGCTGCAGAAGAAAGTGGTATCGGAGGGGCTACCCTCTTGGAATTTTCCAGCCACAAGCTTATTCTTTTCCTTCGTAGAAGATGTTTTCATTAAACTGAATGATTTCTGAATGAGTGAGATTTTGGATGAATTCATGAATGAGCGTCCACACCACCTACAGCTACGACACTGGTCCGAGCCACCAACACAACCTCCTCCTAACCCACTTGCCTCGCTGCTTCTGCCCTTGCCTCTCTCTTCACCAAACAGCATAGGAGCCTCCGTGTACTTCTTCTCGCAGTGTCTTCCAGAGGCCTCCCATCTCAGTCAGAAAATGTCAACAATTAAAATGGTTCCTCCACCTCCCTACCCCTATTACCTCTCTGACCCCGTCTATTAGCTCCCCCCTCATTCACTCACTCCAACAATGCAGGCCCCTTGCTGTTTTTCAATTCCTCCAAGTACGCTCCTGCCTCAGGGCCTTTGCACCGGCTGTTCTAGCTCCTGGCACACTACTCCTTGTCCCGATAACCACACGGCCTGCTCCTTCACCAAGCGTCAATAGATAATAGGGCCGTTCCACATGCAACATCTCTTATCTTGTTTATGATGGGTTTTCTCCTTGGCACTGAACAACCATCAAACACACGACCTATTTTACTTATCTTGTTCCTTATCTGCTTCCTCCCTGGAACATCGGTTCCACGAAAGCAGGCGTGTTTGTTTGTCTTGTTCAGGACTATATCCCCAACGCTGGTGTCAGACCCTGGCGAACCTGTTGAGTGATGAATACCTATGATAAATACCTAAACTCTGAGCAGAGAAAATGTGGTCTGGGAGGAACTTTCAGGGTGTCCGGAGCTGAGCTTCTCTACGAATGAGGCCTGGGGACAGGCGTCGTCGATACCTGTGGCTCGGGGAACACAAGACAGAGCAGGAATGCACAGATAGGTGTGCATTGCATGCGACACTGCCAGTCAGCCCCGCCACCTAGCCTTCCGACGGCTGCCTCCTCGATGAAGTAGAGAAGGCCTTTTCTTCTTTTCCTTTCCTCCAAAGCCAATCTTTATATTGATTTTTCCACCTCCACCTCCAGCCGCAGTCAATGGGCGTTGAGAGAGGCTGACCGTGTCGGTTTTCCTCAAGAACCCCAGTCTCCGAGGGGCCAGCACAGCCTCCAGCGGTCACATCTGCCTGCAGGGACCCTGGCTGCCTGGCATGGGCATCCCTGGGACTCCAGAGAGACACAAACCAGCATCCACTTGGGGAGGTAGGCTGGGTCAGTCATTTATGCCCTAAGCATAGTCTGGGTACCTGGTGTGTGCTGGCTTCATCCCTAAGGTTGAATCACTGGGTGATTCATTCAACTAATATTTAATGAGCACCTACTGTGTGCCAAGCACAGCTGGATCCAAGAACCCAATTGCTGTCATCGGGAATCTGTATCTCTCCACCTTTTGGCTGTGCTTTGCTCAGTGTCGGCCTTATTCTCAGGCAGGCTCTCTTCACACAGTGGCAAGGATAGCCACCAAAAGCCCCAGGCTGTCATACTTCCAGCTGAACAACCCAAGAGAGAGACCACTTCTTTACCAGCAAAAGCATCAGAATGGAACCTCATTGGCTCAGTTGGGTTATGTGCACATCTTTTAACCAATCGTTACAGGAAGAGGTAGGACGGGCTCTGATTGGTCAGGACCGGTCTTGTGCCCGCCCCTGGAGCTGAAGGTAGAAGGGCACATCTGCCTGAGCCATGGGAGCTGAGAAAACGGGAGGTTCCCCCAAAGCAAGATGGGCAGTGAACCATTGGAGAAGAGGGAATGGTGGCCTCTAGGCCACCTCTGACCAATGAAGGAACTGCAGGGACAGCTTGAATGATCCCACTTCACTTTTGCAATCACGAATTTTCCTGAGTCAGAACCCAGGAGCTCACAGGACCTGGTCAAGGGTGAGAACACTTGAGCAGTCCAGTTATAGTTGTTTGCAAACAAAGTTGGTGCCGTAAACATAAAGCTTTCCAATGTCCGTGCTCAGCCATTAGCCCAAGGCCATCCGGGCCCCTGTCAAGTCCGAACCCATGGCAATGACAAAAACACAATAGCAAGCAGATGCTTAGCAGGGAAGGGTGCTCTGAGTCCTGCAACGCCAACAGCGTCTGCCCCGCCAAGAGGGGTTCAAGGGCTCATTGGGCCCATCCCCCTGCCTCCAAGTGGGGCTGAAGACAACCCCCAAATCATACGACTCAACCATGGACGGCTGTGGCTCAGAATACCAGGTGGTGTTGCCCTCAATGAACCGGGATTTTTGACAAAATGTGCTGTATGCATGTGCTGTAAAAACGCCATAAAGAATGCTTGGTGGCTTCATCCCATGCACGCTTTCTGCTGCCTGCAGAATTCTTTCCTGTTTGTCAATAACCAGTGTCTTTTGTTGGCTGATGTTCTGGGTTGTCAGGAAGCTCAGAGCCTCAAGTTTACGCTCAATCAAGTTACTCTATATGGGTCTGGACCCCTGGGTAGTTTTTATTACTCTGGTCCTGATCCTGTTACATTGTATCACCTTTATTATCATGTTGTCAACGTCCTTAAACTTTTTGGACCTTTTTGGAAAGAGGTGAGGCTATGAAGTAAATCTATAAAAAGAGTGCTGGAAAGGTGCCCTGTGATTAGAGATTTGGTGGGGATACACGGAAAGACCCATCCAGCCCAGCTTTGTAACTGGGCGCTGCAGTTTTAAAGTCCAGAGAGCTGGTTCTGAACCCCGATTCCGCAATCTGTGCAGCCTTGGGCAAATTACTTACCCTCTGTGAGCCTCTATTTTGTTATCTTTACGATGGACTTAGAAAATATCACTAGGCCTCAGGGAAAATGCAAATTAAAACAACAATGAGATCCCATTCCATGCCCACTCAAATGAGTAAAATTAAAGACTGACCTCATCAAATGCTGGCAAGAATGAGGAACAACCTGAACAGACTGTTTAGTGTGCACCGATTTGTAAATCTCCATCAGTTCCCCATCAAAGGTGGTGGGAACGTAAAGTGGTACAACAACTTTGGAAAAATGTGTGGCAGTTTCTTATAAAGTAAACCTACACTTGCTACATCAGCCAACAATTCTATTCCTAGGTATTTAGCCAGGGTAAATAAAACCACATGTCCACAAAACTATTTGTATAAAATGTTCATAGCAACTTTATTCGTAATAGCCCAAGACTGGAACACAACAGCTCAAATGTCCACCAGCAGGTAAACATAAATATATTGTAGTGTGTCCATGCAATGGAACACTACGCAGCAATGGAAAGTAACAAACTGCTGATAGACACACAAAGTGAATGAATCTCCAAAATTCATGCCAAGTGATAGAAGCCTTGCTCAAGAGTTTGTACTATGGGATTCCACTTATACGAAGTTTGACCACAGCCAAACTAATCTTTGGTAGGGGAAACTAAGGAAGAATTGTTGCATCTAGAAAAGGGGCTAGTTGGTATGGGGATTGAGGGCATTTTCTGGGCAGATGGAAATATCCTATATCATTAGAGGGATTTGGGCTACTTGAGTTAAGTATTTGTCAAAACTCAGCAAAAGGCAGAGGCGGGCTGAGTGGCTCAGTTGGTTAGAGCATGCAAGCTCTGAGCAACAGAGTCGCTGGTTCAGTTCCCACATGGGCCAGTGAGCTGCCCCTGAGCTGGCAACGATCGATGGGGTGGCTCAGCTGGTGAGAGCATGTGCTCTTAACAACAAGGTTGCCGGTTTGATTCCTGCATGGGATGGTGGGCTGCGCCCCCCCACACACACACACACATAACTAGATTGAAAGCAGCGACTGGACTTAGAGCTGAGCTGCACCCTCCACCACTAAGATTGAAGAACAACAACTTGACTTGGAGCTGATGGGTCTTGGAAAAACACAATGTTCCCTTCCCCAATTCCCCAACACTGTTCCCTTCCTCAAAATCCCCAATAAAAAATTTTTTTAAAAAAAGAAAGAAAAACAACTCAGCGAACAGCACACTTAAGATTAGTGTTTCTTCACTGTGTGTAAATTTCATTTTTTTGTTTAAAAAGTACGCTAACCAAATATTGCATTCCAGTTAATTACTGACACGCTGAAATACGTATTTAGAGGGAAATGTATAGACGTCTGCAATTTTCTGTGAATTGCATTAAAAAAATGAGATGCACTGATAGCTGGAGAGGGGTGTAGATAAATGAATCCGTCTGTAATAAGGCAAGATGATGGTAGAATTTTGGTGGTAGATCTATGGATGTCCACTGAAAAAATCCTTTCACCTTTATGCTTGAAACTTTTCACAATAAAATGTTGGAATCAATGGGGTTAATAAGACCTGCCTCCCAAGGTTGATTAAGGACCAAAAGGGATGAAATCAGCATAGTGGCCAGTCAAGGGGGGACACTCGGCACATGGTAACAATTATGATAAGTAGAAATGCACAGAGCACCAGGAAGCATTTGGAAAAGAGGGTGTGCAAGATATTCAAGACCCAAGCTGGCAAATTTCTCCCACTATTACTATTTTAATGTTTTTATCTGTTTGAATCTAATACTTGCACGAGCTACAAAATTCAAAAGCTACAAAAGTGTATAAAGAATGAAACGTCTTCCTCTTTCCACTGTCCCCCAGCTACCCAATCTTGTCCCCAGAGGCAACCAATGGTACCAGTTTCTTCTGTTTCTTTTCAGGGATAGTCTATACTATATACATAATTATGTATATACGTTATTTTTTTCTTTTTGTCATAATAACATCCTATACACTGTTCTAGGATTTTTTTTAACTTAGTATGTCCTGGTGAATCTTCCCTATCAATACGTAAAATCCATCCACATTCTTTTGTATGACTGTATAATATTCCATTGGATGGAGAGACCCCAGCTTGTCTGCTCCATCTCATATTGACAGGCACGTGTGTCGCTTCCATTGTTTGTTAAGCCTTTGGAATGGCGCCATTGTTTTTAAAGCCTTGGGAACTGAACCTCGCATCTCTCAATAAGTGAGTCAAAGAATTAGGGGGCTTCTCTGATGAAAACCCACAGCGCGCCATTAAGTCCTTGGCTTTCTTCACTCCAGCTTTTATTAAATTATCCCAATTTGTCCTTTCAAATAGATGTCTTTTCTTAAGTAGTGATTTACCACAATTAAGCCCCCCAAAATTAAATTAAATGAATTACGTCTCTTAGGTTGGGTGTCTGCGGGAACCGAGGGGCTGGGCGCAGTAATGGTCCAGATGCTATTAAAAGCTAAGGCAAGAGACTGTGCGCTGGGTTAGAAGGGAAAATTCATAGCTCCACTGATACGCCATGATAAATAATTATGAGTTATTAATTTTAAATTACATCTTTAATGCGTTGCATGATTTTAATTCCCCCTACAGTATTAATATCGGACTGGCTTTGATTAATTTAAAGCAGAACAGAAAGGTGCCAATTAAGGGAACTCGCTGGGAACTTTGAGGTGTTTATATCTGTCTCTTGATAGCCCCCACGGTGGGGGGCAAGGTCATTGCTCAAGGGAAGCTGGTGATTATCCACAGGAACCCAGGGTGGGATATGTCAAGAAGAGTGGGAGATGGATGTTAACTCTTTTTGTGTCTTTGAGTGCCAGGGAGGAGAGAGATACGGATGGAAAAGCAGGGGGCTTGAGCAAGTCCTTTTTATGAGCCAAAGGACAGGTCAGAATAAGGCTTCAGGGAGGACGCCAGCATCCTGGGGTTTATCATGTCACTCCAGGCAAAGCTTTGACATCCCCGTGCCTCTATGGACGTCAAAACTTGGAAAAAAGGGGGTAACACCCAGTAAATATGGAGTCATAAATCAAAGAGTTTCTTAATGAGCTGAATGGTAATAGGGTAATGCTTGGGACATCAGCCCACTGTCACAATATGGCACACATGGAGACGCTTTGGGTGGCCGATGGGCAAACATTTTAGCTAATAGCTGTGTTCACTTTAATGTATGCTATAGGTAGAAATCTATAACCAGACCATTGAACGCATGATTTCATAGATACCATTGCTTACGTGGAGGCTAAATATAACTAAGGGAAAAAAAAGCCATCCAAAACAAAATGTTGAGTAATTATTGTATTTGGCATGTAGCTATGACAAAAAAGAATAATAATGACTATTACAATGGTGATACACAAGTAACTGAACTTAGCATTATCAAATTAATGTCATTACAGCACATATGACAGCAAGCCCTCAGCTTGGAAAAAGGAGATAGCACTTGATAAATATGAGCCAATGAATCAAAGGGTTTTCTAGTTAGCAGAATGGTGAGAGGGTAATGCCTGGTATAGCAGCCCACTATTAGGGTGTGGCACCAATGAGGTTGGGTTTGGTTTTGTTTTTGCAAAGGAAACTTTTTTTTTCTTCATTTCACTTGATAACTAGGTATTTAATCTGTGCTAGCCATCCAACTTTTGGTTTCATGAATAGTATCACTTAAGTTAAGGTTCAATTTAACCTTATTCAATTTCGTGATTCAAAACACGAAATATTAACTAAAGCATCGTTGTATGCGGCAAATAAAAATAATTATCACGGTGACATGCCAGGAACTGAGGTTAGCGAATATCAAATTAATGTCACTCCAGCCACCAATGATAGAACTCCCAGTCAAAGCTCGAAATTAATGACCCTAGATGAGAGTGAGCTGAAAAAGAAGTCACCACAAGCCACAGTGTGAATTTATCACCTCTTCTTTTCCACGACAGATCAGCCTCGATCTCGCCAAAGTGCTTTCCCATTTGGTACATTCAATTCTTAAAATAATTCTGGAGGTGGGCAATGCCTAGTCATGGCGGGTTGCCCAATATATGATTGTGGAGGGAGGGAAGGAGGCGGAGGGAGAGAAACCAGGAAGAAAATGAGAAAAGGATAATAGCAGGGGTTTGTCAAATCTCATACAATTATCCCATGCCAAATGTAGTTTCAAGCACTTGGCATGGAATATCTCATTTAATGCTTGCAACAACCTTAAGAAGTTGTCATTCTCCTTGCTCCTGATTCGCAAATGAGGCACAGAGGCTCGGAGAGGTGAAGCAACCTGCTTGATTGAGGTCATCCAGCTGGTAGGCACCAAGACCAGGTATTATTAAGATCACCATTTTATAGTCTCAGAGCCTGAGGCACAGAGAGGTTAAGCAACTGGCCTAAAGCCACACAGGCATTCAGTGATTGGAAGCCAGGCAGCCTGGATCTTCAGTTCTTCAACACCAAACGATGCTGCCTTATAAAAAAAGATACAATACACAACTTAGAGAGGAGAGAAACAGACCTAGTGTGTGTCAGTCCTAAGGGCACTCAGTGGAGGATTGAACTCAGGTGTCGGCAGTCCCCACCCCATGCTCCTGTCATCATAGCAACTATATCAATGTGACCCCATTCACACCAAAAAAGCATCTCTTCATGGGCAGAATCTTGCCAAGCACATAGTAGGTGCTCAGTTCATGGCTTCTGCCACCATGACTCATAGCTCTGCTCCTCCCAGGTTTTGGTCTCCCATAAGCACCCCCTATGCCTCCCCTGGCTCTGGGGGCCCCTGGAAACTCAGCCGGAAGCCCCGAGTCCAGGATTCCCAGCAGAGTCACAGAAGCAAAACAATCGCATTAGGGTCCCTGGGGAGGATTTGGCAGCCTCGTCAGGACTTTGAAAGGCACGGATTGGCCAGTGGACAGCGGGAGCCGCTGGAGCTGGTTCCTGTTCAAAGTCCCTTCCTCCAGCGGCTTTAATGATGGATTAGAAATCAGAGGGTTAGAGAGGGCGAGTGAAGCCAGCCCTCCTCCCACCTAAGATGGCCACGCAGGTGGGAACCCCTGGTCAGGGGGCCGCCAAGGTCCAGCCGCAACAAAAACAACGATATCGTTAATGAAGACACCTGATGTCTTGCGCGCCTACTAGGTGCCAAGGTTCTATGCTGAAGGCTTTCGGTCAGCATCTTGCCTTAACTCTCACAGTCCCCCAATGAGGTCGCGAAGGCACAGAGAGATCAGCTAAGTGACCTGGAGCAATCCCGCTAGTTCAAGGGCCAAGCTGAGATTCCGATTCAGGTCGGACACATTTCTTGCTTTTCACTAGCCTGTCCCGCGACTGTAATGAGTTAATTATTTGGATAATTAATAGAATTCCTGTCTTCCCTGCTGCTTTACGAGGTCAAGGCCAAGGTCCATATCTGTTTCACGTTCATTGTGTCTCCGGAAGTCAAGCAGAGTGTCTGGCTTAGAGTGAGTGCACAATGCACGTTTGTTGAATAAATTTTGGAAGGAAGGAAGGGAGCTGGGAGGGAATGAAGGAGGGAAGGATGAAGGAAAGTAGGGAGGAAGGGAGAGAGCAAAAAAGCACAGAGGCTGGAAATGTGGGCGCACGTAAGAAGCTTCACACTGGGGGATGTGTGGTTGCTGAGTCCTGGACAGAGAGCAGACTCCAAGTTCAAGTCTCCACTTGGTAACCTTAGCCACGTGACCTTAGATGAGTCAGTTTATTTGTAAAAGGTGGCCCTCAGTCTGCCCTGTTTCCCTGCCTCCTGGGGCTGTTCTGAGAATGAGATGGGAAAATGTGCTATTCACACCTAGGCGGATTCAATGACAGCACTAGGCTCTGCCCATCAAAGCAGATATAATAAAAGAAGGACAGTTACCTCCAGCTTGGAGATGAGAAAGCTAATGGGGTGGGTGGGTGTGAGGAGCACGTCTGGGCAGCCGTGTGGTTGAATCTGAGCTCTGGAATTGGCTTGCTGTGTGACCTTGAACAACTGACTCCCTCTGCACAGGTCCTGGTCTCCAATCCACAATTTGGGGGTAATGACTGAGCACCTACCTTACAGGGTATAACGATCATTAAATGAGATGGGGCTTGTCAAAGGCTCAGTGCAGGGCCTGGCCATGGTCAGCACTAGTCAGACAAAAGGTGTTCTCTGTAATACTATTGCATTTTAGAAAAGTTAGCCTGACAGCCAAGCCAGGGACTATGGAGGTAAGGATGGATTCCTGGAGAAGGTGAGGTTTGGAGGAATAGTTGAGTGAGTTTGACTTTTGAAGAAATGGCTTAAAGCGACGCCATCAAAGTCAGAATGGAAAAAGACACATTTGAGGGGAGCAGGAGAACCCTTATATTTCAGGGTCTCCTAGAGAGCAGAAACTACCTTATAAATTTAAACTTTAAGTTGTATTGTTTTCCTGTTGGAAAAAGCAATGCATCCCCATGTGTATAAGCTATCAATGGCCACGATAATACTAGGTAACAAACAATCCCAAAACCTCAGTGGCAGTGGTCAGTGGCCAGGCTGCTCGGACTGGGCTCATTTATGTATCAACTGGCTGTCAGCTGATCTGGGACGACTTGGGGTGACTCAGTTCTGCTCCACGTGGCTCTCACCCTCCAGCAGGTTAACGTGGGCATGTCCTCATGGCCATGCAAAACGGCAAAATCAGAGTAAGCCCAATTGTGCAATTGATTTCTGGGCCTCTGCTTGTGTCTTATTTACTAGCATCCCATTAGTCGAAGCAAGTTACATGGATGAACTTAGAATCAGAGCAGGTGAGGACTACAAAATCACATGCAAAAGGTGTGAATGGGGGGATGGATGAACAGTGGGGGCCGGTTTTGTGACCTACCACCCCACGGTTCAATACTGAACAAGCATAAACTGTATGTAGTAAAAAAAATAATCTCCTTTCCACTTCCAACTCACAGCAACCAGTTATTGGTCTTTTCTATAACCATCCAGAGATATTCTATGACTTTATGACATCTTAATAATTTTTACACCTCACTTGTCCCCAACTCATTCCTTACTGCCCTTTTAAATGTATCGCCTGCCAATAGTATAGAGGATGTGACGTCATGCTATTTGGGTTCAAGTTTCTGCTCTACCACCTGCTGGCAGTGTGGCCTTGAATGCGTCATTTCCACTCACTGAGCTTTACTGTCCTCACCTGTGAAATGGGAAGATAGTAGGCCCCTTGCAGGGGTGATTGTGAGGCTCAAGCAACATCATGTATGGACACACGATGGATCTGACAACTTCACACAAATGCCTTGTCATTATTATTGTCGTTGTCGTTGTTGACTCATGAAGGCACGCTTTGCTTCCACTGGTTTCAACGCTTCTGGGATTCTCAATGGACAAGGGTTTTCCTTCCCACGTCTGGGCCCTGGGAGCCAGCTGACCATCTGCCAGGAAGGATTTCTGTTTAACAAGCTCTTGTAATCTTTGCTGTGATCACGACTCCCTTCCCGATCTGGGCTCTCCTCTGGGGGTTTGCAGCCTCTTAGGCTAAGCCTGTGCTGGAGTTATGAATATCTGAGTGCCTGACCCTGCATCTCAATGTGCCCAGCCGGTCTCTGAGCCCATGTGCTTCCTGGAGCTCTGACCCAGGAAGGCTGTTGCACACTCCCTGTCCTTCCAGAAACCCCACCTCCCAGCACTGGAAATGTTGACTCATTTGGGTCTTTCACTCAACCAATATTTATGGAACACCCCATATGGGCACGGCCCTGCCCCGGTCCTAATAGCAATGGTCAGTAACATCTGGCTGCTGCTTCTGACTCTCCAAAACGTTGTCGGCGCTTCTTGAGAACAAAGTTGAAATGCTTGGGTAAAACATGCTCAAGCTTAGCTGCTTTGGGCCGACATCCATTGCAGCTGAACACTTGTCAGGGAGGGAACAGACATGTGGCAGGTCCAGGGCTGGATGGAGCCTGGGTCACAAAGCCCTTCTGCAGCAAAGACGTACGACCTGCCCTTTGAGATGAGGCCACTGGGCAAGCAGAGACACAAGACATGACTGTTGGAGGGTGGGGGTCAAAGACAGAAGGAGTGCCCTGGAGAAGGCTGCTTTGTCCATCAGGCAGGACGGCAGAGGACAGCAGCACCACCCACATTCCTGACAGGCCAGGGTCTCAGGTGGCCGTGTTACCTGAGCCAGACAGGGCCAGCTTCACCCTCCACTTCAGGGGCACTCGGTGTCCCAGCAGTAGCAGGGGACATTGAGACCTCATTCTGGCTCAGGCAGCTGCCACTGAGATGGACTGGCTGAGCCAAGGACATCTGCAAACGTGGAAGAACGCCCCAGATGCGATCAGGGGCTGCTGGCTTTAAAGGTCACATCCAGATAGAAAGGCTGTCCCTCATGGTCTCATCTCCCTGACACAGATGTTCTTCAAGAAGGAATGCCAATGGCGATTCTATGGCTGCCTGCCTCTCGGTAGGTCTATGCCCTCGAACCCTGCCTTAGGGAGCAGGTGTCACTCACATCCTCCCCACCCCCCATTCCTAGACAAATAACCCAATCCTGGCTTGCTCTGTGGACCCGCAGATCACAGTTTCCCAGTCCAGAGATACCTGGTAATCGGTCGTTCCTCTTCCTTGCATGGGTGTGTAACAAGGGGGATGTCAACTCATTCATGAATACATAAATGAATGAGCACCTACTATGTGCCAGGCTCTGTGAGATACAGCAGTGCATAAGGCAGGCAGGTCCTGGAGTTTAATTGGGGCTGAAGGGAGATGGATCATAAACAGGTAACTACACAGCCGATGTGTGTCCGGCAGCTGATAAGAGGATTAACCCTGCAGAGAGAGGCAAGGCACTTAATTAATTCAGGGGACCAGAGCAGGGAGAGAAAGACAGGTTCTTTAAGGGACAGGCCAGAGGATCTCACCCCTGTGATCAGTGAGGACTCAACCAAAGGCAGACCATCTCTGAGTAAGTAGTGATTAACCATCTACTATGTGCCCAGCACCAGGCTAGGCAGGCACAGGGCATACAGAAATGAACAAGACAGCGATCCCTGCCCATGTGGAGCTAACGGTCTTGTGGGGGAGATGGACAAATGCTAGAAGGGTACACAAATGAGTGCATATTATTAACAATAGCTGCTGACATCTATTAGGGCTTTTAGCCTATGTTAGGAAGTGTTAGGTGCAGAAACACAGCAGGATGAAAAACAGGGAGCGTCTAAATTAAATGGGCAAGTGAGTGTGTCAGAGAGATGGGCCCTTATGAGAAAATGACTCAAAATCATACTCCAAGTTCAATTCAACTCAATTCTCCTCTTCTAGCTGTTGGAGAAAAACTAGTGGACACTCTTAGCAAAGGTTGTCTAAAGACTCCACCACTTTCCAGTTCCAGGTGTCCCCCATGCCCAGCGATACCTCCTAGTCATTGCCCCATGTTCCCCCATTGAAATGAAAGATGGTCAGAAGATCATTCTCTTAGCAGTCCCAAGATTTTAGATTTGATCTGGGTTGCACGCCCTTCTTGCCAAGATATCAGTATCTCAGTCCCTCTTACACTTATCTATTAGATATCTAGCTCTGGGACTCTTGTGGTTGTAAATGGCTAAAACACAACTCAATCTCTTGTACATAACATTTTTAAAAGTGGGAGCATTTAGCGACTTGTATAACTGAAAAGCCAGACAAAGCTTGATGACCCAGAGGGCTGCATCTTGGGCTCAGATATTGCCAAGAACTCATTTCTTTCCACCTCAGCTCTCTTCCCCCACTAGTCATCATTCTCAGGTAGGCTCATTCAACAGGGTGACCCAGCACTTCTTGGTTTCTGTCCTGTTACGTCCTTCAAGTCCAGCCAAACTCTCCTGGCAATTCCATCAAAGTTCAGGGACTGCATCTCATTGGTCCAGCTTGTGGTTGTCCTTGAACCAATCAGTGACCTGGGGATGGGATGCTCTGATTGGTCAAACTGGGTCACATGACCAATCTGAGCCCTGAGATGGGTGAGCTCCGTTCAAACCACTTGACCTGAGCACAGCGGCAGGGGAGAGTTCCAAAAGGGAAGGTCAAGATACTGTTTCTTCGGGAGGGGAGAATATTTCTGGACACATTCAAACAAGTGTAGGTGACATTCTGTGTTGTGGTGGGTAGAAGGCCCCTCCTATCAAGGATGTTACCCTTTGGTTGGAATGAAAAATGCCCAGGAAGTAATTCAGGGTAGGGGGGAAAAAACACAAAATGGGAAGGGTAAAGGTGAAGATGTATGGGTTAAAACTATACATCCGAAATGAGATAGTTCATAAATAGCATTTAGACAGGGCCGAGATCAATGCTGTCCGAGAGAAAGATGTGAGCCTCATACGTAATTCTAAATTCTCTACTCATCATGTTAAAAAGAAAAAGTAAAAAGAAACAGGTGAAATTAATTTTTAAAAAACATATATATATATAGTTTCTTCAACCCAGTATGTCTAAGATATTATTTCAACATCTAATCAATTAAAGAAAGTCCTAACTAGATATTTTCATTTTCTTGCACTAAGTCTTTGAAACTCAGCATGGGACAACTTGAACAACACATTTCACACACATCTCGGTTTGGACACACCATATTCCAGGTGCCACATGTGGTCATGGCCGCTGAACTGGGCAGCCCAGCCCTGGGTCCTTGCTATTCGAAATGTGGTCCACGGACCTTGGGAGAAATGCAGGGTCTCAGGCTCCACCCCAGCCTGAGTCTGCAATGAATCTTATTTATCCTCAGGTGCTTCCTGGGCACATTAAGTTTGAGACATGCTGGTCTAAACCAGCCCTGTCCAAAATACCTTTCTGCAGTGACAGACATCTTCTATATCTTCGTTGCCCAACATGGCAGCCAACAGCCACACGCGGCTATTAGGTACTTCAAATGTGGCCGTGTGACAGGAAACTGAATGTTTCATTTTATTTCACTTTAATTTAAAAAGCCACGATGGCTACCTGTTAGATAGCACAGGCTTAAATCAATATAAGTGCTCCAAAATGTTAGCTATTATTATTATTATTATTGTTGTTGTTGTTGTTGTTGTTGTTGTTGTTATTATTATTAGTCTGTTTGTCCAAGGAGAGAGAAAATAAAATTAAAATGTATTGAGCAACATGGACTCATCGTTTCCCCCAGGGTAGGTATGTAATTATCTTCATCGGTCAAATGTGGAAAGTGAGGTTTGGGTCACTTGTGCATGATTGCATAGTAAATAATAATGGTCACACTAACATACGTCATTGATCAAGCCCACCTGTATGTTAGGAAAAATATACACTTGGTGTTAATTCCCATAACTGCCTAATGCGTAGGGACTATTACACTTGTCATTTTACAAATTAGGGAGGTATGGGAGGCTCAGAGAGGTGAGGTGACTTGTCCAGGGTCACACAGTTTCTGGGCGGCAGAACTGGAGTGTGGTCCCAGGCCCGCCTGTCTCCCCAGCAGGGGTTTCTCACAAGGCTGTGTGCATGATGTACCCCAAGGAGTGGCAGGGCCATAGCCGAGCTGGAGGGCTGTGCAGCCTGAGGCACACAGTGAAGACTCCATAGCCCGGAAATGCTGCTCAGAAGTGGGGGTGCTGCCACGATGGCCTCCGAAAGCCCCTTGCTGCCCTGGGTGAGACAGTGGCAGATGCCAGGCAAACACTGCAGCCCACGTGAACCTCCACTTGCTCTCTGGTCAGCCCGGGCTGCAGGGAGCAGGCACCAGGAACATGAGCTGCTTCTTGAGCAGCTGCTGCTGGCGGCCGCGGCCAGCCAGGTCCGAGGAAGCCCAGGGAAGCCAGCCTTCTGCCTGGGCCTCTGCTGTTTGCTTGTATTTAACGCCTCGCTCCATTTCCAAGCGAGCGTGGGTGCTGAGTGTTTGTTTGTCTAGTGACAGAAGGCAGCCTCCCAGGGCAAGGCGCCGCCTCCCTCCCTGGCCCCCCTCCATGCTCACACACCCAGCCTAATGCTGCCTGGCAGGAGCAGGCAGATGACTAGAAAGCGGGCTGAGAGAATTGAAAATGGCAGCCCCTCCTGCCATCGCCTTCCCAAAGGGGCTCATCGCATGGCCACATGAGCCAGACCACACTCCAAAATGTTAAAGAGCAAGGGCACGCCATCCCTACCTGGTGATGGGAGCCCCAGCTGGGAACTAAGGGATTCGAGGGTCTAAGCTCCCACAGGTGAGAGATGATAATTAGCATAACAATGAAAATAACAGGTGCCACGAGTGGACATTCACTATACACCACACTCAGCACACACCTCCTTAAATCCATACAGTCGCTCTATAAAGCGGGTTCTGTCTGCTGTTGTCCCCGTTCTGCAGAGAAACAATCGAGTCTCAGGAAGGTAATTTGGCCAAGGTCACACAGCAAGGACGTGGTAGAGCCGGGATCTAAATGCAGGTCCGCCTAGAAAACAGGAGGCCAGTTAGCACTGGACTGTAGAGGGGACAGTGTGGCTTTGGGATTTTTGAACTCCAGTTCATCAATGCCTTTGTTGTGTGACCTTGGCGGATGTGGCTGCCTTGACCTTCTGAGCCTCAGTTTCCTCATCTGTACAGTGGAGATAAGGACAACTTTGCATGAAGAGTGTGAGAATGAAATGAGGTGAGACACGTGATGTTCAGGAAGGAACCAGTGGATGAAGGAATGTGTGTCACCAGTGGGGCACAGTGCTGGTATACAGGAGGCACTTAATGAAGTACACACGTGAGAAGAAGTCCCTTCCCGTGAGAACCTCTGGGATCCACCGCCTGGGAGTGACAAGGTCCTGTTCCCGGAAGGGGGCGGGGGGGACTAAACGTTTTGCTTATATCATCTCATTTAATCCTAATCGCAGTCCTCTGAGCATGCTTAACCCCATTTTATAGACCTGAAAACTGAGGCTCCGGACAGTTTGATGGTCTGTCAGTGGGGAGGGGCCTCAAAGGTACGAAGCATTGGAGCTGGGAGAGCAGTTGGGTTCTGGTGGAGTATAAGTGCAAACCAAATGCCCTGTGGCACACCAGAGCCCAGGCCTCCAGTCCACGCTCTCTTCGAGACCAGCGGCGAGGGAGGCGACCTTGGGTGGCTGAGATGTCTGGCCCTCACAGATGGAGAGCCGGAGGGGAGCCGATACAGACGGTCTTTCTCTCGCAACTCACACCCAGCTGCTGCTGTTGCTGCTGCAACGTCCTTGTCCAACTGCTGGGGACAGCCATCACCATGGCAACCGCCAAAGGCCAGCTGGCCTCAGGTGTGAGGAGAGGCGGTGGCCACCTTGATTGAGCCCTGGCCCTGGTGCCCTCTGACCACTTTTGATGGTGCGTCCAGCCTGGCAGCCCCCGGAAGTCACCAACCCTTAACAGTTGGGTGGAGGGAGAACCCCCCCAAATAGACCCTACTGGCCATGACCAAATCCCTGTATCCTGCCCCCCAAATGCTGCTGCCCTGAAGGTCTGGGGTCCTCGGCCCAAGAAGGGCTGGAGGCCCCAGCGCTGTGGGCGGGAGCAGCTTAGCAGTCACTGCTCTGTGCTGCAAATATTAATTATCTCCTAACGACTCTCCAGGCAGTCATTATATCTCAGCTGCTGGCAGCTGTTCCTAAAATTCTACCCACGGCATCTCTGGGCAGAAGGAACCTGCCCCCAAGGCTGGAGGGGTGAAACAGGCCCTGGAAGCTCATGGGGGCAGGGCAAGGCTGAGGGACTCTGGGGGAGATGCTTAGCTGCTGCCCTTCAGGGAGGAAGGGAATTAGGGAGCAGAGGGCAGGGGAGTAGCCTGGGTGAGGGGCGGGGCCTAGGTGAGAGGAGGGGCCTGGGCGAGGGGAGGGGCCTGGTGAGAGACGGAGGCTCTGGGAAGAACAATTTAAGGCTGTAGAGATGCCCAGTCTTTGTTTCTGACAGTCACTTGCATTTGTGGAGCACCTGCAATGTATTAAGCGCTTGAACGCCTGGCTACTCAAAGTGTGGACCGCAGACCTGTAACCTCAGCGTCACCTGGGAGCTGGTTTGAAATGCGCAATCTCGGTCCCACCCAGGTCTATTGAATCGGAAGATGCATTTAAAAAAAACAAAACAAAAAATATTCCAGGTGATTCATGCCCAGGTTGAAGTTTGAGGTGCAGCTTTAAGACGTTATTCCATTTAAGCCTCACACAAGGGGATGGGAAAGGTACCATTATCATCTCCATTTGACAGAGGAGGGACTAAGGCTCAGCGAGGTGAGTAACTGGCCCAAGGTCGCACAGCTAGTGAGGGGTATCACCACCCAGATCAAGTTATAGAATATTACCAGTCCCCAGGGGGCCCCCAAGTGCCCTCCCAGTCAACACCCTCACCAAGTGTATCCCCCGTTCTGATGTCTATTCCCCAATGATTAGTTTTGCCTCTTTTTGAACATCTCAAATGGAATCATATATTATATAGTACGAACCCTGTTAAAAAGAAAAAAAAAAGAACAGCTTTATTGGGATATAATTCACACACTACACATTCACCCATTTAAAATATACAACTCAATGGATTTTACTATATTCACCATGTTGTAAAACCATTACCACAATCAATTTTAGAATATTTTATCACCTTAAAAATAAACTCCGTATCCTTTAGACGTCAACTCCCTGTGTCCCCCATTCCTCCCAGCCCCTGGCAACCACTCGTCTGCTTTCTGTCTCTATGGATTTGCCTATTCTGAACATTACATAAAAATGAAATCAGGCAAAATGCATATATGGCCTTTTGTGTCTGGGTTGTTTCCCTCAGCATCAGGGTTTCAGGGTTCACTTATGGTAGAGCGGGTGTCAGTGCTTCGTTCCTGTTTATGGAGTAATATTCCATTGTGTGGATGGGCCACCTTTATATACCCAGCCGTTCAGTGGATGAACAAGTATGTAGCCTCGTGGGTCTGCCTCTTCCTCTCAACGCTCTGTCCGTGAACTTCACCCAGCTTTAGTGTGTTTGCAGTTCATGCTTTTTCATTGCTGTGTGATATTCCACTGACGGAACACACCTATTGTTCTGTTGCTGAACATTCAGCTAGCTCCCAGTTTGACCCTGCTATGATTAAAGCTTCCATGAATATTCTTGTGCATGTCATTTAGGGACCTAATTTCGGCTGGATATACCCAAGGGTGGAATTACTGGTCAATGGGTAGGTATATGTTTGCTTAGCTCCTTTTAGACAAAGAGAAAGCAGGTTTCAGGTTGGAGCCTCTGCCAAACCGTATCTTGTTAGCATGTAATGACATTGGTTTGTTTTCACTGTATTTGGTCCGTTACCTTCTCTTTACGGCAAAGTAAGTGATATTCCATGTTCCTAAGTTTTCTTTTAAAATAGTGTGTTTGGGTTTGTTTGTTTTTTAAGGAATTAGTTTAAAGAAGATTTTCAGTAAATAACAGTACAGGTAATGTTTGGACAGAGCAAACATCATGAAAGAGACACCCAAATGAATAGGGTTTGGGAGCACTGATGTAGGAACATCGAGCCGGGCACAGGCTGTGATGGTAAGGCAGGCCTCCTGGCAGAAGAGGGATGTAAGCTGGACCTGGGAGGGTGGGTGAGGACCAAGGGTATGAGAGGAACATGAAAGAAAGGCTCCGGGGGCAGAAGTGGTTCAGAGCAATGGGTGGTCTCGATGTGGGGCAAGGGTCTCTGGGTTCTATTTCAGGCTCTACCTCTCAAGTCCTGTATGACCTCACACACCCTCTCTGGCCCCCAGCCATCCCTTCTGTCAGATGCAGACATTGGGCTGGACTAGATGCTGCATGTGGACAGGGTTCCCCAAGCAGGAGCCAAGATGCAGACATATTTTTGTTTGCAGTGTCTTTCAACAAGTTGACCTCACAATGAAGAAGAGGGGAGTTTTGGGCCGGCTGAGTGGCGCGTTGGTTAAAAGCTGGCTTGGGATGCCAGCTCTGAGCAGCAGGGCCCCGGTTCGGATCCCCACTGAGGGCCTGTGACACTGCCCTCTACAGCTAAGATGATGAACAACAGCTCGACCTGGAGCTGGGCTGCCGCGAGTCGCTGGCGACGGTGTAGGCTGTAGTGAGGCTGCAGTGGGCTGCCGTAAGCTACCATGAGTGGCCGGCAGCCGGCGTGAGCTGCTGTGAGCTGCCGTGAGCCGCCGTCCAATGGCTGGCGAGCAACTGCCTCAGCTGGGAAGAGGGCAATGATCACAATACCAACATGGGCCAGTGAAGCGACGTCTCCACAACTAGACTGATGAACAAAAGGACAGCAACTTGTCTGTTCCCCTTCCCTGATTCCCCAACACTGTTCCCCTCCCCCAATTCCCCAATAAAATCTTTAAAAAAAAAAAAAGAAGAGGGGAGTTTTGATGATACCAGCATCTTTCAACAACCTGATGTTCTGGCAGCAGTGGGTCCACATGTCAAGCGGGAACAATTGGCCAAAGCTGAGTTGCAGCTGCTCCCACATGCCCTCCAGGATACCGCAGTCCCCACCACACCTTATTGCCTCTCCAACCCTGAGAGGGGGTGTTAGTCCATGTACCATCCCACTTTGGCTACTGCTTTTCTTTTGCAAAGATGAAAGTGGCATATTTCTTATACCCGTATCTCTAACATACGTGACAAATAAAAGAAAGCCAGGCCAAGAGGCCCACTGATTTTCTTTCTGTCACCTTACTAGCCCCTAGAGGCATCTGAGTTTGAGAGCCCTGGCCTCTGTGATCTATAAAGTCCCATCCAGGTTGAAGGGTCTGAATAAGGCAATGACGTTGTGTACAGGACCCTGGTGGCTGCATAACCATTAGGTGGGAACAGCCATGCATGCCAGGACCAAAAGCAAGGAACTGATATTCAATGTTAGGTCATGGGCAAAGGCCCAGCTTTGGTATGCAGAGACCTACATTCTATCCCATTCCCTAGCGACATGACCTTGAACACGTCATTTCTCCTCGCCGTGCCTCAGTTTCCTCATGTGCACAAGGACATTCATCACACAGACTCATAGAGCATCACTTCTAATTCTCACAATAGGCTCTCCAATGCGAGGCACACAGTAGGCTTTCAACACAGGCCAAAGGTCACTGTGGTCATCACTCTCTCCTGGCCAGCCCTGCACGGAGACGCCCCCAGTGGCCACCGAGGCCCCTGTCTTCCACCCAAGAGCTGCCGGGAGGCCGTGCCAATAAGTAGCTAGTTAACTAAATAAATGAATGAGGCAGGTCTATGCTGATATAAATCTCTGGAAGAGAACATTTAGACACTCCATATTCGAGCTGGATATCATTTAAATTACCAGGCTGCCTCCTCAGCCCGTATCCCTTATTACCGTGTTTTTAAAGCTCACAGCTTAATTGCACATTGCCACAGCCTTTACCCACGGCACTTGTGGAAATTAGAGGCGCTTGCCTGCCCACTCATTTGCAGCCCATCACTCCCTGGCCAGTACGAGGCCTGGGGATTGGGCATTGGAGGGAAGAGGCTCATCAATTGCCTCCCCGCCTCCATCTTTGCCCCCGATGGGCCATTCTCCATACAGCAGCCAGGCTGATCCTTAAATATAAATCAGAGGATGTCACTCACCCCAGCTTACACTCCCAGCTTCTGGTTCAATCAGATTAAAAGCCAAACCCCTCCCGTTAGGCCCACCATGCCCTGTGGGCTCTGAACCCTCGCAACCTCTCTGATCTCCACCCCTATTATCCCCACCCTGCCTTCCTTGCTGTGTCCCAGCTACGATAGCCTCCTTGCTAAACCTCCAACAAGGCACTCTGCCCCAGGACCTTTGCACCTGCTGTTTACTCTGCCTGGCTTGTTCTTCTCCCAATAGGCTCTTGTGCTTGCTTCAAGTCTCTGCTCCCAGAGGCCTTATCTAAAATACGTCTCCTCTCCCACACTCTCTGCTTATTCTGATTCATTTTTCTTCTAAAATTTAACACTGCACATATATATTTTGTAGCTATTTGCTTCTCTGACACTCCCTTCCACTAGAATGGCACTCCATGAGGGCAAAGGCTTAGAGAAAAAGCAATGAACAACACAAGGCCTTCATGGCGCCTTAATGGTAGGTGCTGAACCAGTGGCCATTGAAAGAATACATGGATTGTTCTTATTGGGTTACATTCCCGGGTCACCTTTACCATTTGAACCCCAAGGTTCCTACACCCAGTTCTGTGGACGTGATGAGAGGGAGCAGGTGGCTTTGGACTATTTGACAAATAGGGACATTGAGGCTCCGGGGTGTGATGCTAGTTCCTGGAGATCACACAGTAAGCTGGATGGGCACCTGTCCCCCTCACTTTCTGACAAAAAATGTACCAGGTGCCTCCCCCAATAGGACCTGTGCACCGACTGTTTCTCCTGCCTGGGGTGCCCTTAATCCCTCCCACCCCCCACCCTTGTAGACTCCTCTTCCTTCAGCTCTCTAGCCTACGTGTCACCCCCACCAATAAGAGGGCAAGCCTACTTTTTAGAAGTTCTCAGCACCCCTCTCTCTCTTCACAGTGTGGATCAGAGTTGTAAATCTAAAAAGGTGAGAAAATGTTTTTTTGTTACCGGTGGATTTAGGAGCCTCTGTGAAATGCAAACGTAAGCTCCTGTCTAGAGCTGGGTTCCCACCAAGCAGATCCTGAGACACAGACTGGGTGCAAGTCATTTCTCTAGGAGGTAATCCCACCACACTTAAGGGGAACAGGAGGGAGACAGCACGGCAGGGAAGAAAACGATACAGGACACTTTAATGGCAGGCAACTGCTGTAGACAATGGGTTCCTTCCTGCCGGGGATGTCTGGGAGGCTGCAGAACTTGCTTCTGAGGAGCTATTTGTCTCCCTATTCCTATCACTCATTGATGGAGGGTGGCTTCTAGGAGCATTAACTTCCTGGCACTCCTGACCTTACCCTGTGTGCTGACTGAGCTCACACCTGTGGCCACAGGAAGCCTCCTGCAGAGAGAGGCAGGTGTTGGAGGTAGGATGCCATCAGCATACTTGAGGACTGTCCTTTGAACAGCCCAAGGTGGGCCAAGTGATACTGATAGCAACTGACAGAATCCATTATGGCTTCTAGTTGTTACTATGTGCATATTTATAAAATAGTCAATCAACAAACACTCTATTTACTAACCCTGACTGTGTGTTCAGCCCTGAGCCCTGTGAGATGCAGAGAAGCCCAAGACCTCAGCCCTGTCCTCCCAGAGCAGAAACTCCAGCTAAGGAGCCCAGATTCAAACACCCAGAACAGGAGTGACCGGTTAGCTGAGCCGGTTAGAGCGTGGTGCTGATAACATCAAGATTGCCGGTTCAATCCCCACATGGGCCACTGTGAGCTGCGCCCTCCCTAAAAGAGTCAACTATGCCATTGTAGCATGAAAGCAATGTGTAACCAATGACCATGGCTGTTCCCCCAGTAAAATTTAAAACAAAAACAAACAAACAAAAATCCACCCAGAACAGCCCCGGTAAGGCAGGTACATTTCACGGATGAGGTGCAGAAGCACAGAGAGGGAAAGTGACTTATCCAAGGTCATACAGCCAGTAAGTGGCAGTGCTGGGAATTGAACCCAGGGCCACACCCTTAATTTAACCCCCATCCACAAACCTCTGGCCCATGCACCATTAGTGGTAGTTGTTACCATCATTCCTGTCAATGACCCTCCCGTCACGTGAGTAATGCCTCTACAGCTACCCCAATCACCCCATTTTACAGGTGAGGAGATTGACGTTTCTTCCCTAAGCAAGTGGCAGAGCCAGAATTTAAATCCTGGTCAGCCTGACCCCAGACAATGCGGGGGGGGGGGCTCCCCACTTTGAAAAGCACGCTGGTCCACTGCTGGCCAGCTCTAGCTGTGTTCTCCCAGCTCCTCCATGAGGGTTCCAAGCTTCAAGCCTGGGTCCTGTGTAGCTTAGACTCCTCACAACATAGTACCGGGCCCACAGGTGCTATCACTCGGAAGCACACACAATCTCGCCCCTTGCAAATTCCACATCTTAGTTCTCATCTGCCCTGTGGAGCACACAAAACTCAACCTAATCTCGTGGGGGACAGGTGGAGAGACAAGGAAACAAGCTAAAATCACATAAAATAGCATCTGGAAAGCACAGAACAGAGCCCCCAGCACGTGGCACACACTCAAAAACAGGGAAGCAGATATTATTATCATTATTTGTATTATTATTATTATTATTATTATTATTATCATTATTATTATCAGCAGCGGCAGAGCTATTTTAAGAACTCCAGGGGCGCTGAGCCTCGCTCACAAACTAGAAGCCCCGCCCAGCATATCCAATACATTAAAATGCACCCACAGCCCACGTGTAAGACAATTTTCCATGAAAAAAAATAATAATTTGGAAAGAATGCTGTAATTTTACTTGGATTAGTAGTATCAATGTTGGTTCTGAAAATTCGTCTTCATGTATCAGAACTAATCATGTTTTTTCCCCCTTCTGGTGTCAAGCACTCCTGTTTGAGGAATTGGATGGGGAAACTGAGGCACGGGGAGGTGAAGTTTCTCGCCCAATGAGACCCGCTTAGCGGTAGCAGCTGTGTTCAAACCCCACCTGTCCGGGGGCTCAGCTATAAAATAGAAGTGGCTGCAGGAAGGGGGTGAGTCGGTGGGGCGGGGAGGGGACTGCGTGTGGCTGGGGGGTGGAGGCACTGCCTGCTTAATTGCTCCCACTAATGGTTCAGGGCCAAAGCTTTCCCCGCAGTCTTATCTCCGCCTTCACCATTTTTCTTTCTGGGCAATGAAGTTAAAAATCCCTTCCCAGCGCTCCGATGGGGTTTTGTAAATGTGGTCTTCCTATCACTATTTAACATGCACTGCTAAAAACTCGATAAATAGCCACCGTCATTTGCAGATTAGCTCTTCACATGACGAAATGATTTATTTAGAAGATTCTCTCTCTCTCTCTCTCTCTCTCTCTCTCTCTCTCTCTCTCTCTCTCTCTCTCTCTCTCTCTCCTTTCCTTGGCTAAGAACATATTAATCAGAAATTAAGGCTGAGGGAGGAATGGAGGTGAGACTGATGGGGGGCAGTGAGAGAACGGGGTGCTGGAGGGAGGTGAGGGAGAGAACATGTGGAGGAGATGCTGGAGCAGTTGGGGGGGTGTTGGGGGGACACGGGAACCAGGACTAGGCTGATGGTGGGGGAGGAGGAGAGATGGCCAGAGGAGGGTCTGGAGAGAGAAATACAGGGAAGGGTTGGCAGGGAGGGTGGGAGGGAAAGAGAAATTGAGAGAGGGAGAGAAAGAGAGAGAGGCAGACACTGAGTCAGAGGCAGAAAGAGAGGAGGAACTGAGAGAGACACAGGGGAAAAAACGCAGGAGAGGCAGTGGGGAGAGAAAGAGAGAAGTTGGAAGGAAGAGAGGTACAGAGAACTTAAAACACTCAGAAAAGAGAAGCAAAACAGACAGCAGCGCGTACGGGAAAATCAAGGAGAAAAAGACTGAAACGTAGAAACCTCAGTGCCAGATGGAGACGGGTCCCCAGGGGAGACGGCTACTTGGGCGCTGCTCCCCTTATCCCCACTGAGCAGGCCAGACCCTGCCGCCCAGGTCCTGTCTGGGGAGGTGCTCACTCGCCCCCCCCCGTCCACCCCCCTCCCAGCCCTGCCAGGTGGAGGGAGGAACGCACGCAGTAGGCAGTAAAACCTTCTCCATGCCTCCCTGGCCAGGCAGAGGGGCCAGCAGCTGCAGCTGGGCTGTCTCCCTGGGGAGGCAGAGGAAAGAACTCAGCTTCCTGCTTGGCGTCTTCTTTTTCTTTTTTCATGCATATACATAAACTTATATAAATTTCTATAAAACATAAATATATATGTATAAATCTCTCTCCTTCTCTCTTTTGCAAGCCCGCGCGAGATAACCAGGCCTGGAGCAGAGGCTACAACGATAAGAAGATTAGAAGGGATTGGTTCATTTGTTGTAAGATACTCCAGGAGGGAGATTTCGCTCTCAGAAGACCAACCGGAAGGTTATCTAAATAGGCTAGGTCTGAACTCACCAGAGCTGCTCCCCACTGGGACATTAATGGTACAAAGAGCGAAAGGCAGGAGGGGCGAAGATGAGTTATAATGATTATTTGATTACCTTGGGCTTTAACAAACCCAGCCAGTTCGTCTGGGTGTGAAAAATTAGCTGTTCTCACAGCGGCAAATTTCACAGCATTCGGCGTTATATATCTTTCTATTTTTTTTACTCCAGAGAAGAGGTAGGCGTTGCACTCTGGCTCTGGGGTGACGAGGACACCTCAATTTCTCTTGAATGTGGCCCAGCAGCCCGATTCCCCTGGACAAAGAAATCGCCCAACAATTGAGGGTCAGTTCAAAGAATGTTCTAGTTCAACAGCTTAATATATATATATATATATATATATATATATATATATATTATATTATATTATATTGAGAGAGAGGCAGATTGGCTACATAATGGACTGCAGCACCTACTTTCTTAAAAAAAATTTAAATTAAAAAAATTTTTTAAAGCCAAAAACTGCTTACTTTCTGGTCTGGTACATTTCCATCAAGACTTGCATTGCCCAACATGGTAGCCGCTTGCCAGATGTGGCGATGGTGCGCTTGACATGTGGCGATCCTGAATTGAGATGTGCCGTAAATGCAAAATACACACTGGATGTTGAAGCCTTAGTAAGAAAAAAAGGAAGAAAAAAAAAAAAAGGAATGTACACGATCACATTCAAGATATTTCTAGAGTGGTTCCAGATTTAAATGAAGCCATTTGGGGTGTGTTGGGTTAAATTGAGCCTAGTATGAAAATTAATGTCACCTGCTTCCTTTTACTTTTAAAATATGTGTTCCTGCCGGAAGGTACCGCTTTAGACCCTGGGCCATGAGCACAGGAGGCACTTAAATAACCACTGAATGCGCTTACTAGGTTGAAAGTGCCACAAAGGAATTTGCTCCAGCGCTCAAGTGCCAGGCTGGCTGGCACAGAGGTTAGCGAAAGGTCAAGACGGGGAAGCCTGGACCTAGAGGTGACAGTCCAAGGCTCTTCTTGGATGCAGACCCATATCCTTGAGCAGGCCAGCTTCAGAGCTCCAAAGAGATGGATAAGGCTCCGACGCCTGTCAGAGGAACAATGTACCACGCGGGCTGGAGAACTTAGCTAGATTTTGTTGGTCAAACACGTGGGAAAATGTATTCTTCCCCCACCCCCACCGCACTGTCTTTCTTCTGCTCAGACCCGACCAGGGACATAACACTTGGTCCCTGGTAGGAAGGTTTTAGGCAACAGCACAAAAAAGGAGGGATTATGGGTAAGGCCGGAGGGCTAAAGAGATGATGCGTTAAAAGGACCAGACTGCCAGGAACACTTTCCACTTCCAGGCTCCACTGTGAGCCTGCTATTCAGGTGGCCTCATTCCTTTAGCTACACAGCTACCCCAAGAGGTAGGGTCCATTTTGTCCCCATGTTGCTGCACAAATAATGTTTATTGAGCACTTACAGTGTGCCAGCCCTGTGCTGCCCTCAGGGCTCATCCCCTCACCTCATCCTCACACTCGAGAGAGCCACAGTCAGTTATTACCCCCAACTGACAGATGAGGAAACGGAGGCTTGGAGAGGGGAAGTGACTCGTCCTGTTCATGGCGTTTATGTCCCTAAGTCACCATAGGATAGGTGCTCTATTCCACCCCCTGCAAGCCCAGGGCTGTGCACGCTGGGAAGGACATGGGGGACGCATCAGGACATGAGGCACACATAATCCCCGCCATCTAGGCATTCACAGCCCTTCTCCAGATCAGCATTCTCCAAGGTATGGACAAGCCCAGGAGACAGCAGAGAGAGCTGGGAAGGCTCCCTGGAGGAAGGGACATCCTGCCAGGCCTAGAAGGAGGAGTAGAGTATGGTATGGTAAGAATTTCTAGGCAGAGACAGGTCCAGCCTTGGTTTGTTCCTTCAGCTTTGGGGTGTCAGTGTCTGATTCCCCACCTGTTCAACAGAGCTGCTCATAGCTGCCCCCACTCACTCACAGCAGCTGCAAATTTCAACTGAGATACCAGCCAGGCAGTGGTTTGAAATGTGAAAATGATTGGTGCATATTATTGTCACCGTTGTCACCATCGTCACCCCATCTGTAGCTTTCAGTCCATGCCTCCTCCAAGCTTGCTCTTATCCTTCTCCCTCCTTAAATCACAAAATCTCTATTTTTTTTTTGCTCTGCCCACCCCAGCTCTGAATATTAAGAAGTTGACCTCAATTCACGACTCGAGGTGAAGGAGAAATCCTGCAGTAATCTGGACCACGCTGTGTTCTTGAAAATGGACTTTGGCATAAGACTGTCCTGGGTTCGAGTGCTGCCTCTGCTGTGTGGCCTTGGGCAGTCACCTCAACTCTCTGAGCCTCAGCTGCCCCATCTGTAAAATGGGGGCTCACGTTGCCTCTTTTCTAGGTGAGGCATTACATAGGCTACTATGGGTCAAGGTGTATAATAAGTGCTCAATAAATGCTCATCATGAAGCACCTGTGATGGAAACAACTAATTGCCTACCCAGCATCCATTTCCCTACCTTCTTTGCTAAGGTACCTGGCTTTTATTCCTGGGCCCAGAGGAAACAATACATTTTCTGGGTTTCTTTGCAGCTTAGAGCTTGGATGAGCGAATGAGATGTCAACTGAAGCCACCAAGTGGGGGGCTTGGGGAGCTCTTTAAAAGGAGTGCCCTTTGCCTTCCCCACCCTGCCCCATCCTTCTGCCTTTTTGAGCTAGAATAAGGACAGCAGGCTGGAAACTGGACTGCTTCCCTGGGGTGGCATCTCGAGGCCAGCACCCCCAGCACTTCCAGAGGCCCCCAGCAAGCGGCTGGGGCCACTACTACTTGTGAGGAACGACAGAGATGACAATGGTCGGCTCGGCCGAAGCTCGGGACACTTTTCCACGGACAGCACCAAGCGCTTGCAGCATATTATCCTCATTATTATCATCACCATCATTATCGTCATTCTTCGTGGACAAAGCCAGCCCTTGAGTTCTCTTTCACCACCCTGAGCCCCACCACCCTTCTCTCCCCATGACATCTTGGCCGTGGTCCCTCCGTTCTCTCCCCCTCACTCCCTCTGTCTTCCTTTTATGTTTCATGCACCCCCGCCACTGTCTCCTCTCCCCTTTCTCCTTCCTCTTTATTTTATCTCAACTTGCCACAAATCTGTTCCCCTACAAAGCAGCTGCCATCTTTGTTCTGGGCCATTATCTGTGGCAGCGAGGCCCGAGCGGGGCCGCCGGGCAGACAATCACCGGGTAATAGAGTGTCTGAGAGCTATTGTGGAGTGTGTCCGAGCTGATCCATCACCCGCCGCCTGACACTACGCGGGCGGTAGCCGGAAAGCCCGCCGGGCCACTCCTGGAATCTCTACCCTGCCCTCCACACGCAGGACCAGGACCTGGGATGAGGTGACCCTGGCCTCTCCCTACAGCCAGAAGGGCATGGGCTGCTGGCTCTTGGGACCTGTTCAGAGCCTCGTGGCTCTAGCTCATTTAACCTACACTCCAGCTCTATCAGGGAGGGTGGCTTATTCTAGCCCACTTTACAGATGTGAAACTGAGGCTCAGAGAGAGGAAGTCATTGGCTCAAGGTCACACAGCACAGTAGAGGCATAGCTGGGACTCGAACCCAGGTCTGTCTGCCCCAAAGCCTGTGGTCTTAAACACACTGTTTCCCAGAACTCGCTTTTGCAGGATGGTGAAGAGCTGTGTGTGTTCAGGACACACAGGATGGTGGTCCAGTACCTGCAGAACTATGTTTTAGACGCTGAGCATGCAATTATTATGAGATGTGCACCAGCCTTCCCCCTGAACTCCACCATGGAGCTGGTGGTCTAATGAGAAAATGTGGGGAGGACAGAAAGGAATGTTTATCACAGTAGGCAAGAGTGTAGTGGATGCCTTGTTTGCCTCTCAGCTCTGCCACTCAAGCTGTGTGACTCTGGTCAAGTGGCTTCACCACTCTGTGCCTCAGTTTCCTCATCTGTGATAATGACAGTTCCTCCATTGTAGGATTGCTGAAAGGCCTTGGCACTTTGAAAGTATCATATAAGTATTAGATATTTCTATTCATTCTGGTCCTACTTGGGGCCTGGTGTTTTATTTACCATAATACATGGAATGTATTATGCCATATACCCCAAAAACAAGCCCAAGTGAGGCAGGTACAGAAATGGAGTCTCAGAACCTTGCCTGAGATCACCCAGTGAGCAAAATAACCTTCTTTGTGCATTCTTTATTAGTTGAGTGCCTATTATATGGTAGACTTTGTTCAAAATGATGTGAGAGCTACAAAAGAAATGGCTTTACGAAGCAGAAAGGGCTTTGTTAGGAGACCTCTGCTAAGCAGTTCAGCTCAGTTAATCCCTCAGCAATCCTCAGAGGTAGGTGTCACTACTCCCATTTTACAGATGGGAACACCCGGGCACAAGAGGTTAAGTAACTGACGGAAGGTACCAGAGTCCATAAACAGGGCATCCAGGACTGTGCCCTGGCAGTCTCACTCCAGGAATGGAGAGACCCCAAATCACCTTGCCAGAAAGCACTCTTGACCCTCTTGAATTCATGGTATAGTGGGGGAAGTCAACTGTGGAGACCCCAAATTAAAGTGTGAAGAGTTAGTGCCGCCCAAATGCAAAGGCCACCCCAACAGGTGCTGAAAGATCAGAGAACTCAAGCACATGCCACTTAGGGTATCAGGGAAGTCTTCCTGGAGGAGGAGTAGATAGAGGAAGGGCTGAATGGGGACCCCTGGAGATGATGCCTAAGTCAGGCAGGGGACTCTTGAGCACCTTGTTGAGCTGGACCAGACTCAGTAGAAGAGAGAACCAAGTCTGGGCTCATCATGGGAGCTCTGCAAGAAGTGTCCCTGAAATCTTAAAATGTTCCCCCCGGGGATCAGCTGCCCACCTCGACATTTTTTTTTATTGAGCACCTACTGTGTGCCAGACTCCTGTGTGAGCTCCCTGGCCTTACATTGCTCTCAGTCAAGCAGGGGGACAGTTATGACACAGGTAAAGCATAGGGAACTGCAGGGACTCCCAGAAGGGCCTGGAACCCTCTTTGCTTGCAGAGCCCGGAAGGCTTTGGAGGGGAGGTGGCCTCTGAGCCAGGACCAAGAGGATGGATGAAGCAAACCAGAGAGAGAAGAGGGGGAACGGTGTTCCAGGCAGAGGCACTAGCATGTGCAAAAGCTGGGATGGGGGAGAGGATGGACTGAGGGTGCCAGGTGAGGAGTAGAAAGAGGTGGGGCCTCTGCAGTGGTTCGGGGGTTCGGGTTTGCAAATCACCTTGACAACCAGCCTGTGTCTAGAGAGGGAGGTCCCAGCTCTTCATTATTAAGTCTTCATTATTAAGAAATGCTCAAATGGGGTATTTTGGGGGGAGTTGAGAGGTAGTTGATTAATATCAGAGTTAACGATAACCACCATTCTTTGTGCGCGTACTGGTTCTAGACACTGTGCTTCATGCGAACCATCTCTATCAATTTCTTTCCTTCGTCCTTATACGAGAGGGCCCACTATCGTCCCTGTTTTACAGATGAAACTCAGAGAGGGAAAGTCGCCTGCCAGGCATCTGACTTCAGAGCTCAAAGTCCACAGCGGAAGCTTCTTCTGCCCTCCCTGTGGCCTCACCCTACCCTGTCCTCCTAGTCACACACATCAATCAGCGAGGCTCCCTGCCTCCCTTTGCCAGCCAGCTCCTACTCATCCTGCAAAGCCCAGCTGAGATGTGCCCACTCCTGGGAAGCTTTCCCGGCCAAATGCCCCCCTTTCAGGAGTCATTTCTCCCTGTTTTAGGGCCCCCCATGCTGACCATTTTCCTGGGTTTCTTGCTTAATGGTCTGATATTCGATGCCATTTGTTAAGCACCAAGTGTATTCCAGGCATTGTAATGTAACAGAAGTGGAACAGTAGTAGAAGTATTCGAGTAGTAATTCTAACATCAACAGCCACAGTACTAACTGCCCTCAATTTTTAAGCCCCTGCTGGATGCCCAGCATCGCAGCATTAGTAACTGTAGTTGTTACAGTTTATTGAGCACTTGCTCTGGGCGCTCAGACTGAAGTAGGCGCCACCAGCCGCTTTCTAGCCTCTGGGTCCAGCTGAGGGGTCCCCAGGAAGCCACACTGCCTGCATGAAGGACGTCAAGTTTCATGTACCGTGAAGGGCCAACCCCAAACACCCAGGAGGCCCGTGGAGATTCTGGTCTTCTCTCTGGTTTCTCCTCCGTCTTCACTGGTGCCTATCTGAACCTCCTGGGCGCCTTTCCAGTGAGACTTTGTCTGGGCTACTGATTTCTTTAGCCGTCTCTCCCTTTTCTCTCCAGTTTTCCCCCCAGAGACCCCA
>NW_017731412.1:2158257-2161923 GCF_001890085.2 Hipposideros armiger | reverse complement strand
CGAGGCTCCTATGCCTTTCAGGAGAACAATTTACTACGCAGGCTGGAGAATTTAGCTAGATTTTGTTGGTCAAACACTTGGGAGAATGTATTCTTCCCCCCACCCCCACCCCACTCCCTGCCACCGTCTTTCTTCTGCTCAGACCCAACCAGGGACATAACACTTGGTCCCTGGTAGGAAGGTTTTAGGCAGCAGCACAAAAGAGGAGGGATTATGGGTAAGGTCAGAGGGCACCGGGGATTAGAGATATGATGTATTAAGAGGGCAAGACTGCCAGGAACACTTTCCGTTTCTATGAAGCCTGTGTTAATTGATGGGAAAAAATCTCTCCCCCTACACATCCCCTCCTTCAATCTCCTCTCCACGCTCCAAATTCAGCCTCTCTTTCTCGTGTCTTTGCTTCACTCTCACTTGTTCCTTCCTGTCTTTCTGCTCGGCCCCCAATCTCTGTCTAAGCCACAGCTTTTCTGGTGGGTGAGGAGGGATGGAAGGTAAAGGCAGAATGTTCTAGGTGAGGCGACCCTGTGTCAGCGGTGACCTTTGGATGCCCGCTTTGGATTCCTCCTGGGTCCACAGCCCAGAGCCCTGCAACACACACCTGCGCACCATGGGCCGTTCCTCAACCTCTGGGAACCTCAAGTTTCTCATCTGTAACGTGGGGATCAGAAACAGCCATGGCTACTTTCTTCATCTTGTTTTCTTAACGGCCTGTTATGGGGCAAGCTCTGTGCTGAGTGCTGGGGCTTGAATGCAGCACTGAGCCAGCTCCCTCCTCTCTCAGAGGTCACAGCCACAAGCAGGGAAGTCAACCAACGGACAAAATGGTGACAGATTGTAAGATGGAGATCAGGGACATCCACAGGGCACGGTGGTGGAGGCTAACGAGGGGTCAAGGCTTGGGAGGAAAGTCTGCAGTGATGGAGGAATCAGGGGAGGCGTCCCTGAGGAGGTGTCTCTGCAGTGGAACCTGAAGGCTGAGAAGCAGCCAAGCAGAGGGCCCAGCAGGTGCAAAGACCCCAGGAAGCAGGAGCTGGTGTCTGGGGAACAGGGGAGAGACAGGTGAGAAGGGGTAGAGAACTCAAAGGGGCACCTCGGGGGGTCAGGTTGGAGAGCAGATAAGACCTGCAACAGGGGCTTTATTAAATCAGAAATGCACAAGTAACCACTGGAGGGTATTATGCAGGGAAGAAGTGACATAAACAGGACCCCATTTGCATTTTTACAAGATCACTCTGGTGCCGGGTGAAGGGCTCATCTTGAAAAGGCCACAGTGGGTGGCCGGCGGCATGGTATCAAGAGCACAGACCCTGGAGCTGGGTGACCTGGGTTTGTAAAACCCGACTCCTCTACTTCCCAGTCCTGTGATCTGGGGCAATAACTCAACGACTCAGGGCCTCAGTTTCCTCATCTATAAAATGGACATGATGACAGTAATGCCCACCTCATAGTCCGTCAGGAGGCTTGAAAGCGTTTATATGTAAAAACAACTGGGATACACTCCACATGTGTTTTCAGTCCTAATATGCTCCTTCGCGAGGAGCATTACCCTGGGAATTCAGGCCAGAGATCCTGGTGCTTGTGGTAGGGCAGGTGACCATGCAGATCGAATGGAGCACACAGGCACTGGGAGAGTGTTGGACGTTGAGCAAGACTCTCCTGGTTTGCTCTGCTTTGGGGTGGAGATGCTGTTTCGTAGACCTGGTCTATGGGAGAAAAACACCAAAAGGTTTTGAGTGGAAGATATGCTTTTACCCTAAACCAATGGACTCCAAGGCTAAATGCCATCTGAGGCTGCAGTAATAAAAGCATAGAAGAGGTGACTGTGGTCATTTACTCCAGGGTTTCTCAACCACAGCACTCTTGGCATTGGGGGCTGGATGACTCTTGGTGTGGGGGGCTGTTCTGGTCATTGCGGGCTTTTGGCATCATCCCTGGCCTCTACTCACTAGACGCCAGGAGCGTGCTTACGCACACCCATTGTGACTATCAGAAACGTCTCTAGATATATTGCCAAATGTCCACTGGGGCAAAATTGCCCAGCCCCACATCCAGAATATTCTGTTTTATTCTGGGTTGCACACTTCAAAAGGAGTAGGCAAAGTGTGGAGCGTGTTCTCCAAAGAGCAACCCAAAGGCAAAACCTTCCTTAGACATGAAAAGCCTCTTGGAGACCGTATTATGACCTTGAAAGGTTAAAAGGCTGTCATTTGGAAGACAGCCAAGAAGGAAATGACACAGAGAGACCAGGAGAACTCTGTGAATCCAATTCAGAGCTGTCCAAAGAAGAAAGGAGTTGCCTTGGGTGGGAGAGAGGGAGCGTCCCATTACTGGTGGCATGCAAGCAGAGACGTGATGATGACCATCTGGTGGGGACGAAATAGTGTAGAAGACAGATTTTCATCCCAGGACCCTCCCTGAACTCCAGGGAAAACCCTCTCAGCTTTTCTCTTCTAATCCAGAACCTACCAAAATTCAAGGCACCCCTCAATCCCCCAAGGGGCTTTCTGACTAGTCCTTCCCATGCAGGCCTCTCCCTTACTGAAATCAGAAACCTCGTGGGGGTTCTTCTTAGAGTCTCTAAGTTGAATCCATCAAAGTGACTCCCAAAACAGAAAGAAAGAAAACCAAACAGAACCAATAGGCCCAGGTCAACACGGGAGAGAGCCGGTGCCAGGTTGTAGCTCCAGGGGGTTAAAAAAAAGGCAAAGGTTTTCATGTTCAGGCTTGAGGGGCGTGAATCTGTATTGTACCACGAAGTCCTGGGTGACAACGCTCAGTCTGGGGCTGTAGGAATTTATTAGCAAATTTCTGGGCATCTCTTCCTCAGACGGGCCCAGGATCCAAGAGACTGGGTTTAACTAAATGTCAGACCCTGGATTGGACCCTGGAACAGAAAAAGGACATTTAGTGGAAACATTGGTGAAATGCTAATAAAGTCTAGAGTTTGGTTAATACTATTTTACCAATGTGAATTTCTTAGCTTTGACACATAAGCCACGGTTTACATAAAATGTTAACATTAGGGGAAACTGGGTGAAGGGTCTATGGGAACTCTCGCCACTATATTTGCAACTTTTCTGTAAATCGAAAGTAGTTACGAACTAAAAGGTTTATTAAAAAAAGCAACAGCATTGGCTTAGGGAGAAATTTGGCTGTTACAGCATCACTGTCGTAATCCTTCTCATATCTATATGCCATGTGTTCATTGTTCCACTGACTTAATATTTTTAATATTTTTATATTTTTAATATTTTTATTAAATATTTATGTTTATTTTTATTATTTTATATTATTATATTATATTATATTATATTATATTATTATTATATTTTATTATTTTATTATTTTATATTTTATTATTTTATTTTTTATTAAATATTAAATATTTATATTTTTAATATTTTTCACTTGAAATCTTTATTTATTAATACATAACAAATATGAAACAATAAATGAGAAACTACAGCATCTGTGTACAGTTTTTAAAAGTCTAAGAATAATGTACCTACCAGCCAATTAAAAGTATTAAACATTAACGATTCTAAAGAACCTTCTTTATCTCGTCTATATCATAACCTCTGCTGCTTCTTCCACAGAAATATCAGCATATTTAAAACACTTTATCTTTTTTTTTTTTTTATAGTGGTTAGACATTTTTTTTTTTTT
>NW_017731412.1:2143175-2157661 GCF_001890085.2 Hipposideros armiger | reverse complement strand
GAGGGCAGTGTCACTGGCCCTCACATGTGGGATCCGAACCGGGACCCTCTGGCATCCCAAGCGAGTTCTTAACCATCGCGCCACTCGGCCGGCCCTAAAACACTTTTTCTTTACTTCTCCTGGTATTATCACAATGCACTTAACCCTAAAACAGACACAACTTGCGTATTTTCGACCCTGACGTAAAAGAAAGCATTCTGATTGCATCTTCTGTGCCGTGTCTTTTGTTCAGGATTAAATTTTTAAGATTCCTTCAGGTGGGGGCTAAGTAAGTTAATTTTTAATCATGTATAGATCTTAAATGTATGAGCACAATTTGTTTTTCCACTTTATAGCACGTTTCTCTTTTTTTGTCCTCTCGGATCTATTGAGACATAATTGACATCTTACACTGTGTAAGTTTAAGATGTACAATGTGTTGATTTATACACATATGTGTTGCAAAATGTTTACCACAATAAGATTAGTTAAAATATCCTTCACCTCACATAATTACCAGTTTGTTCTTGTTGATATGGTGAGAACATTTAGCAATTTTCAAGTATATAATATGATATTATTAACTATAGTTACCATGCTGTTGAATTCATTTTTTACTTCAAAAATTTCATTTTAAAATGAAACTCTAGGGGTGACCGGTTAGCTCAGTTGGTTGGAGCGTGGTGCTGATAACACCACGGTTGCCGGTTCAATCCCTGCATGGGCCACTGTGACCTGCGCCCTCCTTAAAAGAGCCAACTATGCCATGGTAGCATGAAAGCAATGTGTAACCAATGACCATGGCAGTTCCCCAATAAAATTTAAAAAAAAAAACAACCCACACTCTATGTTATAACCCGGTTATAAATGGAAAACCAGTCTCTCTTGCCACAAATTGATGGTAACTATATAAAATATTAGCAATAAGAAAACACCGCTATTCATTTAAGCCAATGCTTTTACCTGCTGAAGGTCCCAGCCCTGTTTCTGCTCTCTTTGTTGAAAAGGGGGATGAGCCCTCATTAGAAATGTGCTGAAGACCTGTCAGCACCAATGGAGACATTCTCCTTGCTGAATCCCATAGTTGAGGGATGACAAGAGGAAATGACCAGGTGAGTCAAGGTCATTTAAAGCTGTGTCTGTGACCTGCTTAAGGGCGTGTCCTGTTCTTCAGGCAGGGCTGTCCTAAAGCTGCCTTGTCCGATATGGTTGTCACAGCCACATGTGGCTATTGACGTTTAAATTACATTTAACGACTTGAAAAAATTCAGTCCTTAGGTCTCCTTAGCCGTATTCCAAGTGCTTCATGGCCACACGTGGCTACCGGCTACAGTACTGCACAGCACGGGAGAACACGTCCACCATCAAGGAAAGTTCTACGGAACAATCCTGCTCTAAAGTGTTTGCTTCTGATTCAGGGCTTCGGGGAGGTGGGGGCGGGGGGGCGGCTCACTGACACAAGCATGTTTCAAAACTCCTTTCTCTAAGTGCTGGTGAAAGGGGTCAGGTCAGGGGCCTCTGGAGACTGCAGGGAACAGATGGAGGCGAGGCTGCGGGGAAGCAGATGGGGCCTCACCTCTGGCTTTGTTGAGCTCACCGAAAAGCCCCCTCCCACCTCTGGATCCTTGGAGGGAAGCCCCTCGTGTTGCTGTCTCCCTGCGGTCAGGTTTGCTCCACATCCCTTCAAGGCCTCTCCCCCCTCCCCACCACATGGAATCCAGGAAGGGAAGAAGGTGGAGGACTTGCAAGTTAAGATTGTGCCCAAAGTGGTCACTGGGTCGACTTGATCATCCAAATCAGAGGTTTTCCACCTAACCTAAGTGTCCGCTTTCACATAATCAGCCACATCAGTCATTTTCAACCTTCTTTTTTTTTTTTTTCCTTCTTTAAGAGAAAGGCACGGCCAGTGTTAGAAACACGGCCACTTATTACCTCAGTGCAAATACTAACTTGGGTTACTTGGTAGCTGTGCAACCTTGGGCAAGTCACGTCACCTCTCTGAGCCTCATCTGTTCTGCCTGTAAAAACGGGGATCCGTAGTGATGGAGAATTAGGTGAGACCGCAAATGTAAAGTGCCTGGTACATGGTCAGTGGGGAAAAGAAAATGTCAGTTCTTGTAATTATTGAAAAGATGAATCCAGATATTTGTGCATACCCTTTGTGGAATGTAAAAAGGTACAAAAACAACAGAGATAGTGGTGAGAATGCTGCCGTTAATAACAACTGATAAATTTAATATCCGAAGGGAAGCCACTCTTGGGAACCCCATTTTCCCAGACCCCAAAATCTGTGATTTTCCCAGATCCCAAAATCTGTGATTTTTTCCCACCACCAACATTCCAAGATCCATGTGATGGACATTATTAATGTTCGTCAATATCCAGCTCTCTACTTTCAGGTTCAGCAGGTTACACGTCCTCTTTCCCATGAAAGGAAGTGTGGTCATGTGACCGGTTTTGGCCAATTCAATAGGAGCAAAGGTAATTGCATTGCTTCCTGGCCAAAGCATTTGACAGCTGGCACTTATTCTCTACTGTTCTCGTCCTCTGCTGCCCGAATCGTGGAAACCTATGTTGCAAACGCAGTGTCATAAAATGGTAGCTGCTCCTCCAGCTGGGTCCCTGAGTGTCCTCAACGAGCAGAGGTGCATCCACTGACCTTCTCTGGACAAGTGGGATGGATAAAAAATGAACCTTCCTTGTGGCCCATGGTGGGACCATTTGTTACAACAACATGGCCGAGTCCATCCTGACTGATACAGCCTATTAGCCCGTTCCCACTGGCTGCATGTTGGAAGTTCCATTTAGGCTTGCTCCTAAACCGGCCCCGTACCTCACTCCATTGCTGAAGGAATGCTGATCTCTGGAGCTACCCACACCATGAACACTCCTGTACCCCCAAAACTTCAAACCAAAACCAGCTCGTGAGCCATCATCACACTGTCCAGACAGGGACCCCGGTTGGGGAGCTAAAGCGTGGCTCTCACCAGCCAAGAGTTACAGAAAGAATTCCAGCCTTGCATCAAACCTCCCCCTCCCTGCCTGCACCAAATGCTTGCCAAACATGGCGGGCTCTGGCTCAAGTCCACAAACCTATTAGTGGTCACACTTTTAAAAACCCACATCAACAAACATGACACCACAGAGAATTCATCCCCCTCTTTTCAGATAAGAGGGACAGATTGCTCTTGCAAGGAGCCACACTGCTAATTATGCAAACACTCTCCTAGTTAGTCACAGCAGTAAGATGATCTTCGAAATACAGTTCCCATTTTGTTGGTTTTAAGAAAACTAAGAAAATAATTATGAGATTCTAAATGATCTGCTAAATGAAATTGTTCTTCAGTAAACCGTTGAGTTTCTTTTTTCTTTTTTTTTCCTGTCGGCTTCAAGTGTCGTGTGGGGGCTAAAACCACATTCTGTACTAATTGTGTAATTTGTATGACATTTTGTTATTCCCTTATTTGAGAAAAATAGAGCAATAACAACAACAAAACTAATGGGAAAGTGCCCTGAGCCTTGACTTTTTCAGGACGCTGTTGGGTCTATGGGGAAACTGGGTGTTGGTGTCTGGCTCCCTAGAACAGAGAAATTGGGAGGCTGGGGTGAGAATCTGTCCTTGGGTTAGACCAGGGGTCGGCAAACTGCGACTCACAAGCCACATGTGGCTCTTTGGGTACGTTCTGTCTCAAAAGTTTGCTGACCCCTGGAAGAGCCAATCCTGTCCCTCACAACAATTTAAAAATTATGGGGCCGGCTGAATGGCTCAGTTGGTTAAGAGCTCACTCAAGAGTGTGAGCTCTGAGCAACAGGGCTGCCGGTTCAATTCCCGGCCCGAACTGAGCGGCTGCTGAGCTGCCAACAAGTGGCAGGACGGCTCAGCTAAAAAAAAAAAAAAATTTTTTTTTAATTATTCGAGAGCCATAAATACATTTTTACATATTAACCATTATGTGAATAACATCCTTTAAAATTTTTATAAATGAAACTATGATCATTTTATTTTCATTTTCAATTTTACTGCAGAGCCACATGTACGTACCCAAAGAGCCGCAGGTGGCCTGCGAGCCACAGTTTACCAACCCCTGGCGGCTGGTCTGTCTCAAAAAGTTTGCCGACCCCTGGGTTAGACTGACAGAGTAGTGGGAAGGCTCCAGAAATGTAGACCTCGACCCCTGCCCTTGAGACCCTTGCTGACGGGATGACCAGCTCTGGACCTACCCGAGGCCAGCCTCGCCCTCTCGTCTTCTGATCTCTGTGTGCTGTCTTATAAATAACACTTTTGTGCTCTCTCTTTTTAAAACAAACATATAACGAGGTTAACACGAAACCATTCGCAATGCCACCACCCAGCACTGGTCGTTGTTAGCAGTTTGGTAAAGATCTGTTTAACATTTAGAGTGAAAGGAAAACATCCATTGAAAGTACCTTAACTGAGTACAGGTACCGTAGTTGCGACCTTGTCCCCTTCGGCCACTTGTTGACTGAGCCACAGTGTCCTTGTCCCACCCACAGCTCACCTCCTTTCCTTACCTGTAAAGTGGGGACAGTAATTAGACCTGCCCCACGGGGCTGCGGTGAAGGCTTAACAAGCCAGTGCTCATCAGGTGCCGGGTTAGACTCTGAAGACCCCCAGTGATCGCAGCCTCCTGGGGTTCACACCCTGGGATCCCCTCCCCTTGAGTGTGGGCTACACCTATGACTTATTTCTAACAAAATATGGCAAAGGGGGTGGCTGTCACTTTCGTGATTATGTAACATAAGATTGTAACTTCCATCTTGCTAGCCTGCTTGCTCCCTCGCTGGTTTGGATGAAATCAGCTGCCAAGTTGTGAGCTGCCCTACGAGAGTCCCACCTGGCAAGGAACTGTGGGCGGCACCACTGAGGCCCTCGGTCCAACAGCCCATGAGAAGTGGGCTTCTGCCAACAGCTGTGTGCATGAACTTGGAAACAGGTCTTTCCCCAGTCGGTCTGCAGAGGACACCTCGGCACCAACTAGCAACTTGATTGCAGCCTTGTAGGAAACTCTGACCCCGTAAGCTATGCTCGGTCCCCTGACCCCCAGAACTGTGAGGTAACATGTGTGTTGATTGAAGCCACTAAGTTCATTTGTTACGCAGCAATAGATAACTGGGGCTAGTACTGAGCCTGGTTCGTACTGAGTACTCACAAAGGGTGGCTGAGGGTATTACCTCTGTAGACATCTCCACATTGCCCTAACACAGCAGTGGAAATCCAACGGCTTGCAGGGTCTGAGCTCCCTTGGGGTATAGGATACACCTGAGAATGTATCCAATGTTTAGCCATCGTTTGGCAAACAGACCAGCAACAACTATGGGCTATGGGCCAGGCTATATGCTAGCAGTGGGGGTAGATCTGCAAGTGAGCCCAGCATGGTTCTTGTGGGGAGGCAGACAGAGAATTAAAATGATACAAATGAAAAAGAAAACGAAAAAATAAAGGGATGCAAACGATTATATCGTTACAAGTGTCTGTAGGATACACAGGTTTGCACATGGACAGATAAAGCTAGAACAGCCACTTAGCACTGAGAAGGGCCAGGCACTGCATTGTAAGGTTTATGCGCACCATCCTAATTGTTGCCTTTGATGTCATTATCCTCGCGTGATCAATAGGGAAACACAGACCTGGGACGTTAAGTAACAAGGTTTATGGAGCCAGGATTCAAGCCCATTCTGTCTCCAAAACCCACCATCTCTCCAGCCATACTTTCTGGCTCTCTTCATTTACCTCTATCAATTGTCTTGTTCTGTGTCTTCTTTGCTATCTAATTGATCCACCAAAGATGAAGAGGGCTCTGTGAAGAGCCTCCCACTCCAATGGCTTGGGTGATAACCTAGCCTACGGATCAGCCCCTCTTTTGAATAGCGCTCAGGACAGCTGCCTCAATCCCCAAAGAAAGAGTACCCATTAATCTCCATAAAGATGGTGGATGGGGACCCTGAGGACCTCGGGAGTTTTAGATTGGTGGTTTTCAACAGAGAGTGATTTTTACCTCCTAGGGGTCAGGGAACATTTGACAATGTCTGGGGACATTTTTCGTTGTCACAACTAAGGGAGGGAGGTGGGACTACTGGCATCTAATGGGTAGGAACAGGGATACTGCTAAACATTCTATAATGCATAGGACAGCCCCCACAACCAAAGAATTACCTTGCACAAGGTTGAGCAACCTTGTTTTAGATGAAGGACACCCGGGGAGAGAGGGCAGAGAGAGTTTGGGGATGAAAAGGGAGCAGTCTTTGGGTCCTTACTCTGAGTCACCCAAGGTAGTCATGTCCACTTGAGTGAGAATCAGGAAGAGAGTCCTTTCTTCTGAGCTTAAGAGTCAAGCTCTTCGGTTATAAAAAATGGAAGCTTCATCAATGGGGCATCGTACCACCCAGTTTTAAATGTTTCATTTATACCCAAGTCCTCAAAGTCTCCACTCAGTCTATCAGTTGTGATTATGCCACCACTGCAGTGGTGGTGGAGCCAATACCACTCCAGGGACGAGAGCAGTGTACCAGGCACAGCCCTGGTGTTAAGGCAAGATCTCTGGAAGCATGTTTCCGCTACGTCAGAGGAGGAATTGTCTTGACGGTATAGTATTTTAATTGCTGCATAAACAGGCTCGTTGGTCATACTACAGACATTGGGCGTTTGTTGAGTTCTTCCTACATGCCAGGCCCTGCCCTGAGCTCTCTGCCTCCCCTCAGTCCCCAAAACCACATTGTGAGATGGGAATGGCCATCATGTCCATTTTACAGATTTGTAAATGGAGTTCTGTAACCTTCTTGAGGTCACCCAGCCAGGAAGGACCAGACCCTCGATTTGAACTTAGACTGGCTGTCTCCAGAGCCCACATCCTTTTAGCTCTGCATTTAGAAATGCATGACCTTAATTTATAATTTTATAAGAAGGACCTGGATTTTGATTGATGGGAGGATATTTCGTTTTCAGACCTGCTACTCGTTCAAACTCCCCTTTACCTCTCCATCTTTCTAAATTGGCCAGGGGTGATCATTCATCTACAGAATATTTGCATTGTTCTTCGCCTGATGGTGCTTTGATGGAATGAACTCTGAAGTATTCCTGTCCTTACTCTCACATATCCCCTCTTAATCCCATTTTTGTTCCTTATCACACTCGGTTTCAAGATCATGAATAGATCCATCTTTTTCTTCATATACCTTGGATCACCAGCCATTGGCAAGTTCATCCTTCAATATTACTCATGCTACAAACAGATCCAAATGCCAGCTTTTGCAGACCCAAAGCCACGGGCAGGTGAATAGATGTTCAGAATGTGTGGCCCATTGGATCTAAACTCCCCAGAAATCCCAAATCCACACATGGCTCAGTCTCAGGGACTGGCGATCCTTTGTCTCACTCAGCGAAAGAGACTTTGATTGGCAGAACGAGAGGTAGGTGAGTGGAAGGGAGTTCTTAAATCAGAGTCTTCACGCCAGAGCATGTGAATACATAATCTCCCGCATATGCCAGGATACACAATACATCATCATCCATAATCGTAATATGGCGTCATGTATCACCTGCTCATAATAAATAGCATATCATCTGCTCATCATATTTTATCATATAATATCATGACATCTGCTCACCACATCATATATTATGTGATCGACACTCAGCATTTCCTCCTAGAAGGAGCAGTCTCAGACATATTTGTTTGTGGGTTGAAAAAAAACAAACCACAAGTGCTGCTGACTTTTATTAGGAGGTGGGGACTTTACCAGGTGTGCTGGAGGCCGGACTTAAGTGGAGTTAGAAGGACCCCAACTCAACATTGCCTGTAGCTCCGCAGCCATGACACGTAGAGTCTCGGCTGAACAAATAGAAAAGGCATTTGGCGTTCGTCTGCTCAAATCCCGTGAAAATGAAGCTGGTGAAACCATGTGTATATGTCAGTTACCTGGTGTAGATGTTTTAACACATGGTCCCAAAATTCATTGGTGCCTCTCCACTGAGCGGGGGGACAGGGTGGGGGGCGGCATCATAGCCTTCCTCTCCAATTGGGGTGGGCATATGATGATTTCAACCAATCAAGTATGGCAGGAGTGATGTTGTGTGACTTCCCAGGCTGGGTCATAAAAGGTCAAGCAGCCAGCCACCTTGTAAGAAGTCTGACGGCCCTGAGGCCACCAAGCTGGGAGGGAGCACCACGTCACACAGGGAGGCCGTGACAGACCTTGCCTTCAAGTCACCCCAGCCCAGGCTCCAGACATGTGAGTAGAGAGCGATGCTTCTAGATGATTCTAGCCCCTAGCAGCTGTGTTATCTCCAGCCTTCAAGTGTCCCCAGCCAAAGTCCCAGTGTGGCGCAGACAAGCCACCCGCGCTGTGTCCTGTCTGAATTCCCACCTCTCAGGATTCACATTTAAAAGGAGCTGTCCAGTGAGATGTTCAGATTAGATGCCTCTCAGTAGAAGGGAGAAGCTCTCCAGCGTCTGTATGCACAGCCCAGCTCACAATGGCAAACATGCCAGCTGCATGCCTTCACCCTCGCGTGGCAGGGGCACCCAGGGGCCGGCAGGGGCCCTGTCACCAGCACAGCCTCACACACCCCTCCAGGAAAGATACAGGAACTTCTAGAGGTAGTACCCAGAGAGTACCACGCATTTCCACTTGGTTGCCAATTGCTCAGCCACGGGCTTACAAGAATTTCTATCAGGGCAGTATTTTAGAAACTCAGGTGTGTGTGTGTGTGTGTGTGTGTGTGTGTGTGTGTGTGTATTTAGTTTCATAGGGAATCACCAAGAGGTGGAATTACCTAAGTAACTCTCTATATTTTTTATTCTTGTATTTAACATCTGATTTCTTGTTCTTTAATCCTGTCTTTAAAAAATGTAGATCCAAGCCCACACATCTTTCGTTGCCCGTACTGCTAGAAATGAGAGCCATATAGTTAGGCACTTTTAAAAAAATTAAAAATAATAATAACTTGATTTCAGGCTTTTTCAACCTCTGCACTGTTGACGTGTGGGCTGCCTGATGCTTTCTGGTGGGGGCTGTCGTATGCACCCCTGGCCTCTGCCCACAAGATGCCAATAGCACCCCTCCTCCCCAGCCAAAGATGTCCCCAGACCTTGCCAGATGTCCCCTAGGGGTCAAATTGCCCCCAGTTGAGAACCACTGTTAACACGCGGGTGCAGACGGCCCTCTCCCCAGCCTGGGTGGATGGATGGCTAACAGTTCACACCTTCTCCTCCTCAGGCCTGCGTGTCTGCGTGTGCCCCAGTGTGAACTTGTGTGTGTGTATGTGTGTGTGTGTGTGTGTGTGTGTGTGTGTAGTACGTGTGCGTTATTCCAGTAATTCTTTTATCTTCTTCTCGCACCCTGGGCATTATGAACATTCATCAAAATAATTGACACGGATGAAATTAGCACTTCCTGCTATGTCGGGCAGATAAACTTTGCTGAATATTGATTTCACACAAAGAAAATGACATGTGCTTAGGCCTAACCCTTTATCTGGCCGGGCCAGGGAAATCCAGCAGGAGGGGGACAGGGCTGGCCGCTGCTGGTGGAGAAGCGGCCATAAGAATTACTTTTATCTCTTTTTCCACAAGAAGACAAGGCAAGATAAGGAACCAGAGGGAGCGCAAGCACAGCCCTGGGCATTGGGAGAATCTGCAGAAGGCGTGGGACAGGGCACTGCTCTGGGGACCAGAGGGACGGGAGCTGATGAATTCAAAAGAGGAGGGCGGAGCGGAATGGAAAATGCAGGATGGTGTGTGTCTAGGGGAGGGGGCGGGAGCAGTCTTGGGTTCAAATCCCAGCCCAGTCGCTAAAACAGGTGACACACCATCCCAGTTAGCCAGGACTGCGGGGGTCTCCGAGGATTTGAGAATTTCGGGACTGTCTCAGGCAAGCCAGGATGCTGCGTGCCTTTGGATAACTGGTCCTCAGTGTCCTCATCTGTAGAACTGAGAAAGGTGAGACCTGCCTCTCTGGCCTGGGGGAGGGAGGTGAAAGCCCCCTGGAGCTGTGCAATGGTGAGCCCCCATTGCACATAACAGTGACAATTCTGCACCAAAGCCACCTCCTCCAAGAAGCCCACTCTGACCACCCCAGCTCACAGAGACCTCTGCTGCGTACCATGAAGGTTCACAGCGCTGCCTGCCTGGCTCACTCGAGGAGCGTCAGCAGGTGTTGACGCCAAGCCAGGCCTGACTTAGTTCTCTCCACACCTCTCAAAGCCTCGTCTGGGGCAGGGGGAACTGACTAGATGTGCTGGGGAGGACAACAACAATATCTATCAGTCATTGAGCTCTGTCTGCTGGCATAACGTTTTATATTCTCATTTAATCCTAGAAACAACACCGTGACAGTATCGTCATGTATCGGATGAGGAAACTGAGTCTCAGAGAGCAGAAGTGACCTCCAGAGGTCTGCCCTAGTGACTGCCCTGTTCTGCCTCCCTCTCGAGGCCATCACAGGAGGCAGTTGTAATGACCTGGAGAGACTCACTGGCTGGGGTTCAAGTCCTCCTCTTACCACATCCTGGGTGACTTCGCAAGGATCCCTTAACCTCTCTGAGCATCCGTTTCCTTACCTGCAAAAAGGGGGTCACCTCCCTGCCTTACGATCAAAAGGGTAGTGCCCAGGACACAGAGGGACACAGCAATTGCAGAGAGATACTCCAGGCACGGTCCCCACAGACGTAGGCGTGTGCAATGGTCAGAGTGCCCTGTCCCATCCAGCAGTCCGTCTGCAAAGGATCTGATCATTCTTCACACCCCTCTGGCCTGGCTACGTCTTGGCCTTGACAGTTTGGGGGCACACTGCCCCTACGTCAGCCCCCCCAGTCAGGTTCCACCAGGCTCAGAGAGAAGCCAGGTTTGAGACGCTCAAGTTTAGCCACTGGCACTGGGCAGCGTCCCCACCCCCTGGCCATTCCTCACTCTGTGCCCAAGCCTCGCGTCCCTACGGGGGACTGTGGGGCTGCAGCTAATTGCAAATCATTTCTCAGGGACCCCCACTGTTCAGCTAAATTCACTGGAACTAATGTGTCCCGAAACAAATTTCACAGAAGAACCAGCACAATTACATGATGTCTAGGTCCCCTCTCCGCCTCCCCCACCGGAGGCTCTGGCTGGCTGGGGGCAGAGAGGACTGGATGGAGTAGGGCGTGGAACGTGGGTGCAGGACATGTTCTCAGGGGCCAAACCCCTGTTCATCCAACCCTCCTCGGTGTATCTTCTGCTCCTAAATCTGACCGCCACTAACATACTGCCAAACATCACGCTTCCTCTACCCCTCCTGCCTCCCAACATCTCCATTATCGCCATCCCTAAACTTAGAGCGCATCTCCGTGTAATGGGAAAAAGCAAGCACTGGCTCTGAAATCACGCAGACTTGGGTTCAAATCCCAGCTTCAGCACGTATTAGCTGTGTGTCCTTAGAAAAGTCACTTAACCTCTCAGAGACTCGGTTTCCCAATCCCCGAAATGAGGATACTGTTACTTGGCTGGCATCGGCTCTTGTGAAGATTAGACAAAATGACACAGGGAAGATACTGGAAGTGGGTCCAGGATATCGTAGGCCCTCAATAAATATCGATCCCCTCCGGCACCTACTTCTGTGTGATCATTTCAAGGTGATCAGGTGAACATCTTCTGAGAGTCTCGGAATCAATTCGAAACAAGAAGACTCAGAAATCAAAGACCCAGGCTTACCCTCCCAAACACGGCAGCAACACACCCAATCTCTCTGCCTATCATTTCCCCATCTCATCCCAGCCTCATCCTTCTGGATCTTTTCCCATCAGAACAACTCCCGCCTTCCCCCATGGCCCCTCAGCACTTCCCATGAGCCCCTCTGAGGGCCTTTATTTCATCCTGCAGCTCTACTTCCTTAGTTGACTGAAGTCATTCACAGAAAGAACTGTGTGGCCAAGGTGGCTTGTGGGGACGGTTCAGGCCAGTTGCTGGTGACCATTTCTCCATCATGGGACTCATGGCAAGCAGGCCCAGATCCCGCCAAGGAAACAAACACTTGCTGTCCAAATCACCAGCAACAGGACCTCAGTGAAGATTTCCTGGAGCTGTGGCAGAGTGGGCTGGGCTGAGGGTTACCTGTCACCGCGGGGCTGGGTTACAAGCCCAATCCTTTGCCTTCTGCTCATGACAGCACGCCTGCCTGCAAGCAAGTCATCAGCGACACTGTCCTATATGACCAGATTCATGCCACATTTTATTTTTCAAAGGTTAGGAAAGCACTCCCTCACTTACAACTTAAAATGCACCTAGAACAAGTGTGTTAAAAAATCAAGGTCCAGTGATTAATTTGACAAATACTGAGTCTCTGCTATGCACCAGGCCGGGTATAAGGTGCTGAGATGCCAACTGAACAAGACAGACCCAGTCCCTGCTCTTGGCTAACAATCTGGTGGGAGGGACAGACTCTGAACAAGCAAAAGCGCAAGATAATAGCAGAGAGTGCTAAGTACAATTAAGATAATAAAGGTAAGACAAGGAGGCTACAGTGAGTACTAGAGGTCTATTATTAGATTGGGTGGTCATGAGATGGTGACATTTCAACTGGGAAATAATGACAAGAAAGAGCCAGGGTGGCCTAGGGTTAAGTGTTCTGGTAAGAACCAGCAAGTGCAAAGGCCCTGAGGTAGAAAAGATTGGAGTGAATGGAGCCGAGTAGCAGGGAGGGAGGGAGAGGAGATGAGCTGGGCCCAGGTCATGCAGACACTGAGGGCAAGGTGAAGCCACTGGAGAGTTTTAGGCAGAGGAAACTAATTCTGGTTTTTGGAAAGGTCCTAGGCCTGTGATATGCAGAAGGGGAGGGGGCCAGGAGTGTGGGAGAGGAAGCAGAGAGGCCAATGGGGACGCTGTTGTCCAGGGGAGCAATGATGGAATCCTGGCCTAAGGTAGAGGTGGGTCACTGCAATGTGTGCTCTGGTCCAATCATACAGGTGGGGAAACTGGACCCAGAGAGGGGGCGCCACCTGCCCCAGGGTGCCCAGCCAGTCAGCGGGGAGGCGCCCACTCAGAGCTCCAGCCTCAGGCCAGGCCCTGTTTTATTTCACCGCCATTAACTGCTCCATTTGGAAGCATGGCAAGGAGAGCTCCAGCTAAGGTTTGCTCGCTTCCAGTATTGGAGGACCCACCACTTAAAGAATCCCTGTAGCGTATCCTTTTGTGATGAGAATAATCACCCCTAATTTATCTGCTTCATAAGTTCGCTAGCACTGTGCTTTTAAGCCCGGTGAGCACATCCGTATTCCTGTCCAGAAGTAAAATAGTATTTTTAAAACCTAACTTGCTTTTGAGGGCCACTCTTTCGTGTGAGTGAGCACCTTTGGGGGCAGAGGCTGTGTGAGTCATCTCCGCATCCTGCTGGTACACAGGAAGCACACATCCCATAATAAAAGTGATAAGGGGCAGCAGTGATCCTGCCCTTACGACGGACTCAGCGACATGACAAGCACGTTCATTTTTTTATTCCGTCCTCATAATACAGAATGAAGTGGGCTTGATGGTTGTCCCCCTTTGACAGAGGGGGAAACTGAGGCTCAGAGAGGTGCAGTCACTGGCTCAATGTCACACAGTCTTCGAGAGCCAGGACTCGAAAACTAGGAAACAATTAAATTCATGCTCTGAAGTTCAAGGCTTTTTTGTTTTTGTTTTTGTTTTTGTTTTGAAGAAGGAAGGAGGGAGGCAGGGAGGAAAGAAAGGGAAAGAAGGAATATTTTGAGATAAAACTCAGTTCCTTGAGGGGAAGTTTCAGCCATGGCTGTCTGAGAACGGGCCTCTGCCACGACAGGGTCTCTGGCACTCAAAATCTTTTTTCTGCCTTGAACTGGTTGTCACTTGTGTCCCCAGCCTCTCCTCCAGTGAGTTTCCTTATTCCCTTTTACCCAATGCCCCGCTAGGGAGTGTGTGTGGGGGGACGGACCGAGAATGTGTGTGTGTGTGTGTGTGTGTGTGTGTGTATTATACACACACATACATATATATGAGTAAGTTCTCTCCTGCGACCCCACCTGCCCTTGGCTAAATGAATGCAGTGTCAGCCCAGATAATTCCAAAGCCATAAAGATGATATAAAAAAAAAAGTGGGGGGGGGTCGGTGGTGGGGAAGGCTGGCGGTGGAGGCGGAGATTACAAAAGAGGGTGAGCTGTATGGCTTTGCTCCTTATCTAACCTGCAGCAGGCCTGGCTGGGGGCTGTCTCTCTCCAGGGAAAGGAAGCTGTGCTGCTACTACTCCACCGGCCAGGCCAGCGTGCCCCCTCCACAGCCCCCCCCCCTCCCCAGGGCGGCAGGATGCCCCAGTAAAGGACCCATCCCAGCAGGAGGGCAAGCGGGTCTGGGAGATGTTAACAGCTGAGCAGGAGATGGTGAGTGGGAGTCCTGCAGAGCTGTCCAAGGCTGGGGGCCTGAGGAGTTTGGGGGGCCTGCCTGCCCAGGATACCCAAAGGCCCCAGGGAGAAGATTCCAGGATGCTGGAGGTGACACTTGGACGACTC
>NW_017731412.1:2138639-2142295 GCF_001890085.2 Hipposideros armiger | reverse complement strand
GAGAGAGAGAGAGAGAGAGAGAGAGAGAGAGAGAGAGAGAGAGAGAGAGAGGCGGTCACAGACGGACAGGGAGAAGAACAGAGAAAGAAAGGTTACTCAGGGATCCCATGACAGAGGGTGGGAGAGAGAACCAGTCAGGCCCTTCCAGCTTCCCATCTCCATCACCTCCCTCTGGGCCAAGCAGCCCCCCATCCTCCCTGCGCTACCCACCCACCGGCCCATGCACCCCCATCCCATCAGCGCTCTGCCCCTTTTGCTCGCACTGCCTTGCTCCAAGCAAGCCCCTCTTCCTTCTAGCCTGGGCTCCCAGCCCGCGTCCAGGCCGCCCATCCGGCGTGCGCTCCGCAGCCCCTCTCCGGGTTGCTTCCACCCCCAAGCCCCCACCCCAGCCTGCCTGTGCCCCCTCCTTTCCTCTGGTCCCCATGGCTCCCTCCCATCCCCACCCCCAACCTCCCGAACACGGCAGGGTTTTCTGGAGCCTTTGTGGCCGGCCCCGAAGTGCGCGGCGACAATGGTGGAGGTGACGGGGGTTAATTCGTGCGCGGAGGTAGGACGCGCGGGCGCCGGGCCGAACAATGCCCGCGGCGCGCCTTTGAGCGCGGCCATTGTACGCTGTGTGAACCGGGAAATCTGTTCCCTGCCGCCCAGATGCGGCCGGCAGGGTGGGGGTGGCGGGCTAGGTGTGAGCCGTGCTGGGGGCGGGCGGCTGGGGCTGCCTCGCGTGTTTGGTTTGGGTTTAACCCCCTCCTGTCCTCGCTGCATCCTTGAACTCCCAGCTGGGGCGGGCTGAGGCGGAGAGGAGGTCAAGGTTCTCCTCTGGCCCTGCCCCTGACATGCTGTGTGACCTGGGACAAGTCCAGGTCCCTCTCTGAGCCTCACCTCCCCACCTGAAAACTCAGAGGGTGGATTTCATCCCCTGACCGGTTCTAGGAGCGAAAAGGAGCCTCACGTGGGGCAGGGAGAACAGGCCACAAGTTCACACAAGCTTAGCGACAGACTGGTGTCTCTGGGTTCTGGGGCTCCTAGGTGAGTGAGGCAGAACTGGAACCCACAAAACCTACCCTTCCACACAGTGAGAAAAGTGCAGCTCCACCAATATTAGCTGTGCCACCTAGGGGCAATCACCTACCCTCTCTGAGCCTCCATTTTCTGTCAGTGGGAGCATTACGTTACCTTCCTTAGGCACTGTGAGGACTCCATGAGGTGGCCTACACCAGGATGTGAGGGGTCTGCTTTAGGTATACACAATACTACCAACATTTACTACGCGCCAGGAGCGGTTCTCATTTTATTTCGTGGTATTTGATACTCACACATAAATATATACATGATACGCGTATGGATAACATTTACTGAGCTCCATTATTCACCAGCTTTGTCCCTTAATCTCCTAATGCCTCTCTTTGCTCATCCATAAAATGGGGACAATGGTTTCTACCCCTCAGAGCAGCATGAATCCCCCATCTTCTTTTTCCGGAGCGTCTATGCGGGGTGACAGGCATGGTCCTCTATCCATGATATATCCCTTCTCCTTGGAGAAAGAACCTCCCTGGGTGACAGACGCAGCCCAAGCTCCCCTCTCCTCTCTCAGCTGCTGTGAACAGGCCCCTGATGACTCAGCAGTGAGGTCCCCAGTGCAGTATGGAGGTGCTGGTGGGCGGGAGGAGAGACAGCAAGGCTTTCACGGGAGGCATTTAACCTCTGCTGGTGTTCTGCTCACAGTTGCCCACATGAAGCAACTGAGATTATTCTTCTAGAATCATGTGAAGGACAGATTATTCTTCTAGAATCATGGACAAGGAAACAGAAGCTCAGAGAAGCTCATTTAAAGATGCTTAATCTCTTCTGGGGTCACACACCCCTTTAAGGTTCTTTGGACACTCCAGACCCTCTCCCCAGAAAAATGCCCATCTGTATTCAGAACATTTGCCTTGCAACCTCAGGGCCCCCCCCCCGCACCCCAGAAGCCCAGCTGAGAACCTCCATGGTCGCAAAAAGAATCCAGACCTGGAATGCAGGGCTCAGGGTTTGGCCCAAATTCCAGGTTCTCTGTGAGCAAGTTTAGAATTCCGGCTCTTTAAACTTTCAACAGAATCAGGGTGTTAAAAGTGCATATACCTGGGCCCCACATCTGAGTTTGATATCAGGTTGGGATGCTCTGTCTGGGTCAAGCATGTGTGTTTCGTGTTTGTTTATGTATTTATTTATGTATGTATTCATTTATTTATTTAAGCATTTGCGTTTTAACAAGGTGCCGTGGTATTGACGCAGGTGGCCTGTGGGGTATGTTTGGAGAAACCCCAGTCCGCCTTTATGTCCAGCCCCGTCTCCTTTTCCTACTCTGCTTTTGCGCCCTGCCCGTCATCCCTCATCTGTGTTAAGTCCTCTGAAAGGCCCCTACCCACCCACCCACCCAAGAGAACGTCAAAGCCAAGTCTCTGGCCTTCCTGGATGGCACACTCTTTTCCACGGATAGGATGGGTAGGGCGCTGAAAAGCCTGGAACTGTTGGGAGGTAGGGAGCAGCCGTGACCAGAAGGTGCCTACAGGGCCCCGCGTGCCAGGACGGGCACAGATGGAGGGGCTCTGGGCTGGGGGCAAGGGGCCGATGCAGCCACCCCTGGAGCCGCAGCCGCCTCGTTATCTCTTCATTGTCTCCCTGTCACCCTAGCCCCACCCCTCCCCCGGCTGCCCTTCTGTCATCTCCACGTGCCCCCCCCCTTGTCCAGCAGCCCATGCCCCAGGACTCCAGAGGGAGCCCCAGAGAGGGTCCCCCGCAGGTTTCCCTGCTCTGAGGGAGGGAGCTTGGCTGGAGAGGCTGCGATGGGGGGGGGATCAGAGTCTATAAATCACGCCCCACTGCACTCCTGTTTAACACACACTTCTCCAACGAGTTGTCAGTGAAACCGTTAATTAATTAGCTAATCCCGCAATGAAGTGGATTCTAAATGGTTCTCCCCTCCCAGCCTCCCATTTAGATAATTGCTGCTGAGGGATCTTGTGTGAGAGTCATTTTTTCCAACAGGGATGGCCCTGGAACACGGAAGGAGATGAATTTAAAGAAAGGGTCAGCGTGCTGTCCCCCAAGCTCCTGTTAGGGGGAGACCTTTCTTTTAGACCAAGCACAAGCTGGAAAAGGGTGTTGGTTATTGGGGGTGGGACGAAGGGTAGGCAGGGGAAATGAGCCCTGGTGTTTGGGGTTTGTTTATTTAGTCATTATGTTGCCTTTTGACTATGGGAGTCTTCCTAGGGCAGGGTCCCGAGGCAGGTAATACTGATGAACGTGATCACGATCACGTTGATGATGTTGGTGATGGGCCAGGCACCTAGCTACATGCTTTACATGCAGGATCCCATGTAACCTCACAACAGCTCTTTGAGGAGGTGGGAAAAAGGAGACTGGGCAAATTGATGTCCCAAACGGGGAACTGACTTGCCCAAGGTCACAGAGCTGATAAGTGGCAGAGCCCGGGATGAAACAAAGGTGTCTGACCCCAGAGCTACAGTCTGAATGATGATGAGATTTTAGGGGAGTCGGCCTCTTTCCCGGAAGGGACACTGAGACCTTGAAAAAGGGATGTAGTGAGCTTGAAGTCACACAGGGAGAGTAAAGAATATTTGATGGATGGTGAAGGAATGAAGGAATGAAGGAATGAA
>NW_017731412.1:2131022-2132224 GCF_001890085.2 Hipposideros armiger | reverse complement strand
AATTTCCCCGTAAACCTAAAACTATTCTCAAAAGTTTATTTAAAAAGAAAAGAGCAAGAGAATGGATTTACAAATGCCCATCAACCATGGGAATCAATAAACAAACAACGGTCTGTCCACACAACGGAATTCTGCTCCTCAATAAAAAGAAATGAACTATTGATACACGCAACTGCCCTGATGAACCTCCGAAGCATTATGTCAAGTGCAACTAGACAGACCAAAAAGGGTACCCACTGTACGGTACCATTCCTATTAAACTGTCGAAAATGCAAACTCATGCCTAATGAGAGGAAACAGGTCTGTGGCTGCCTGGGGATGGGAGGGGATGCAGGGAGGTAAGAGGGGAAAGCACCAAGAGGAAACTTTTGCAGTTGATGGGCATGGTTGTTATATTGACTGCGGAGATGTTTTTGCAGGTGTATAATATATCAAAACTGATTAAGTTGTACCCTTTAAATATGGGCAATTTATTGTATGTCCATTACGCCTCCCTTTTTTTTTTTAAGTGTGTGTCTATAAAAGAGATGTATTAAGGGGACGATTGTATTTAGGGCCTGAGTCGGGGGGAACTGTGTCAAGGTGGCCCCAGATGAGTGAAGCCAGGAACCAGCCCGCCCTCTTTCCTTGAGAAATCAGCTCCCAGCTCACAGGACCTCTGGTGCTTAATTCTGCTTCCCCAGGGGAGTCCTGGGAAACCAGGCCTCATTAGTTGAGGGCCCGGCCTCATGGAACTTCATGTTTGTTAAAGATTAATGGGGTGTCTCCCGTGCAAGAGCTGAGGGGTCTCCTGGCCTCGTTTCTTCCAAATCAGCCCCCTGCCATGACTTATCATCAGTCACGGGGGAGACGGCCGTCGCCTGAGAGCTGAGAGAAGGAGGCTGGTGAGAGCTAATGGGCCCCTTCCAGCCCTCCCTACAGGCCTCACGATTTCCTCTAAAGACCAGAGAGGGAGACACGACCAACTCAGAGTCCTGGGGGTGACTCAACCATCCGAAGAAGGTGTTGCCCTTTTAAAGCGGTCACCTTGGGAGGCCACATGCTTGTTCCAAGGATGCTGCCATATTGCAGGACGGTGGGGACACCTTCTCTACTGACACATCTTCAGAGAGAGCAGAATTTTCTTTGGCACATCTTCCGGTTGTATAACAGGTCTTCCTCTGACCAGTGGATTGCATTCTAGAAACAGCCACAGGTCAATA
>NW_017731412.1:2121855-2129953 GCF_001890085.2 Hipposideros armiger | reverse complement strand
CCAGTGAAGTGACATCCTCCACAACTAGACTGAAGAACAAAAGGACAGCAATTTGTCTGCTCCCCTTCCCTGATTCCCCAACGCTGTTCCCTCCCACAATTCCCCAATAAAAAAAAGAAAAAAGAAAAAAAACATTTTGTTAAGTGAAAGAAACCAGGCCCCAAAAGACCACACATTGAATGTATATGAATCCAGAATAGGCAAATCCATAGAGACAGAAAGCAGATTGCTAGTTGCCAGGGAAGGGAGGAACGGGCTTTCTTTTGGGGTGATGAAAAAATGTTCTGGAATTAGCTAGTGGCGATGGTCGCGCAACACAGGGAATGTACTGAAAACCACTGAGCTGTACATTTTAAAATGGTTAACATGGGGAGTTTTTTTGTTCTATGAATTTTATTTCAATTTTTAAAATCTGTGACAAATAAGTGATCAACATTTTAAATAAAGACGGATCTGTAACAGTGCCATGCTGAGCCACATTGAGCCTGAGGCAAAAGGAAAAATCAGTTATATTGATGTGACTGACTCGAGTCTGAGATCACATATCCCCTCTCCCAGGGGGCCTTTCGTGACCACCCTTGCTAGCAGCACCCCCCACCACCACCACCACCATGTCACCCTCTTATTTTCCTCCTGTGGATTTGTTTGCTAACTGCTTTATTAAATCAGCTCCCGGAGGGCAAGGAGGGCAAGAAATGGTGCTGATTAGGTTAGTCACGGGTACCGGTTGTGTCCACAGCACCCAGCCCTGCCTGGCACACAGTGGCACTCAGAAATTACCTGATGAATAAATGAATGAAGGAATGAGAGCGCTGGGATAAGCTGGTTTCCTGGATCTTGGAGGATGGAGGAGACAGGGACCAGAGAGAAAAGAATTCACTAAACTCGCTTTCCCCCTCATCCCAGAATCCCAGAGCCGGAGAAATTCTGTTAGAGACGCTGCTGAGGCCTGGACACCCCAGTAAACCAGAGGGGCACTCTGTCTCCCCACACTTTTTCTTGGGATGTGGTGCTGGAAGGACAGCACAGCTCTGCTCCCAAGACCTTGGTTGGGGGCCAGGAAGATGCAGAGCCGTGGGGGGTGGGAGGCTGGTGAAGGACAAGCTTTGCTCTGGGGGGGGCCCCAGCCCAGGTGGTTAGAATAGGGGAATTAGTGGTGTTTGCTGAGCAAACATTGCCGGGTGGGGAGAAGCTGCCGGAGGAGTGTTTAACACACGTCTAGTATTTGCTAGTAAATATCCCCAGCCTGCCAGGCCCCTCCAATGGAGGTGCTGGTGCAGAGGATGGGAGCGCTCAGGGGAAGGGGGGCTAATGGGTTCCCAGGAGAGGCTCCTGAGGGATGGGGAGGCAGGGAAGAAAGGGGGCTCCTCCAAGATTCATCCTGAAAGACCATTGGAGAGAGTCCCCTCTCTCACTCCTGCCTTGTCCAACCCCCCCCCTCCACCCCGAGATCCAGCTACCCTTTGGGGGTGAGACAGATGGGGCTCTTCAAAGCCAAAATCTCTCCATTTTCATGCTATGTGACGATGGACAGGTTATGGGATGTCCCTGAGCCTCATCATATAAATAATCAAACAGCTACTATTTCTAGAGCATGTACTACAGGTGCTAACGTCTCGGTGCCTCAGTTTCCCCCTCTGTAAAATGGGGACAATAATAATGCCGCCCTCATATTTTTGCTTTTCCTTTTATATAGAAACGTTTCAAACCTAATGGAAAGCAGCAAGCATAATAAATCCATGAACATTGGCATACGCCTTATATTCCCCAAGTGTTAATATTTTGACACATTTCTCTCCCTCTCTCTCTCTCTCTCTCTCTCTCTCTCTCTCTCTCTCTCCTTTCTTCTTTGTTGACCCCCTCGCTGTCTTTCCCCTGAGTACTTCAGTGTGTATTTTCTAAGAGCAAGGGCCACAACATAGCCACCACATAACGACTGAATTCAAGAACTCTGAATGGCCACAATTTTATTATCGAACACACACCTCGTACGTCGTAAGAAATGACGGAGTCAATATTTTAAAGAGTTCCCCAGGGGACATGAAACGCCCCCTCTGGTCTGTGGACCCAGCCTGCCCACATCAGAGAGGCCAGAGAAAGGCACGCAGCCCCTGCTGCAGGTGGGGACTCTTGATGTGGGATGGCAATCGGAGGAGGCCAAGGGGGTGTGGCATGAGGCATCAGAGGCACTGCCACAGGGTCTGTCCCCACATTTACCTGCGCTCCTCGACCTGCCCCCCCCCCGCCACCATAAACAACACTGTGATGAACATCCTCATGTGTGACCCCTTAGAGACTGGTGTGGCCTCTCTGCCCAAGAGTAAAATTCCTGGGTCATGGAGTATTTATATACTTATTATGATGAAGTCATGCCAGACGTTCTAAGCGCATGGGTTCCCCAGATCCTCACCAGCACTTCGCATTACTGGGCTTTCTAATTTGTGCTAGTTTTGGACCAGGTGGCAAACAGTAGCTCTGTCATCAAGTTACATGAGCCTTTTTTTCATCGCGAACTATATCAGCTAACTTAGGAACATTCTAGCGATCCAAGGGAAGAAATCATGTTAGAAAATGGGAGCGGGGAGCCCAGTCCCCCAAAAGGGAGATTTTCCAGAGAACCCCGATCAGTAGAGAAGCACAGGGATCCCACGAGGCAGATTCCCCATCTTGGCCCCCATCTGCGCCTGGGCTAGTGGGTCTCTGTTTTGCCTGCCGAGGGAACAATGCCTGTCACTGAGCCCATACCATCTCCATCTCCCAAGACTGACACATAGTAGGCATTCAGGGTTCACTGTTGAATGAACATGGGCACATGATGAGACCAGTGTTTTGATCTAAAAAAAAAAACAAAAAACAAAACTTTAGGCAAGGGGATAAACAGAATGTCACTTTCCTAATCTGAAAACACAGCCTCTCGGGGTTGCCTGGAAGACTCTTTTTCACGGAGTGGAGTGGAAAGCCGTCTACTGATTTCCTTTTATCACAAAACGATAGATTTGCTGATTGACGTCAGGTAGCACAGGCAAGCGCCCAGGAGTGGGTGGGCTCTGAGTAAACCCGGCAAAGCCGTGTGCTCCAGCCAGCACCTAGTGGATCCCAAGAGCCAACAGCCACATTTACGGGAATTTGGCAGGCCACGTGTTCAGTGTGGCCGCCATTCAACTGTCCCCCTTAAATAAACTGACAATTAAATCATACTAACATCAAAGGAAGCACATACTCAAAACTCACCATTTCCTGATAGTTTTGCTACATTTTACTATTATCTATGCTCCCGAGGTTGCTTAAATTGATTGTAACAATGTGGGGGACACACCCCACAACTCTGTTTGACCACGTCAGCTGGGATTATTTACACCATGGAAATTGATAAGCTCTACAAATCAGATAGGGTTGCTTTTTTTTTTTTAAGCCATTTGTTAAGCATTTGCCAGCACACCACTGCCTAAAAACCTCATGGTGGCTACAGAAACACAGTCCTTTCTGTCTGCGTGTCTGGAAGCACCAGTCAGAGGGCACACGCCACCTTGCTTTAGTTGGCAGGGAATGACATGCCTTGCTCAGGTCTCATAACCAACCTGCAGGGAGAAGCGATTCGTACGAGCTCCCAAACCATCCATCCATCCATCCTCCTCTCTCGGCCCAGCCTTTGGGCTAAGAAAGGCCAGACATTATCCTTCCTGAATTTCCACGTAGTCTCCTAACCGCCCTAACTGCCCCCGAGTCTCACCGAATGCAGTTTGCAACAGGAGAATGAGGGAACGTTTTTTTTCACCCTGATAATTGGGGCTCCTACTTGCTATTTCTCTACCTTCTATTTCACCGGGAAAATGCCTGGCGGTAATAGCCCATCTTCTGGCATGGAGAGGGAGCCAGCCCTTCTGCCGCTCAGACTCCCAATTGGGCTATTAGGGCCCTGGCCACTTTCTCTTAAATGGCCCTGCTTCGATTTGTGGACATTTTTAAGAGGGAGTCATCTTTCTCACATCTCAGACAGAAAGAAGCGAAGCCTCACTCTGTCTTGCTAGTTGCGGGAAGCAGGCACATTGCTTCTCGCTCAGTATCGCCCCCCTCTTTTCCTCACTGAAAAGCGGAGCTTATCTGTTGTTCCCATTTCATAGATGGGAACACGAAGGCCGGTCAATGCCAGCACGAGTTAGCCCCACCATGAAACTGGGGTTCGAGGCAGAACCGTTTGCAGATATTAGTAGGTACCTGGACACTCATACCTTGAAGGCTCTTTCCTGCATCGTCAAAACCAACCAAGAGGGTGACATGGGGCACATTTTGCTGTAAAAAAAAAATATATATATATATATATATATATATATATATATATTTGAAAGGTCTTTGCACATTTTCCCTTTGAAATTTGGTTATGAGGTGCTCACTGAACGATGGTTGGCTAGGACTGTCTGGCTATCCCCAGGCACGCCTGCGAGTTTCTCGCAGAATGAGAGAAATCTGAACTAACACTGAAGGGGATGTTGTTTGGGGAAGATAAATATGTGATGAAAACGATTTTGACAGAGAAAGACAAAGCTTAAGAAGATGGTTACCTCTTACAGGGAGGGTGAGGACCAAAACCAGGAAAGGGCGCACCAAGTTAGTGTACGTTCTGCAGTGTTCTAGGCTTGGGTTGGTCTACAGGTGTTCGCTGTATTACTGGGGAGGAAGGACTCAAAGAGGGAACCAGTGAGGCAGGTCATGCACGGGAAGAGAAAGAAAGCCTGCCCTGCCAGTTGTTTTCATATGCAATGAAACTTACGAATGTCAAATGGAACAATTAGTACAGCTGACAGCAAATACATTATTTGTTTTTGTATTCTGTATTTATTCCCCCCCCCTTTCTTTTTTTGTTTTTTTTTGTTTTTTTCATGTTTTGCAACTGACCATTTTCCTGCAGGTCTCACACGTTTTCCTGGGGCCACGAAGTCCCTGCCTCTCAGGTCCTGCTGGTTACTCAGCTGGGATGCACCCAAGAGATCTCAGGGGTTTTGATGGAGGCTGAAGGGCCTGTGTCCTCTCCCGGAAAGGAGTTTCCTGGATACGTAGGCTCCTTTCAGAAATGTTGACCAAGCCCACAGCGGGCCTCAGATATCTCTATTGCCCCTGTCACGCTCACCCAGACACAAGCTCACACACTCTCCTTCCCCCCACACACGTGCCAGCATCCAAGACTTTGAACGGGGTGCCAAGTCCGAAGGCAAGGGTCTCCCCAGGCCGGGTTTGGGGGGACAAAGTCCTAGAGAAACCCCCTCACCCCTCCTCCTTTCCCGTCCGCTCCCCTCCCCCACCTCCCGATTCTCCGCAGCCTCACTTGATCGGTGAAAGAAATACTTTGCCAGGATGTTAGGTCTTTGTTGGGGCGGATGAGGACGCCGCATAAAGGGGTCTGAGAAAGTGAAATGGGGTGTGTGGGGTGGAGAGAGCGAGGGAGGGAGGCCACGAGGGGAAGAGGACAGATTCTCCGTATCAAAAAGGGAATTAAAGTGCTTTTACTGGAGTGAAGAAATCAGCTGAAGAATGGCCGGAGAACAAAAGCGGGAAGACTGTGGACAAGGCCTGCTGAATAGGGCCCGATCCCCTTAAGTTTGTAAGCCCCCCCTCCCCCGCCCGTTAAGCCTTCCTTACTTACTTCTGTGGAGGAACAAACGCCAAGGAGGAAAACAGGGCAGGGGAAGGGGAGGGGCGATGGCAAAACTGGGGGAGAGAAACCCGAAAATAAAAGGTAATCCCTGGGGCACTCTGCCCTCCTAGTGCCTACCAGGGATCTGATTAAAGGTCCCAGATGAAGCCATTCCGCTATTCACATGCAAGGAGCAGGATTTACAAGAAAAGAGAGAGGAAAGAATAGGCGGAGAGGAGAAAAGGGGAATTATTTGTGTCCCTTAATGCTTGTTAAGTACTTCTCTTTGCTGCGCACCAGACAAGACAAGGCTCAGAACTCGCAAAGAAATCTTGTGCAACCCACCCCCTGCCCCTGCCGCCTCCCCCCAGCCCGAGGCCAAACTTCCCTACACACGAATGTATACACACACACACACACACACACACACACACACACACACACACACACCCGTGAGCAGAGCTGCCCCACCAAGCCAGACTCACAAAGAGAATAGCAATTAACCTCCCGTCCCTTGCTGACAGTGATCTAATCAAACCAGCCCTCCCGGATGCTTGCTGTGTGCCCGGAGCCTGGTGGCCTAGGCTTCCAATAAGTTTGGGATGGGGATGGGGGAGTGAGAATCAAGGGGAAAGGGACTAGAGTCCTAGGGGACAGTTGTGGCTTCCTAATGAGACTCAAGAAGCTGGTGAGGTTCCTGTTTCTCTTTCTCCCCCAAACCTCTGGCCTCTAGCTAGTGATGCACAGAGCCTGCCTCAGGACCTTTGCCCACACCATGGCCCCTATGCCTAGGATGCTGTCCCCACCCTCTTGGCAGAGTTAACTGGCAGCTCAGCTTGGGGAAGCATCTCCAACTGACCCTCCGTCTCCACCGGACCACCTCACCTCTCCTTGTTCTTCGCTCTCAAAAGACCTTCGAACCAGGTGGTTACACATTTATTTCTTGGTGCCTTTGTTCAACATCTGTCTCCCCTGGAAGAATACCAGTGATGAGAAGGCAGGGGCAGTGGCTGCGCCTGTCCACCACGGGACCCCCAGGTCTTGGCAGTGAGAAGCTGCTCTACCATTTCTTGGGAAATAAATGAATGAATGGGCGAATGAGTGAATGAACAGGGGACTGAATCAACACAAGCCTGACTCCTTCACTTAGGCATGCAGTGCTTGGGGCCCATGAAATGTTTTAATGTTAATTCCCTTTAAAAATCAAAGGAAAAAATGAATATAACCTTAATGTGTATGGTGTCAAGTATCCAGCCGGGACTCTATTTGTCTTTATACCAACATAGTCAGGAGACATGATTTTTCATGGTTTTTTTTGTTTGTTTGTGTTTTTTACGGGAGAAGGAACCCGTGAAAGTCGTAATGCAGCTCCGGGTCAGACAGCCCAACTGACCAAAAACGAAGGGACTGAAACCCTGGGGCCCTCTTTCCACCAGGGTGGGTGTGGATGATTCAGAATTACATGGGTTTCTTTCATTCATGTATTCATTCATTCAACAAACATTAGGTGAGCATCTACTAAGTGCCAGGCACTGTCCTAGGCTCTGGGGACACAGCAGTGAGCAAAACAGACAAATTCCGTGCCCTCTTGGAGCACACAGTCCAGTGGGAAGGGCAGATACTGGACACAAAAACACACCAAGAAAGACTTGGCTGCCAGCTGGGATACGTGCACTGAAGGCGCTGTGTCCTAAGAAAGCCTCTAACAGAGAAACGGGACAGAACCTGAGATGCAACACTGAGATTGAGACCCAAAGGCGGCCTGGGACTTTGCCAAGCGAGGAGAGAAAGAAGGTTGTTCAGGACGGAGGAAATCGCAGCTAGGAAAGTTGGAAGGAATACGGAGCCACCAGAGTGAGGGGCTGAGGAAAGGAATGTGGGCAGGGGACAGAGCATGGCCTGGGGAGATTGGGGACCATGAGGGCCACAGTGAGGTTAGCCCAGCAATCTTCAGGCGGCAGGGAGGACCCTCCCTGGCTTGGCCAGCGAAGGCACACATGGAGCTGATCACTTTCTTCCACATTCTCTGCCAGCCTGGGAAGGTCTACCATATATCGCGTCTTTGGAAGAAACTGGCATCTTTGAAAGAAGTGTTCCACGGAAATAGCAATTGGTCCTGGCAATTCCTAGAATGTGCATATGGGTTACTGTCACTGTGTTAAACTGGGTGTGTGGGTCTGTGTTGTTTTTAGCTCTTTGAGTGAAAACAATGCGGTCCCCACTAACTTTTTTTCAGGGAGCCTGGCATTGTTTTTTGCTTTTGTTTTCTTTTGTTTTTTTTCTGAGCCAAGTCAAGAAAAAGCCACTAAAAATTAGGACTCCGTTTTAGACCCGCTCAATCTATGAGACGGACAAGTTTCTGTGCTAATTAAACAGATGAGAGGAGGGAGGACCCTGAGAGACAGGAGGTCGAAGAGGCATTTTACAATTTATCAAGATACTGGTGCTGGGGGACCGGCCGAGTGGCGC
>NW_017731412.1:2116468-2117390 GCF_001890085.2 Hipposideros armiger | reverse complement strand
ACCAATCCATATTCGTAGGTAAAGTTCTCTGTCTTCTACTGTTTTACTTTCAATGGCTGTATTAGGATTTCATTCTAACCAGTCATCTGGTGAAATTATTTAGATAATTTCTGGTGTTTTATTATCATGAGGAATAAAATAAAAATCTCTCTGTATATGGATTCCTAAATAATAACAAAGCCATCCACACCAGAAAAATCCACCTGGTATCTAAGTGTGTTGCCTGGGAAGAGCTGTTGTGTGTGTCCCTTTGGACTAGGTTTTGTTACGGTAACAAACAGTCTCCCTGCATTGTGGGTTAGCAAGGAGGCTTTGACCCTTGTGGTAACTTGAGGTCCCAGCTTGGTCCCAACCTTCATGATGGCAAAGGGAAATTCTGTGTTCCCTGTCACATCCCCCAGAAGTTCCTGCAGGCCTGACACACAGTAGGCCCTCAAGAAACATTTGTACAAAGCTCGCGTGAACAAATGCTCCATTTTCCCCAAGCTCCATTAACCCCTTTCTAGTTATACAATCTCCGCTAAGCTTCTGGCTGAGAGAACCGTGCAGGCGTTCTACTCTCCACGTATGAACTTTATGTATTAGATTCAAAGTCCTCGCTTTTTTTCCCCGAAGTCCTCATTGTCAAATTTCCATCTGTTTAGATGCCCAGCATAGGAGAGCAGGGCAGGCCCTGGTAGGAACCCCCACTTTATACACAGGACACTAGCATGAGGTCCCCATGCATGGGATGTATGACACCTACTCACCCCCACGTAAATCATAAGACTCCTCGCTGGGCCTCATTTTCTTTACCTGAAAAGTGGGGCCAAAAGTCCTCACTTTGCTTAGCTCGAATAAATAAACGAGTTGAGGTAGAGAAGAAGAGAGAGATTGTGAACATCAGGAGTCTGGTAGACCTGAGTTCAAATCTCAGCCCCTA
>NW_017731412.1:2110262-2113088 GCF_001890085.2 Hipposideros armiger | reverse complement strand
AAGCCAGCTCTTAACCAACGCGCCACTTGGCCGGCCTTGTGCTGTGATTTTTTGCATGCAAGATTTCTTTAATTTTCAGAACTGATTATTAATAATCCATTTTACAAATTTCCCCAGCTAAGTGATAGAGCTAGAATAAGATCCCAGACAACATAAAGGGATCAGCGTTCTCGTCCTGAGAGACAAGAAAGAGGAACGCCAGCTGAGAAGGCAGGAGATTGAACAAGATGACCCCAAGAGATCCCTAGAAACCCTAGGATTGGATGTAGCTCACCTTAAAAGGTCCCCCTGTTCTGGCCTGTTGGGGGTGGAGTGTGTGTAGCCCTCTTGACCTCTGTCCTTGGTGCTGAAGCACCCAGTGCTACTCCCAAATCCTCAGGACCAGACCTGGATAGGGCCAGAAGGCTTTCAGCATCTCTTAGAAGGCAGAAACTTTGTCCATCAGTTCTGCCAATTAATTAATTCAAGCCCAAAGTACTGGTTTTAGTAACTTTCCGGGGTTCCTCAAGCCCTGATTATAGATTCAAGCCTTTTCCCAGCCTCCATGGACCATGGAAGTATCTGCTCTGAATTCAGTCCCCCTAAACGAGGCTCACCAGGCAACTGGTAGCCTCATGAGCCCCTTATGCATGGAGGTCATCAGAGGTCATGTGTTCTCCTGGGGCCTCAGCATAGAAGCGGCAGCAGACCCCAGCTGCACGAGGGCCAAAGTCTCCCTGCTCAAACCAGCGTGAAGAGGTCCCCATAAATAAATGAAGGAGACACCTGCCTCCTAGGTCTAATTGCAGTGGCAAGTAGAATTTTAGGACTTCAGGACTTAAAAAGTCTTCCTTTTTAGCGTATCCAAGCCAACATTCCTTTACTGGGAAATCAAGGTAAGGTTTAGTAGGCAAAAGAGCAGGCTGGTCTTATGTCTGGTCTAAGGTGTGAATGACTAATAGCCATTCACTCCTGGGCGGTGTAGAGCAGTAGAAAGTGGAGCTGTTTGAGAGTTCAAGAGACTGGGGTGGGACTACTTACCACCTTGCTGCACAGAAAGGGCCTGATCTATGCGTGGTGCATGACGGGTGACAAGCAGATATCAGCCCCTTTCCCCGGGCCACTTTCCTCTCCATGCAACCTCAGTCTGCCCCATCCCTTCCTTTCCTTATGCTGTCCCTTAAATACCCGCTTCGTACTCATCCAGTTCCCTAAAAACTAACGAACGGCCTTTCCTCTCCTTCCTAATCATCATCTTTGGGGAGGAGTCATTTTATTGATTACCATCCCAGCGAATAGATTCATGTGAGCCATTAAATCGCCATTTTTGTAGGTCAAAAACCAGTCAAATGTAGGCAATATTATTTTACAACAGTAGAAATAAATGCCTTGAGACATCTCACTCAGGCTTTCTAGAAACAAGATGTAGACTCATATTTTTGGAAAGGCCACTTTAGCCCATTATATCGGGAAAGGGTGGGGAGGGGGAAAGACTCACCCCCCTGTATTGAACCTCACAATAAAAATTTGCAGACGACAAAACCAAGAGCCACCAGCAATATCCATGTCCTCCAAGACACAAAGAGCCTGGCTCTTCCACCATTTTTGAAGGAGAAAAAAATATGTGTATTCTTCTCACACTTAGCAACAAATTGGCTTAAATAATCTGCCTCATTGTCTCTTGTCTTCTCAGCTAACCATGTTGGTAAATGGTGGGTTTTTGGTGTGTTTTTTTCCCTGTGGCCGCTGCTTAGAAGGAGGGGAGAGAGAGATGAAAGTGGGGTGGGGGACGGGGAGGAGGAAAATGTGTCGTGATAGATGGCTGATTCGAGAATGCATTTGATATTCTTGGTTAACTTCCTCACAGACACAGGGGATTGGATTGGTCGGCCAGCTCCCCTTGCATGGCACAAACAAGAAACATTAATTAAAAAGAATTGCCACCCCCCCTCCCCAGAATTAAGAGTGTGATGTTCAGATTCATTTTAAGAAAGGTAATTTGATGCCAATAAATTACAATTAGAAAAACTTCATTACAGTCAAGAGCAATCTACCCACCATTGTCCTAATTACACATTGTAGGAATAATGAATGCTAATGACTTAATGTACAATAATTACCACGATTGGAAAATAAAATATAATAATCACCACCGTTATTGTTATCAATAATACAGAGATTTTGGCATGGCTGATCTCCACTTGAGGCTGAGATAAAATTGCAGGGGTTTTTTTGTCTCCAATTAGAAACACCCCCTTCTCCCCCCTGTCTCTACCCCCAGCTCCATCTTTATTAAGACAAGAAACCCACAGCACAGAATGGAAATGTTTTGCTTCTCCCAGGGGGTCAGAGTTGAGGGGTTAAGTCCAAGCCTTCTCGCCCCTAGCCAATAGATCACCTTTGGTTTCTTCCTGAATGTCTTTTGGGGTAGAAAGGAAAAGAAAAGCAATTATTCCGCTGTGAAGATAAGATTGCGTTTGGCTGAAGTCACTCTCCAGTTCTTTCATGAAACCCTCCTTGGCTTCCTATTGCAAAGAGAAAACATCCAAATGTTTTAGCCTGACATTCACAAGTTTGGGTTTTGGCAATTAGTGTGGGCTCTGGGTTCGAGTCCCGACTCCATCACCTAATACTAGCTGTGCAGACTTTAACCAAACCTTTTAACATTTCTATGCCTTGGTTCCCTCCTTATAAAAATGGGGCTTGGGGGGCCAGCCAAGTGGCTCAGTTGGTTAAGAACTCCCTCAAGAGTGTGAGCTCTGAGCAACAGCAGTTCGATTCCCAGCCCAAGCTGAGCTGCCGCTGAGCTGCCAACAGGTGGCAGGAAGGCTCAGCTAAAAAAAAAAA
>NW_017731412.1:2105155-2108917 GCF_001890085.2 Hipposideros armiger | reverse complement strand
CGACTCACGGCAGCCCAGCTCCAGGTTGAGCTGTTGTTCAGCATCTTAGCTGTAGAGGGCAGTGTCACTGGCCCTCATCTGTGGGATCCGAACCGGGGCCCTCTGGCATCCCAAGCTAGCTCTTAACCATCGCGCCACTCGGCCGGCCCTCAACTGATATTTTTAAATTATTCATCACGAAGCATGAACGTAATGGAGTTTAAATAAACACGCTCGCTTAAGAGAGGAAGAAAACATAACTCTAAATTAAGCGAGAGAAAGTGATGCAAAGGAGACGGAGTAGGGACGTAAGATAAAGCTATGACTCAGGGTTGAGATGTGAGTTAGGATTCAGGCAGATGCGTAGCTTGCCTGCTGGCACCTCTTATCAGGATTTCTCAAAGCTCTGGCCTTTGTAGTAAATTTCCCTGGCAGCTTTTTTTCAAATGCATATCCTTAGGCTCCACCTCAAACCTACACAGGGATCAAACTTTGGGACAAGGGCCCTATGTAGAATTTGACTTTTCTACATGTCCCCCAGCTGCTTCTGACATATGATAAACTGGTGGAACGTGGCCATCGAAAGGATCACAGATTTGGCCCCAAATGGTGAGTCAGTGGCAAGGCTGACCCTGGAAATGAGACTTCTGACTTCCCACTCTGGTCTTCCACCTTGGCAGTCACTGTCAACCCTCCCTGAACATCAGAGTCCTCTCGCAGCTTTAACAAGGCGAAGAGCCCTCTCCTAGGAATTTTGATGGAATGAGTCCGTGGGTGGACGTGGGCATCTGGACTGCCTCCAATTCCCCAGGCGATTCCAGTGTGAGCCTGGGCTACGGAGAGGATTCTAACCCGGGCTTCAGCAGGTCTGAGACCCCTGCGGGTATAGACGACAGCATGTTGGATGTCTTAGCCTGGGTTCAGCCTGGATTTTCGTAAAAGGGGACATTGTGACCCATTTTCTCCAATAAAGGCAGTGAACAAGGGAAACCCTTCTTCGATTATGGTTGCACTTCTCAAACTTTACTGCACACAAAAAACCCCTGGAGAGCTGGTGAAAGCAGTGTCCTTGGCCCTGACCCCAGAGATTCTGATGTAGTGGGTCTCAGGGTGGGGCCGGAGAATTTGCATCTCTGACAAGCTCCTGAGTGATGCCAAGGTGATGCCAGAGCACAGCACTTTGAGAATCACAGGTTCTGGGAGGAGAAGGAACTCAAAGGGCAGACCCACACTCCACCAGTGACGTGGTGGGCCTAGGCCAGCCACTGCCCCTATCTGTCAGACCCTGGGGAGATATGATCCCCAAGATGCCCTCGCATCTGTGTTGTGATCAACTCTGCTCTGAGCTGACAACTCCTCCACCCAGAATCCCCACTGCCCTCCCAAGATCACCTCCTCTCTCCAGGCACCCATCTGCGGCGCCCACAAAGGGTCTCACACAGCCTAGCACTCTCTGAGCACACAATCATCACCATCACCATTGTCACCATCACCACCACCACCATCGGTCACACCATTGCTCACACCGGGAGAGCAAACGCTGTGTTCTGCTCATGTCTGTGTCTGCAGGGCCTTCAGGAGCACTTGGTCCATAGCAGGCACTCAATACATACTCACCAAATGAATCAATGAACAATAGCTAGCGTTCTGAGAGCACTTTGGGGGAACGCGCTTCACAAGGCTTATCCAATCAAACGGGTGCTATTTTTATTTCCATGTGACAGATGGGGAAACTGCGGTTCTGAGAGGTGGGGGCGCAGGCCCAGGGTCACACAGCCAGCGCTGGGCAGGAGCAGGGTTTAGAATTCAGATCTGTCTGGGAGCCCAGCTACCTGTGCATCAGGGGCCAGTCTTGGGTCTGGGGGTGGGGGTAGATGAAGCGGTGTGGGTGGGGAAAGAGAGTTAGCAGAATCTCCTCGAAGGGACTGAGGCAGATAAATATAGGGGTGGGGGGCTGCAGGCGAAGACGCTGGTGATCCCAGCGAGCCCGGAGAGATCAGGTCCTGATTTAAGCCACCTGGAGAGCAGTTCAAGAGAAGCATCTCTGCGCGCCCCTCTCAGAGGCGGGTGGAGCTGCAGGTGAGGACAATGTAATTAAGAAATTAAAAGGTAATTGTCGCAGACTCGGCGGCTCCCGGGCCGCGTGATCACCTAATTGATGGAGTGACCGGCAGAACCCACGCAGCCGCGGTTCCCTGCACCCTCCCAACGTATGGTGGGTTCCTGCTCCCGCCCCAGGGTGGGAACTTCTTTTTGGCCTCCGGGACTTTGGGGAGTTCCGGAACCAGGATGAGAGAGAGTGGAGGGCGTGACAATCAGAAGCAATCGGCTCTGCTTTCTCCTGGATTCTTACCCTCNCCCTCAATTATACCTCAGGAAGCGGAGCTAATGGAAGCTAGATTGATTCAAAGATAACAATTAGGGAACAGTTTTAATCCCTGCTGTGATCGAGACACACAGTTTATTTTTAATTTGTATCCATCATAAAAAATAATAATTAAAAGGGCTGGCAAATTGCAGCTTTCGCCAAGAAATTAGATTTACACTGCCCACCTTCACCCCATCATGAGTGAGATCGTCTCCCCTGCCTTCCGTCTCCTCCGCCAGCACACCCCCATCAGGACGTGCTGCCACGCTGAAGCCAGAGACCCCATTTTAAATATAGATTCATTAATTAAAGGAGATGGGAAGGGGACTTTTTTTTTTAGCATCTACTAAGTGCCTGGCATGATGCTAAAGACGTTTATGTAGATTATTTCATTTAACCCTCACGACGATCCTGTGAAAAGGAGACCCCCAGTTCACTCTCATTTTTTACAGGGTAAAATTTGCAGGAACAGCCACCCAGATACTGGATGGAGACCACCCTCAAGTTGCTTTTCCTGGGGGTGGATATTATGCATTTGTGCTCAACAAAGGTGCTGCCTCAACCCCAAGAGAATCTGCCCCAATTTCCATGCAACTTCCATTTCAACTCCAAGTCTGGAGTCTGAAACAGTGAGGAAGGTTTATCCGGGTTCATGTTCTGAGTATCGGGCAGATCCCCTGATAGGGTGAGTCAATCCATGATTATGATATAATTTAGGGTGGAGAGAAGAAAGAAAAGGAGAGGAAGAGCAGGGAGAGGAGGAAGGAGGCGGGTAAAGAGAAGAAGGCGGAAGATGAGGAGAGAAGGATGGAGAAATGAGGAAGAGGGGGAAGGAAAGCAGCCCAGTCTAGGCTGCCTGGTTCAGCCTCTCTTCTCTGGCATGCTGTCCCAATCCTGCACATTTCTGCATGCCTAGCTCAAAGGCTCCCTCCTCCATGAAGTCCTCCATCAAACTACTCCCTCCTGAAAACCACTCTCTTCCCTGATTTCCCATAGCGTGTCGTATCTCACCTATGGCATTTTATCGCCGGTGCTGTGGTTATTTTTACACTTGTCTATCTCGCCTCGTAGCCTGGGAGCTCCCCAAAGCCAGGTATCATCTCTACACCCTCCCAGGGAGGGTGCCCAGCACTGTGCCTCATGGTTTCTCTTGGGGGCCCTTGGCTTTCTTCACGGCACCTTCCTCTTTAGTCCGTCTGTCCCTTGAACAGAACCTGTTTTTGTGAAAGGGCTGGGAGAAGGAAGTGAACTAATTAACAATCATGGTAGAGAAATGATGATGGTTTTTGTGGTAGTAATAATAATAATAATAATAATAATAATAAATAGTTTCCAGTGGCTGAATGCTCATAGCTGAACTATAGCAAGCCATCTGACTTCATGGTGTAATGTAGGTTCTGCTACCAGACCATCCC
>NW_017731412.1:2087230-2095449 GCF_001890085.2 Hipposideros armiger | reverse complement strand
TATACATAAATTTCTATTTCTTCCTCTTCCCTCTTTAGTTCACTCACAAGGCTCTCTCTTTTCCAACCCCCTTCCCCAGGTTGCTGTCTCCCATTTCCTTCAGTTCCCCCAAGTTCTTCCTCTGGCCTGGGAAGAGCATGGTGGGTGATCTTTACACCCTGGAGGAGATTGCATTTAAGTTACTGCCACCACCACCATCTCCACCTCCCATTCCTGCAGGCCTCTGCAAGTGGGTGGGTCATTGGAATGTCCCCGCATGAGCCCTGCAAGCCCACAGCAAGGGCTTTATTAAGCCTACCTGGATTGTCACATGGTGCCTGTGCCCAGGAAGGATGGGTGGGTGTGTAGGTGGGTGGATGAATGGAGTAGTGTGAAGGTGGTCAATTGGGTATTTAGATGGACGTTTGATTGGTTGGCCAAATAGATGGGTAGACGGAGGGGTGGGTAGCCTAAGGTGGATTGGTAATTGGATGTATGGATGGGCAGATGAATGCATGGTTGAATGGGTAAGTAGGTGGATGAAAAAAGGAGCAGTTAATATAGGTGAAAGGGTGACATAATGAATGAGTAGATGTGTGTGGGAATGATCAAATGGCTCGATAGATGAGTGGTTATGTGGATAGATCAGTGCGCTGATGGATAAGTAGGTATATAAATAGGTGAGTGGTTAAGCGAGGATGGAAAATAAGTAGGTGGGTGAGTGACTATTTGGATGGGTGGGAGTATGCATGGGTGGGTATGTGACGGATGAGTAGATGGTTTGGTAAATGGATAATGAGTAGGTGAATGGAGAGGGGGCACTGGTGGATGAGTGGATGGATGGATGGGTAGAGAGAAGATAGATAGGTGGGTATATGGATGTATGGATTGATGAGTCAATGAATGGGTGGATAGTGTGCAGGTAGATGAATGGGTGAGGGTGTGGATGGGTGGGTGGGTGGATGGGTAGGTAGGTGGATGAGAGGGTGACTAGAGAGATGAGTGGAGGTATAGGAATGGTGAATAGGTAGATGGGTGGGTGGCTAGTTAAATGGTGGAACAGTTGTTTGAGACAAAGAGAAAAACATAAGCAGGAATAAACAAAGCAGGAATCCACCATCCCCTGAGATATCTTCCAGCACTGGGGTCTCAGGGTCTTCCCCAACTGTTTCCCTTACAGGGGAGCAGGGATTGGGACACTTTTCCTGTTTTTTCCATCTCTTCACATGCCACAGGGGCCAAATAACATCAGGCTCCTTGGGTTGAGAGGAAAAGGTGAAGTGATGTCAGCTAGAACATACCTGTCAGTGCACCAGTATCAGTAAGTAGAATCTGTCACAGCCTCATCACCATCCCAATCCCATCAGCTGTGGACCAGCCAGACCGCCAGGTCCAGCTACCATGCTCTTTCCTAAGCCATGGACTCTCTTCCAAAAGGTCGCGCTCACCAACATCACCGCTTACCCCAACTCTCCCTGTTCTTCAAGGTCCAATTGTCACACACCTGCACCTGCGCCTGCACCTACAGGAAGCCTTCCTGCCCCGGTTGCCTCTCCCCCATCGCAGAGGACCTTGAATAACATGCTAAGGGGCACAAGCTCATTGGACAGGTGAGATGGAGCTGCGGAAAGGTTGGAAATGCTGCAGTGGCCTGGTGCAACGTGTTCGATCCAGGATTCCAGTGATCCATGTCTCTATGGCTCCTCTCTTCCCTCTACTTCCTCAAGGTAGAGAACAGCCTGTGGTTCATCTCTGGGTTTTTAGTCCCTAGTGGAGAGCCTGGCCCCACAGCAAACACTTCCTGAGATGGATAAGTAAGAAGGTTGATAAAGCAACCACAGTGGCAATGCAATTTTGCCTCTTGACCCTTCTGTAGTGTCTTCCCCTCAGTTTCCAGAGGATGAAACTGAGGCCAGGAGAGGTTGCCAAACTGCCCTCCCCAAAACTCTGCCAGGCCCTCCCCACCCTTCATTCCGAGCATAGCAGCCAGGAATGTGACCACCCATGAGGACCGACAGGCAAAAGGGCCCTTTGTTCCGGGATATGCAGAGAGGCAGGTGGGGGAGGGATCTGTTGGGGGATTAGGGAAGAGCCTGCAGGGAATTCCTTTCTCACTGCGGCTCAGTGGGGGCTGGAGCTGGATTTTTTTCACCTGCTAAGAGCCGTCCCTGAGCTGCCTCCCACCTGCTGGGAAGGCCCAAGCCTGGGAAGCCGGGAGGCCCACCTGAGGTGGTCATTCTTAGGCCAGCACACCTGGACAAAAGGAGAAAGAGCGGGAGAGGGAGGAAGGAAGGAGGGAGATAGGGAGATGGAAGAAAAGGGGAGAGGGAGGGAGCCTCAGATATATATCTTTAGAGAAGTACAGACACATGTATGCATGCAATCACAAATATATATACACTAGCAGACCTTCAGACGACACACACGTGTGTGAATGAGAAACCATATATGTATGTATATACATACATATATATGCACATACATAAATGTTTGTGTGCATCTGTGTCGTCTCATTCATTTGTATTTCTATGCACAGAGCCACACACATGTGCACAATCACGTATACAAAGATGCATACACATACATGCACACGCGCCACGGCACACACCCTCATCAGACACTCACTGACACACGTATGTGCTCATAGACCACGCACACATCCCCATGCACACTCACACACATGCCTAGGCCCAGGCACACACACACACGTGAAGTCATTCACAGTCACTACACACGTGTCCTCCTATTCACATACAGATAGATGCATGGCCCTGGTTGCCTCCAGGCCCTGCCCCCACTCACTGCTGGCTGCCTTCTTCCAAAATTTAGAACAATTCCTCCTTGGCAGTTTTGGAGAGTCATTCACTGGCAACCTTCCCGGATGACCTAGAGCTGGGGTAGGAGGTGCTAGGGACAGGAAGGCAATAATACCACCTCCTCCTCAGCACTTTCTAGGTGTTTTCCTAGCCTGCCAGCAGCTCCTCGGGGCTGTGCTGCAGGCCTGAGTGGTAAACCCAGGAGGTAGGACCTCAGTTTATAGAGGAGTAAACGGAGAGCCGCGCAGGCAACGTGCTCAGGTCATAAAGCGGGTTTGTAGGGGAGCCCAAATCTAAGGTGGGTTTGTCTTTAGAAGCAGTCAGGACGTACTTTACTTTGGCCCCCGACTCCAGGGGGCTTTTTCATTATGAAATATTTGACATACCAAAAAAGGGCATTTTTCTTTTTTATCCCCATCCCGCCCTGAGATGTCACTATCACTATCCCGAATTGGTGTTTATCAGGCATTATTTCATTCCTTTAGCAGATAATCATGTAGCATCTGACACTGGGGGAACACCCCCAAGATCTCGTTCTTGTGGAAAACGCAGTGTAGTGGAATGCATTGCCTTATACTTTTGCTAAAAATGTATGTATGCCTAAACATATCTTTTATTTAATGTGTCTTTGAGCTCTCTGTAAATGTGTTATCTGTTATAGGGTTTCTTAGCCTCGGTACTGCTGACATGTGGGACTCGATCCTTCATTGTGGGGGAGCTGTCCTGTGCATAGGAGAATGTTGAGTAGCACCCCTGGTCTCTACCCACTAGATGCCAGTAGCACCCCCAAAATTGTAACAACCAAAAATGTCTCCAGACATTGCCAACGTCCCTGGAGGTGACGGGAGACAAAACTGCCCCTGGGGGAAAGCCACTGTGTATTTTCTTCTGTAACTGGCCCTTCGAATTCAAGGCCAGGTTTGTGAGACCCTCCAGAGCTGCGTGGAGCCCTGGGTCATTCAAATTTGCAACAGCAGAGTTTTTAGGTCACTTCCTGTTTTTCTCCTTACAAACAGGGCTGCTGTGAACACCCCAGCCTATGCCACCTGGAGCACCTGTCTGAGTTCCTCTGGGGACATATCCATCCATCGGCCAGATCTTTGTCCCTAAAATGCTACTTTCATTTTTAAAATCATTTCATACCTGTACTTGCGCAGGCCCCCCCAAATGGCATCCTGTCACCTGACTCAAGTCCCAACTTCCCAAAGAAGAAATGCCAGGAAGTCTGGGTGTCTAAACTGCAATTCCCACTGATGCTTTTCGTGACCCAGGACAAGCCACCCTTCTGTAGGTCCCACCTTCCTCCTTTGTAAGAGAGTGAACCGATGACAGCTAGAATATATGGAGCACTGACCTACACTGTCTCATAGAACACACACAGCAAGCTCATGGAGGAGGTGCTGCTGTCACCCCCATTTTACAGATGGGGAAACCTAGGCACAGAGTCATCAACTAACTTGCCCAAGATCATGCACCTAGTAAGTAGCAGAGCTGGAATTCGAACCCAGATTCTACCTGGCACCAGAGCCCGTGGGTTTATCCATGCATTCATTCAATTAGTCATTTATTCAACTGATATTTTTGTTGAGCACCTACTATGTGCCAGGCCCTGTCTGTGATGGTGAACAACACAGCCAGAATCTTAGCTCTGATGAAATCTACTACCTAATGACAGGAGATGGTAGGGGAGGAAATAAAAATTATTGTGCTTATTTCTTTATTTTGCTTATGGAGTTTAGCAATAAATGTCATGGGGGAGAAAAGACACTAATAGAAGGCTACATTGGTCAGATGAAGTCCCCCCCTGAGGAGGTGACCTTTGAGCTGAGACCTTATGTTGAGGAGAAAACAGTCAAGCAAAAGGTCTAAATTTAAATTTAAGTGTTCCAGGGGTCTGGGTGGTGGTGGTGGTAGGGGGGATTCACAGGGAGGAAACAGTAAGAGCAGAGGCTCTGAGTCAGGAGGCATTCTGGAATGTTCTGGGAACAGAGTGAGCAAGGGGGAGAGTGATGGAAGAGGGGGTCGGACAGAGGCAGGGGGTCATGGGGTCTCACTACAGATCCTCAGCCTGGTGGTGGGGCCCATCCATGGCTGACCCCACTTTCTCAGCAGCTTTCCTCTCCTTACCAACCCCCCAGTAACCACTTCAAGGGGCAGATGGGCCTGAGATGGGAAGGAAAATGCAAGCCTGATCCACCCACAGGACCTGTGCCATGGCCGGTGAAGGTAGCTCCCTGCGGCCACCTTCCCGGGTGGGAAATGCCTGCCACCCGAGGAAAAAGAAGGATTTGTAGCATCCCTCCGTTTCTTCAGAGAGCAAATGGCAAGATTATCCAGAAATAACACATGTACGCAGGCGCCTTCAAACCCATGTTAATTTCCACTTTCCTTGGGGACTAATTTTTCAAGCGTGGGAAGCGTGCTTTGCCACTTCTGATGAGGGGCAGTTTGGATTTGCTGAGGGCTTGCTAAAATCTACCCGGCGTTGATTGGATACCATGATGAAGTCTTTCCTCACCTTTCTTCTCCTGGGCACAGTCTTCCAGGACCTTTCCCTTGTCTTGCCGGGTCCTCCGCTGCCCCTCCACACCTCTGCGTCACAGCTCCCTGACCCAGGTCACGGTGGAGGGAGGCGGGGTGTGAGGATGACCTCATGGCTGTCTCCAGCAGGAGAGCTGGGGGTGGGGCTGTCGTGTGGTTACCCAGCTAGCATCTTCCCCTCCTTGTTTCTTCCTAGAGATGGAGTGAAGGGCTTTCACACTTGTCTGGGCTGACTCCAAGTGTGTGATCGCTCTCCCCGGGTGTCAGCGTGGCTGGGAGATTTGTGATACCGCCTAGTTCCTAATTACCTCCCTCTCTGCACTCTCTCCCCTCCCAGCTCTCCTCAGACCTACTGCCACCACCTCCATCATCTCCACCTGCCAGTCTGCCTGACTCCATCTGCAGAGGAGAAACGAGGCAGGAAGCTGAGAGAGGAGGTTTCACGGTAAAAGGTAGTGTTTGTTACCTGTATACCCAGGTGTGCACGTGCAGCCATGCTCAAGGTATACAAAGTCATGGAGCATAGACCCTCGCACACCTTCAAAACGACCTGCTTGCTAAGTAGGGTTTATGTCAGGAGTACAGACATGTTTTCCAACAGAGCAGTGACATAATTTACTGCATTATCAGGTTAAAGGAAAATGACATGGGTATCTCAATAAATGATGAAAAGACATATACGAAATGTGCTAGCCCAGGTTCCAGAAAACAGGAAACTCATGAGAAGGTGCAAACCCAGGGCAGTTGAGAGTGAGGAAAAGGGGAACTGAGGCAGGAGGGGATGGAAACAAGTCAAGGTGATATATTACTGTGCTGCTCTCTGCTTCTTGGAAAAGCACAGCAGGTTGCTTGGCCATGTGACTGCTCAGCTCTGCAGGGGACCTCCAGGCAGGCATGCCTCTGAGCAGTCCATCAGTGGAGGCAAGAGGGGGTTTATCAGCCCGGCTCCCTCCTCAGTGCCTGTTTCCCATTGGTCAAAGTTTCCCTCCTACATTAACACCCCTGCATTTCTGGGTCGCATCATGCAAGCCCATTGCTAGCTGCATGGGAAGCCAAGCCCTGTGGTGTGGTATTTCTCCTAAGTCCAGAAGTGGCCAAGGAAGCCAGAGGCTGGCTTGCAGCTGATCCCCCTTGGGCAGCAGAATTGTGTGGGCTTTCATGGAGTCAGTTGGCTGCTGAGGTGGTTGGGGCTGAGCAAACAGCTGAGGTCTGGGAAGCAGGCGAGACCCAGAGCATCTGAAAAGGCTCGTAAATGTGTCAGATACAATGGATTTCAACTTCCGTTCCTGATAAAAATCCACCAAGCAACACATTTATTGGGGAATATTAAAAACACTTCCATATAAATTCATGACTGCGATAAAGTTACCCAGGATCACTGCTGTTGTTCAACTTTGTACTTCAGGCATTAACCAATGCAATAAGACAAGAAAAAAAATAGACGTATAATGTCTGGAAAGAAAGAGACAAATTTGTCATTACGTATAAATGTGCTATGTTTGTCTGCCTAAAAAAAAAAGGTGAAAGAAGCAACTGACAAACTATTTAAACTAACAACACACATTTGTGCAAATCATTACTGCTTCTTTCCCTCTCCGCCTTTATCGCCTACACTATAAGAAAACGTTCCTTACACCTCTGTTCCTTACACCTGCTCTGCAACTTCCCAAATCTGGACCTTTATCCCACCTTGTTCTCCTCCTTGCAGTTTCTGTAGGTACAAATCCTACCTATTTCCCAATGCCCAATGCAAATGCCACTGCATTTTTATAAAACCTCTCTTGTTCCCCCAACTACAAATAGGCCCTCCATCTTCTAAACTTAAACAACCTGTATCATTCATTCATTCTCTCTCCAATAGTTCTCCAAAGGTGCCTATCCCTTTCTACTTTTTATATGTGCCCATATCCGATCTACTGGACTAAGATATGAGCACCTTCAAGCCAGAGATTGTGGGGGAAAGCAGATAGTTTGGTGACAAAGAGTACTTTGGAGCTTGACAGGCCCAGACCCACCTTCAAATCCAAGCACCACTATTATAAGCTGTGTGACTTTAGGCAAGTTCTTGACTTCTCTGAGCTCTTTCCTCATATAAAAATTGAGAACATAGTAGGGTTGTTTTGAGGTTTACACTAAACAGGTTGACATTATATGTGCATTTATACATACGTGTAGCAAAGTACCCAGCACATAGCAAAGGATACGATCATTACTAGTCACTGTCACTCATAGGTTTATCTCTAGCATCAAGGACAGGACTCAACATGTAATAGGAGTTCAAAAGATGCTTGATGAGTGACCTCCATTTATAGTCATTCAGCAAATATTTCTTGAGAACTTCTGTGCTCAGGGCAATGCTCAAGGTGCTAGAGATGCAAGGATGAGTAAGATGCAAACCCTGGTCTCCAGGAGCTCAGGCTGTCAGAAGGTAAAGGAACACAAAGGCAGAGAAGGTCAAACCCAAGCCCACTGAAGTCACCCTTATGTCCCCAATCCCACTGGTGGTTGTCCTTGTGCAGAAGTCAGCATAAGGCATGGAATCATGGGCTCTTAGAGTGGAGAGGTCAAGAACTTGGGCTCTGAGGTGGCCGGTTAGCTCAGTTGGTTAGAGAACAGTGCTCACAACACCAAGGTTGCTGGTTCGATCCCCACATGGGTCACGGAGCTGCGCCCTCCACAACTAGATTGAAACAACTATTTGACTTGGAGCTGATGGGTCCTGGAAAACCACACTGTTCCCCAATAAAACAAAAAATTATATATATATAAAAAAAAAATAACAAGAACTTGGGCCTGGAGCCAGACATCCCTGAGTTCAAGTCCAGGGTCCTGCATTTACTATTTGGATGAATTCAGGAAAATTATCTCATCTTTTGAGTCTTG
>NW_017731412.1:2080076-2082950 GCF_001890085.2 Hipposideros armiger | reverse complement strand
GGAGGGATGGGGGATGGTGGGCAGCTTCAGAGAGGAGGTATACTGGAGCTGGACCTTGAAGGTGAGTCCAGGCGGCCCAGGCAGAAAGGCAGGAGGAGGTGTTCCCGGCAGGGGGAACAGAACCGGCAGAAGGAACAGCATGAGCCAAGACCAAGACAGAAAAGGCAGGACGCACCACCCTGTTCCCCAGGTGCCTGGCCAGGTCCCCCTTTCATCCCAAATCCATCTCCCTGGATGGATTTCCTTTGTCCCAGACCTTACCCTGCCTCCCATCCCTGTCCGTGAAGAGGCATAGGCCAGGCTGCAACTGGGGTCACATTTTCCTTTCCCCGTTCCAGCCTTAGGCTAGGACATGTCGCACCTGTTTGCGATCCCCCCCCCTCACCCACCCCAGCCCCTATTCTGCCCCTTTCTCATCCAGCAGTCGTGTAAGAAAGTGTGGCACACAACGCCTTATTGTGCAGGTGGGGGACGCTGAGGCCCGGGGAAGGAGGACACCCAGCCCAGGTCACATGTAGGGGCTCTCAGAGCCATCCCAGAGCCAGAAGCTACTGGGCTCCTTGGCCACCAGCTCACCTGCCTTCTTCTTCCCTCTCTCCTGCCCACGCTCATCAAATTCCAGCTCTTTCACCCGCTCTCTCCTGCTTCCTCTTCTGTGAGGCGTGCTTCCCGCGCAAATCCCACGCACCCATTCTCATGCACGCACGTACAGCCTGTCAAACTCACAACACCGTCACACGCACACTCACACACCCCGCTCCCATCACCCCTCAGCCCCATCATCGTCATCCGATTAAAAGCCTTCCACCTCTCCCCCCTACCCGGCTCCCCCCGAGGAGTTGGCACCAGTACCAGGCTCTGTCCGGGCACTGCCAGCCTGGACTGGGAATAGGCACCTCCCAGAAGCTGGAAGAGGGACAGGAACGAGGCAGCGGCTGGGAGGAGAGAAAAGCGAGGCGCTCCTCCAGCCTGGATCCTGAGCACTGAGCATGTGGCCAGATATTATTTTAATAAACTCGACACATCTTGCCCTCACGGCAGCTGCTGCACACCCTCTCTCATCCTGTGGATCTCATTTATTCCTCATTAGCAAAATCACCTGTTTGTCAAATAGGGACAGCTTGGTGAGACAGTAAATTGCGCTAAAGCTGAGGGGGGCTTGGGGACCCCTGCGAGCAGCCGGGAGGGTAGTGTGGAGAATGGGGAGAGCAGGATGGAGGTGACTTAGGCTCCAACTTTACTCTGATCACAGGGNGATAATAACAGCCCCTACCTTGTAGAGCTGCTACAGGGTAAAATGAGATCAAATAAAAAGGACTTGGGGAACAGCCAGTTGGCTCAGGCGGTTAGAGCGCAGGCTCATAACACCAAGGTTGCTGGTTCGAGTCCCACATGAGCCACTGAGGTGCACCCTCCACAACTAAATTGAAACAACTACTTGACTTAGAGCTGATGGGTCCTGGAGAAACACACTGTTCCCCAGTAATCCCCAATAAAAATATTAAAAAAAAAGACTTGGCAAAGCACTTGGCATCATTGAATGCTAATATCCACTCCATCCTCTCATTGTGCAGATGGAGAATGGGACACGTCATGGGTCACACCAAGCTGTGACAAGATCAGGTCTCTTGGCTCCAACACCATATTCACCTTGGGGTTTCCCACGTCCAGGCCAGCTCTGGCAGCCTGAGAGCCTATGGGAGATTCAGGGAAGTGAGCCACGCAGTCTTCTCAAGCCTTCTCCAGCTAATACTGAGCCAGCATAAGCCTGGACCACAGGTGCTAGACTAGACAAAGGCAGTCCTTGGTCATATCTAGCAGAATCAGTGTTCCCTATGTGGCAGGAGGGCACTGCTCCACTCTGGCACCTCTGGTCCTCCTTCCTTCTAGGCAAAGCATCAGGCACCCTGAGTCACCTCGCTTGGCTGACATCACTTACCTAGACCTCACCAGTCCCAGCCCCCATAAAAACAAAGGACATCAGAGCACAAAGGGTTTCCCTTCTCTTACCCCAAAACAACCTCTCAAAAGTGGATCTTCTTCAGGAGGTGGATCTCTGGGTACGGACATGTGCAGATGCTCTCAGTGAAAATAAATTGAGACATTAAAAAACGCCATCCACGCTGCTCACCCCAACCCCACTTTTAAAAATATACACCTCAAAAAGAAAAAAACTGCAGAAATATTCACCGAAGGCGTTCCTGCTGGTTATGTCTGAGGGTGGGATTACGGTGAATGTACAATATTACATGTCTCCATCAAGTTTCCATTTCGGCGTTGCTTTTGTAATCTGGAATCATACAGCGTTTGAAAAGGAAAGAGGGTTCTTTGGGTTTTGGCCAGCGCAAGAGGCCAGGGGGGCTGGGAGGAAGGGTTCTAGAGAAGTCTGTTGTGAAGCCAGAGAGACCACCTGCCCAGGCTGGGGAAAGTCCACTCTTTGGCCCAGGGCTGAGTCCTCCTGAAGCAAGAAACACTGGGTGATGCTGCAGAGGTCGTTGTATTATCTCTTTCTTTACAAGTGTACACCTGTTCTGAATTCCTAACGTGATGCTGTCTCTAGAAGCATCCATAGGAACAGGTGCTACCTTTTCTCTCCTGGAAGGGGAGCCAGGTGGCAGGGATAGAGGTAGCAGTGTCACCTTAGGCCTATTTTTGGTACCTTTTGAATTATAAGCCATATGAATGTATTACCGACTCAAAAACTAAACTAAACTAAAATGTAAACATGAAAAATAAAGTGTGTTGCCAATAGCACTATTTATCAGCGCACAATATGTTAAATGTATATATAGATGTATGGACAAACACAGCCATTTGAAACAATGAATTAATTTTAAGATGCTCATTAAGAAACATTTGGAAAACACACACACA
>NW_017731412.1:2071527-2072729 GCF_001890085.2 Hipposideros armiger | reverse complement strand
TTTGCCTTCAGGGAGTTTTTACTAATTCGAGGGGCGGGGGTGGGGGGCAGTTAGAGAATAGCGCAAGGCCCTCCAAACAGATCTCAAACTCGTAAATCAAGGGCTGAACTTTATATTATGCTTAGACGGTGTTTAAAATATAATACATTTAAGGGGGGAGGGGCAAAAAAAATAAAAATAAAAAATAAATAAATAAAATAATAAAATATAATACATTTAACACTTACAGGTGGGCCATGCTATCCCAAATATACTCACTCATGTTCAGTTTATCCTCCCAGATCTAGTCTCTATTTCTTTCTATCCTGTCCTGGCCTCAAGAGGCTGACCCACACAAGACCCCTGTTGGGACCCTGCTGGGATACATGGATGCATTCCAGTTTGCCACAGTCCCCACCACTCCCTACCGCCCTGGGGGAAATGGACCAGCCTCTTTTATGTAGGTGACCTGCCTCGCCACTGTGTTCATTTTCATTTGAGATGCCCCAACTCTAAGGTAAGTGCTCAATCCTGAGGCCCAGGGGGACCCCTGCCTGGATGAGGGGGTCAGAAGAGACTCCTGAATGAGGGGAGGCTGGGGAATGGGGCAGGATTTGTGAAGGGAAGAAAGTGGTAGTCACTGCAGATGAAGGCAGAGACCTCCCCTGCCGGGGTCAATGCCCTCACAAGGGCCCGGTCCGGACCGCGGCGGGCGCGCAGAGGGGTCTCCCACTCCCCTCCTTGTCCATTCGCTAGGAGCCCCTCTGGGGTCAGGAATGAATCTCAGCTCAGCCCTGGAGGCACGTGGCTGCCCCCCAACCCACACAAGCACATTCCTCCCACCACTGTTTGCTTTAGCATTTGCACTGAGGTGGGGCCAGCCCTGATTGAGAAAACAAATAAACACAGGGGCTGGCCGCTCCCCAACACCCCTCCTCTCCTCGCTGCCTGGCACCCCCTCCCTCACAGCTCACTCCCACCCAGCTCCCCTTACGGGAGTCTCCTTGGACACTTCTCATGTTCCCTTGCATCCTTCCTGGGCTGCGTTCTCCCTCACCCTTCCTCATCCCTGCCTCCCTCTCCCAGTCCTCTTCTCTCTTACTCACCCCTTCCTTCTTTATCCCACCCACCTCTGTCTGCCTTTCTCATTTCTTTTCCACCTCCTTCTTCAGTGATCTCTCCCTGGGACCTTTCCTCCTCTCCTCCTCCTCCTCCTCCTCCTC
>NW_017731412.1:2062830-2069357 GCF_001890085.2 Hipposideros armiger | reverse complement strand
CCCCACCCCTCAAGACCTAAAACTGGCCTCTTCCCAAAATCCCTCGGAGACCACCTCCTCTCAACTCCTGCACCTTTTAGAATCAAGCGGGGTGATGTTCACGTTCTCAAAGTCCCCTCTGCTCTTCTGTTGTCACGTTCCATGCTCTCGCCCCATCCAGATTGCAGGCCAGTTCTCTCTAGCCCCATTCTTTGTCATTTGTCATCTCATGAAAAGGACTTGCCCGTTGGCTGCCCTAGCAAAGGTGCCCCAGCCAAGCCCAACCTAGTGGACCAATCAACCCTCAGCAGCGAGAGTAAGCCCAGGGGTGAGCTAAACCCCAGCCAGCCCACGGCGAAGTGGAATATAATACGGGATTTGGGGTAGTCTGTTACACAGCATTGGCTGACTGATACAGTGGTCCTGGGAAGGGCATGACGTTTGGAGTCATCAGACTCTAACTGAAGCCCTGCCACAGACTCACTGTGTGAACTTATGCAAATTACTTAACCTCCCTGGGCCTCATTGTCCCCATCTGTAAAGTGGGCATGATAATTACTGCCTCACAGGGTCATCATGGCGGCTCCTGGATCTGAGCAGGTCCCCACTGCGTGGTGGCTGTTATTATTATCATCATCATCAGAGTTATTAGTAAGAGCTAGGGTAGGATTTGCTTTTCTCTCTGGACGACAAGGGGCTTTGCTTCTCTGTGTTCTGTAAATATTCATTGGTCCATTTGGGGAAGTGGCCCCCATGCTAGGATCTGTGACACAATGGAAAGGCGATTGGGTCCAGTTAGAAATCTGGGTTCAAATCTTAGCTCTGCCGCTTCAAACCTAGCCTCTTCCAAAAAAAACCCCTGCTGTGTGGCCCAGGCAAGGGACTTAACTGCTCAGAGCCTCAAATTCTCCATCTGTGAAATAGGANCATGTGCACACACCTATGCACACACCATCCCCAGAATTACTCATTTGCTCCCAGAGGGGGTTGGAAAATCCCGCCTCTCACACCTGCATAGCGCAAGTCACCTGCACCTGGGTGCGATAAATAGGAGCGTGCAATGGCGATGGAGGCGGGCTCTGTGGCCCAGCTGCATCCCTTTGGAGCTGAGAGACTTCAGGCAAATGACTGCACCTCTCTGAGCCTGTTTCTCCTCTGCCGGACAGGAATCACTGCAGCTGCCACCTCCCAGTGTTGGAATGAGGACAAGGTGAGCTCGCTTGTGTCTCTGGTGACTGCACAGGAAGTCCTTAAGTCCAGCCTGGTGTGTCCATAAACAAGAGCCGCTATTATCATCCCATGGTCGTGTCATTAGATCAAAATACTCTGGGGGGGGGGTAGGCTAGGAAGAAACATACCATCGTTCCCATTCTACAGGCGAAGAGACTGAGGCGAGTCATATGCCCAGGGAGTTGGGTGCTGGGATGTGCCACCCAGACCCCCAGACCGAGCCCCATGCCCCAGATGCTGGAAGTGGTGGCTTCTGATGGTTCCCAGCTGTCAACCCTCCCTAGGACCTGCCCTGGGCTGAAGGGAAGTACCTGACTCAGGATTTGCACCACTCCCCCTGTCCCCGCCCAGCGCAGCTCGTATGCAATGACTGATCCATGCAGGGGATATTATACAAAAGCCCAACCCCCTTGCCTCCATTTGGGGCATCTCTGAATGCCACCCCAGCTCCAGAGCTCCCCTGGGATGGGCTGAGGCCACCATTGCAACTACATTACAGCCCAGCGTCTCTCTCTGCCCGTCCCACTGCCCTCCCTTCCCCACCAGTGCTCATCCCCAGAGCATGCCCCAGCAAACCACCTATCTCCGTCTCAGGGGCTGTGTCCGGGGGAACCCACCCTAAGACACCTAGTTAGTAAGTGGTGGAGCCTGGACCAGACCCTGAGCCCTTCCTCCCTTTCCTTTGGAGAGACTAGGAATATGAGCCAGCAGAAAGCAATAAATGGCTGGTTGTTCTTCCCTAGTTGGCCATGAGCTTCTGTAGCAACGTGTTCAAATAATATACTAATTGCAACAATAGCAACGGGACATGATGTTTCACCACTTCCAGGCCAGCTTAGGGCAGGAGCTCCCGCACTCCGGATGCTGAGACACTTTGAGAACCACTAGCTGAGTGGATAAAGGCACAAGATCTAGATCCAAAGAGACCTGCATTTGTATCCTGACACCGCCATTCGCATGCTGTGTGATCCTGGGCAAGTTGCCTAACCTCTCTGAACCTCCATTTTATTATGCGGGAAATGGACGTGGAGGAACCCACTCTGCAAGGTTAACTGGAAGACCCCAACAATCACGAGCACAAGGCAAGTGCCCAGACCATGAGCTCCGTAATCACAATGTCCAAGCCCTACGCTAGCCACTGTAATGACATCAGGTGATCGTTATTTGTATTATTGGTAGCAGTTGGCCCATTATCTTTGACTTCCAAGGCTGCCTCGTGCTGTCTGCCTCCCTCTCTCTTGGCTGAGTGGTTCTCCCCATTTTTGAGAAGAACAAACTGAGGAGGTAGCTTGCCCAAGGTCAGAGGCCCCAGCCTGGACTCCTTTGCTCCCACTGTCCCTTGTCTCCTGTCCCCTTCCAGGGCCCTGGCGGGGCTTCTCTGGCATGAAGTCTTCCCCAACGAGGAGAGAATAAAGAGCTTTCTGTCCACACCAGAAGAAAAACAAACCCCCACCGCCCTCCATTCCCTGCTAAGGAAATGATGGATTTCTGTTATTGTTGTTGTTGAAATCACTACCAGAGGAAATAGATCAAGCTCGCTGTGTCACCGAGGAGAAGAATACGTGTCTCCACCACACTGCATGGCCTTTCCTTTGGCACGCTCCTTCCCTTCCCCACAATCCTCAGGGTGGGGGCAGGGCTACCCTTGGAGGGGCCAGCGGCTGGAGGCCCTGGATGGAGGAAAGCTGACGAGGCCATGGCTAGGGGGCGGTCTTTGCTCCTCCGTTCTCCTCTTCTGCACCCTCAGTCCCCTCCCTCCTACGTGTATGTGTGGGAGGGGGGCCAGGACACCCGTTGAACTTTCAATCTGATCTGTTCCCCTCTCGTGGGTGGTGATGGAGAGAGAATGGATGGTTATCACATGTGAGGAGGACACAGAAAGTCTTGTGTACAAGGGCCAGTTCCTCTGCGTTCCAGGGACCCCCTCACTGCCATCTGAAGGGGAGAGAAAGAATTGTGCGGTCAAATCACCTGGGAAATACTATCGACTGTAGTCACAATACCCAGGACGTAGTACAGACTCTGAGGAGTCCTGCAGGAAAGACATTCGTTTCACTTTGTTTAACCCACAGTGTGTCAAACATAATTTGACATATTTATCCTCCAAGGTTCAAAGGCAATCCTGCAAAACTGGGCCAAGCAAGTCACTAGAATCTTAACCCTTCTAAGCTGGAGGAAGATCAGGCACAGTGACGTCCAATAGAAATTTCCGCAGTGATGGGCTATCCAATATGGTAGCCACACGGGGCTCTGGAGGACTTGGCATGAATTTTTTTTTAATTTGAATTAATTTAACCTTAAACAATCACATGTGGCTAGTAGCTAGTTATCTTACCCGACTGCATAACTTCACCTTCTCCTTTTTGCCCGATGCCTGAGCTCCCTGTTGAGCTTGGACAAACTGGGCATGATGATTGGCACAGAATGAGCCTTCCATAAATTATGGTTTCCCTCCATCTATTGAGCCCTTACTGTATGCCAGGCACCACACCACTGGCTTTATTTACTCCTCTAACAACCCAGGTAGGTGGGTACTCTCCTTATCAAATCCACTTTCCGGATGAAGAAAACAGACATGGGGGCGTTGAGTGACTTCTTCGAGCTCCCACAAACTGAGAAGTGATAGATCCAGGACCCTGAATCCCTGGAGGTGTTCGTATGCCCAGACTGGCTCCTAAAACAACCTCAGAACCAGTCCCAGGATCCAGCAGTGAGACCTGTACACTGCTCCTTCCTCCAAGAGTCCTGTCCAAACTAAGGAGCCATTCGCCCCACTATTAAAATGCCCACTGCCCATGTGGTGAGTATCGGGCTGGACCCAGAGGAGGCAGGAAGAGGGGGCAGGCCGTCTATTGAGGGGCAGCAGGTGAGTAAGCAGCAAAATAAGAGCCTAGAAAAGAACCACCTCCTCAGCCCCCTCCCATGCCCAGCCCCCAGCCTCACAAAGCTGCCCAGGACGCCCCGCCCAGCCCCCTCCCCCAACAGCGGGCGTGTTGTGCCCAGCAAGCCAGGGTACATGATCTCACACCTTTCATCCCTTGCTGAGTTCAGATAAATCTCCCCCCTCCTCTCCCTCTACAGCTGAAAGTCGTCAGGTCTAGCTAGGGTTTCTCCCACTTATACAGCTCATGAATATTTAACAGCATCTGCCGTGGAGGCGATAAAGCCCTACCAATCCTTGACAAATATGGCCTAATCTTTTCAATTTCGGGGTGCAAATATGCCTTCTGAGTCCTGTTTGTCACCTAGATTAATGGCCCAGGGTCCCATAATCCTTTGGTGCTAATTCAAGTGGTGGCTGGCCGGCGTGCGCCTGCCAGGAGGATGCTGGGATATACACACACAGGCACACGCACACTCGCACGCACACACCAAGGAGTGATTAGTCACATGAGGATTACTTATAACACATGTGTGTGAATGTGGCTATTGTGTGTGTGGTTTGTGCATATATATATCTGTATGTGCCTTTGTGTGCATGAAATGAAGTCGATTGAGTGAAGTAATACAGCCAGTGGGGAGTTTGACCCCAGAAAGTCTGACTCTTGCACAATCTAACCACTAGGCAATACAGCCCCAAGGCCAAGCATGAATGGCTGCTCCCTTAGGAAGCCTTCCTAGCCTGCTCTGAGGATGCTTCTCACAGACAGCTGCCTTCTGGCCATGGGTCACCCTTGGATTACCTGTGTATCTGTTGCACTTTTCATATGTCCATTGGCCCCCCTTGGATTACCTGTGTATCTGTTGTACTTTTCCAGGACAGTAAATTCCTGATCTGAACCCCCAGCACATAGTAGGTGCTCAGAAAGTATATTGCGTTGATCTGCAAGGCAGTTTATACTTCTTCACACCTGTTCCTGCCTGTTGCCCCGTTGGGTCATCACCCAAACTCACGGGATGAGGAGAAAAGACCTTACTGGGCCAACAGGGAGCGTCAGCCAGGATCACATAACAAGTAAATGGCCAAGCTAGGCCTGGAGCCTGGATTGGCTAAATCTCAGGCCTCTGGCCAAAAAGATGGAAACAGATGATCCCAGCAAAGGAAAGAGAAATGACCTGGCACGTGGTCTATGGGCAAGGGGCAGCCCGCAGTTCCACAATCTTGGCACATTTGGGGTCAGCTCATTTTTTTGTGGTGGAGTCTGTCCTGTGAGTTGTAGGATATTTAGCAACATCCCTGGGCTCTACTCACTAGATTCCTGAGGGACCATACCTCCCCATTTGGGATACAACAAAAAATGTGTCCAGGCATTGTCAAATGTCCCCTGGGGCCAAAACTGCCCCCCTCCCCCATTGAGAACCACTGGGTCAGCCTTACTAATCATCAAAGAAGGGCAAATTAAAACTTTGAGGGGCCAATTACAACTCCTACACTGTCTTTAAAACTGTAACAGCCAATACTCACAATATTGCTGGTAAATGGAGCAAGCAAGCTTCATTTATGGCAGGATCAATTGGTATAATACAAGCTTGTGGAAATCCACTCGTAGCAATGATCACAGACACACTTATGTCATTCGGGGCGGTAAACTCATGTATCAGTCAAGATCTTAGAAACAGAATTCATCCCCAGATGGTTCGAATAAAAAGATTTTAATGAAAGGGCTGCTTATGGAGATGTGGGGAGGGTTAAGAGAATCCACAAGGGACCCAGAGGCTAGCAAGAGTGGGCGCTGTCCCTTGCCCCAGTGCTAAAGGGGAAGAAATGGGGCTGGAAAGCACAGTGAGGGCTTGAGGAGGAACCGTAAGAGCTGTAGCCTGAAGGACAACCAGGGTCCAAGATGCAATGCCGAAGCAGGAAGGGAGCCAGGAAGACATACTCCAACCTTTCTCTCCTCCTGCCTTCCAGCCTTCTGCTGGGGCCTCCCATTGACCGAGCCCTGTGTAAGTCAGAAAGCAAGGAAGCCCAGGAAGTATTCCCAGTAGGGGTCAGCCTCCTGGGGCACAGAGCCCAGCAGAGGACGATGGAGACTAAATGGGTCAACAGAGAATAACCAGCACCCCACTCAGTGCAGTGAACACTCCCTCGTCATTCTATTCTAAGAAAAACAAATCTTCAGAAGCCAAGGGGCACGTGCCCCAAAATGTTCATGTGTGTTATCTATAATCCCCTAAATCTACCTGGGAAACAAAAAGCTCCTAATCCAGTGCTCTTTCTAACACATAATACCTCCCCCCCACACACACCTGCACACACACCCCTGCTCCAGAAAGAGGCTCCGTCGTCGCTTGTTCTGCAGACCCCTGGGGTTTCTGAGACCTGAGTGGGCAGCGGAGGCCTATTTCATTTTGATTCCAGAGCTTTGTCGCTGGGATGT
>NW_017731412.1:2035387-2058695 GCF_001890085.2 Hipposideros armiger | reverse complement strand
CTAGAAGGAGAGCAACAGCATAGAGGGAAAGCCAGGAGCACACTCTGAGCCCAGCCTTGGACAAGTATTCGAAACTCCCCGTGCCTCAGTTTCCCCCTTTGTGCAACGGGAGTAGTGGCCCCCACCTCATTGGGCTGCTGGAAGGAGTAAATGAGTTAATCGCAAATGGCACTCAGCCCCACGCCTGGCAGAAGATGAGTGCTCAGTGGTGGGTGTTAGTATTATTAGGAAGAGTATTACTATATTGTTGAAGGTAGTCTACCAAAGGGCAGCCCACAGCTCCTAACGCTGCTGTACAAGTTAAATAAGAAACGCGCAGCTCGGTGCCCAGGACAGAGGGCACTATATAAAAAGCACTAACATGGTCTGGTGCTTGCGCACGCCAGGCGTGTTCTAAGGCCCTCTGAGTATCAGCCTCAGCGACCCTGTGACGTGAGTACTCTTATTCCCATTGTACAGAGAAGGAAACTGAGGCCCAGAGTGGTTAATATGATTATGAGTATTTCAGGGGTACAATGTGATGATTCTTTGCACCAGACACCTACCGACACCAACTCCATGTGCAAAAGTTGTGTCCCAAGATAACATGCTTACGTGAGTCAAGTGTGGACTCCAGGTGAGCAACAATCTATCGGTCGAATGTTCAGGGTCTGGGCTGTTCTGGTCTCGCAGGCATCCTGTCTTGTGACATAGGCAAGCCCCCGGCACCTGGCAAGGGGCCTGCTAGAAAGAATTTGATCCCTTGCTTGCTGCAGAGGGACCTGAGTGCATACAGCTCAGGTATTCCTTGGGGCCAGCAGAGTGAGGAGGAAGGCCCCAATCAAGAACGTCCCAACCTCTGGGCCCCAAACCCCCAACTGTCTTCCTGGAAAAAGTGGCTGACAGCCTCCAAAGAAGATCTGATCGCAGAGTAAGTGTGTACAGGAATGCTGAACATGCACTAGGCCCGAGCTGAACTCTTGGAAAGGAATCCGGTGTGGGCTTGTGAAAGGATGTTTTTCTCTTGCCTTTTGCCTGCTTTCCCAGTTGACATGCTGCTTGTGAAAGCGGAGGCCAGGTGGAGTCAAGGAAGAAGCTTGGGCTTTGATGTCAGACGGCCTGCCATGGANCGTCGCTTGTTCTGCAGACCCCTGGGGTTTCTGAGACCTGAGTGGGCAGCGGAGGCCTATTTCATTTTGATTCCAGAGCTTTGTCGCTGGGATGTTTTTCCCAAGACAGCTGCATAGAGATCAAAGCCACACATGCTTTCGAAGGGTTGGGAAACTCTCTGAGGAATGATCTCCTGTGGAATGGTCGCCAGCACCCAGCAAGGTGGAGAAGGGAACCAAAGCTGGGGTCCCCAGTCCCCTCCATTCTCTCCAGGACACCCTTTGAGCTGACACAAAGCAGACAAATTGCTCCAGCTCCACCGTGAGAAACGTGCCTTAGAGTTGGAATGTGGGGAGTCACTTTTCTGCTTCCTGGAGGATGCTGTGTGTCCTGGCTGCAAAACCAGGGTGGACATGCCCCTAACAGTTACCGGGCTGGTCCTTTGTGCACATATCATACACACTGTCTCTCTAAGCCTCATCCTGGCCTTAGGAGGTTTATTGCTACACCTGCTTTATGGATGAGCGAATGAAGCTCAGAGAGGTTAAGTCACAGCCCAAGGACACACAGCTAGAAAGTGGCAGAGCTGGGGGTGTGTTCCTAGTTCTGAGGTCTCCAGCCTCCCCCTCAGCCCTTCCCCACTTCTCCCTGCCTCCCTCTCCCCTGGCCAGTTACCCATCCAGGCTTGCACTGGCTGAGAGAAGGAAGAAATTACTCAGTGCATCCTAACTCTGTGGCAAACACTGTTATCAATCCCCCAAATTGCCCCGTTGACCCTATCTATACACATTAGGTCCTTCACCTCCCAAGCCTCAGCCTCCTTTACTCCATAGCTTATTTCTTCCATAAAAAGCAGTTGAGAATAACCTAAATTTTCATTGCTCCCTTTCACGATGATTCTATAAATATAAGAACAGCATTATTTATAAAACTATTTTTCTTGCTACAAATCATTCTTTTTCAGTCAGTAAATATTTATTGAGCACCTACTATGTGCGAGGCTCTGTGGAGACTAAGACAAAGTCCCTAATGTCACAGAGTTGATGGTAAGTTGGAGTGAGGAAGATAGGCAATAAATAAATCGATATGAAATACATACTGCTGGCAGGACAGGGACAAGATGGTGTGATAAGAATCAAAGGGGCTTATTTAGAGAGAGTGGTCAGGGAGGCCTCCCTGAGAAGCTGGCATTTCCACTGAAAAATGAGAATCAATCAGCTTTTTCAAGAGCCATTGGAGGACCATTCAGAGGCAAAGGAACAGCAAGCGCAAAGGCCCTGAGGCAGGAAACAGCTTCATATACCTAGAAGAATTGAGAGAAGGCCAGTGTGACTGGAGCAATCAAGCTTAGACCCCTTTTCTTCTGCTCATTCCTCATGGTAGATTGCAAAAAAAAAAAAATGGCTGTAAATTCTTTGCTGCCCTTCCCACCAAGAGATGGAATCTGTTTCTCCCCACCCTCTCTTGAATCTAGACTTGGCCATGTGATGCTTAGGCCAATGGGACCTTAGTCAATACGATGCAAACAGAGGCTTTCAAAATGCTTTGGCCTTAGGGCTTGCCCTATTATGTTGCTCTTTGGAACCCTGAGAGCATCATATGAGGAACCCCTGGCAAGCCCTGTTGAAGGAAGAGAGACCACATGGAGCAGTGATGAGCAGCCCGACTGAGGTCCCCTGGATCCAACAGCCTGCCAACTGCCAGACATGTGCAGGAGGCCGTCCTAGACCATGCAGTCCCAGCTGAGCCAGCCCAGACCAGAAAAACCATTCCAGCCATTCAGCCATCCCAGCCAATCCACGGAATCAAGAGCTAAACAAAACTGGTGTTGTTTTAAGCTGCCAAGTTTGGGGGCAGCTGTTACACAGCCAAAGCTGACCGATACACTCATCTCGTCAGCCCTCAAGGCTCCCTTTTTCTTGGAGTGATTTTTTTCCACATGTGACATTTCAATCCATGAACCAGATTTCCAGAGCAGAAAATAGAGGTAATGCAATGTGAGTGCTGGGTGGTGCTCACCTGCACACGTGTGAGATTTAAATTCCTACNGTCGTACCAAGGATAAAAACCACTGGATATCATAACCCCTGTCCACCTCCCAGAGCTGCGGTGAGATTCTAGGAGGTGCTGGCTAACAGGAAGCTGCTGTTATCACCATCACCATTATTATTATCCTTGGGGTGGTTCTTCTACTTGCCAACAATGGGGAAGAGCTGACTATGTTTTAAACCTGGAAGATGCAGTCAATAGTCTGAGCCGGAGTTCACGGACGCCACTGGGCGGCTTTGGTGTCCAGGGGAGTACACGACTGTCACAGCATTTGCTCCAGGGACCAAGCCACAGGATGACCTGTCCTTTCCCTGCCTGAAGCCAGAGGCAGCAGGGCGAGGTGGGTGAGTAGGCTGGCAGGCCGAGGCATCCATCCACAGGTCTGGCGTGAAGCCCCAGCCGGCGGCTGACCAGCTGGCCGAGCCCCCGAGTGGGGGCCCTGTCTCCCTTCCCCGGCTGCTCTCCGGGAGCAGGAATTAATACGAAGGCGTCCTTTGCACCTCCCAAGCTCATTAGCTGCCAGCCTCATTCTCCGTTGAAAGCTGGAGTTTTGCTTGTGGCATCACGCTCTGCTGCTGGGCCTGTGATTGTGGCCGGCCGGCCTCCCCGCGATCCCACCGGGGGCCACTCCTTGCCATCTGCCTCCCCGCTCCGAATCCTTGCGCTTTGTCTTCACTCCACCACAGGCCGCGGCCCCTCTGGACTCCATGTCCTCATTGGTACCTCCCGGTCTTTCTTTTCAGCACGGCTGGCTGCGGCCCCGAGCCTCCTGTCCTCACTGCCCCTAAATCAGACCCGGAACCCTGAGCCCTACCTCTCTCTCCCCTTGAAAGAGGAGAAAACCCCTCCTAAGATGCACAGGCCTGAAAAACAGACGTTGGTCACGGTCATTTTACAGATGTGAAAACTGAGGCCTGGAGAAAGCGAGACTCACCTGAGTGAGTCTAAGAATCTCCTGTGCGTGGATAGGCTGAATATTTAGAGAGTCATCTTCATAGAGTCAGGCACTGTGCTAGACCCTGGGAACTCAGCAGTGAGCAAGACAGCCTCTGGGGAGGAGCACGGACTGGAGGCCTGGAGCCCAGGGCCCGAGCTGGGCAAAGACCTGACTGTGGAAGCGCGAGGCTTGCTTCCCAGGTTCCCTGGGCGATCCCCAGCCTGTTCCAGCTCCCTGTTCCTGTTTCAGCCCAACTCAAGCCTCAACTGCACTGCCTACCCTTGTGGGACCTGGGTGTCGGCAAACATCTTCTGCAAATGGCCAGCGAGTAACTATTTCCGGCTTTGCAGGCCACACAGCCTCTGTTGCAACTACTGGACTCTGCCGCTGTTGGGTAAAGACAATACAAAATGGGCATCACTGTGCTCCGATCTAACTTTATTTTAGACCCAGGGCCAGCCCCCTGGAGAGCAGTGGATAGAGAACAGACTTAAAGAGCTGGGTATGTCTGATCATGGTGGCCAGCCTGAGCGCCCCCAGACACACCTGAGTCTGCAGGTGATCCCTGGCCGGGTGGGCCACATTCACAGCATTATCTATAGGGCAGCAGGCTTTCCCAGCTCTGCCCTGCAGTCTCAGGCCGGGGAGATGGCCTCAAGCTGGGAATCCAGGGACAAGTTTCTTTTCCTGGCTGGACTCTTGAACTTTATGCCTCAGTTTCCCCCCACCGGGGGAGTGGGAGCCCGGATTCATCAGAAAGCATGCGTGCACACATGTGCACACACCTATGCACACACCATCCCCAGAATTACTCATTTGCTCCCAGAGGGGGTTGGAAAATCCCGCCTCTCACACCTGCATAGCGCAAGTCACCTGCACCTGGGTGCGATAAATAGGAGCGTGCAATGGCGATGGAGGCGGGCTCTGTGGCCCAGCTGCATCCCTTTGGAGCTGAGAGACTTCAGGCAAATGACTGCACCTCTCTGAGCCTGTTTCTCCTCTGCCAGACAGGAATCACTGCAGCTGCCACCTCCCAGTGTTGGAATGAGGACAAGGTGAGCTCGCTTGTGTCTCTGGTGACTGCACAGGAAGTCCTTAAGTCCAGCCTGGTGTGTCCATAAACAAGAGCCGCTATTATCATCCCATGGTCGTGTCATTAGATCAAAATACTCTGGGGGGGGGGTAGGCTAGGAAGAAACATACCATCGTTCCCATTCTACAGGCGAAGAGACTGAGGCGAGTCATATGCCCAGGGAGTTGGGTGCTGGGATGTGCCACCCAGACCCCCAGACCGAGCCCCATGCCCCAGATGCTGGAAGTGGTGGCTTCTGATGGTTCCCAGCTGTCAACCCTCCCTAGGACCTGCCCTGGGCTGAAGGGAAGTACCTGACTCAGGATTTGCACCACTCCCCCTGTCCCCGCCCAGCGCAGCTCGTATGCAATGACTGATCCATGCAGGGGATATTATACAAAAGCCCAACCCCCTTGCCTCCATTTGGGGCATCTCTGAATGCCACCCCAGCTCCAGAGCTCCCCTGGGATGGGCTGAGGCCACCATTGCAACTACATTACAGCCCAGCGTCTCTCTCTGCCCGTCCCACTGCCCTCCCTTCCCCACCAGTGCTCATCCCCAGAGCATGCCCCAGCAAACCACCTATCTCCGTCTCAGGGGCTGTGTCCGGGGGAACCCACCCTAAGACACCTAGTTAGTAAGTGGTGGAGCCTGNCTCAGTTTGGGGGAGCTCATTTCTCCCCCTCACCCCCACCCCAGGGCTCTGGGGTCGGACCACCTGGCTTAACCCACAGCGCCTCCTTGAGCAAACAATGTTTCACACTTCTAAGCCTCAGTTTTGCTGTCTGTAAAATGGAGAGTATAAAATAAATCTGTAGAGCTTGTGAGAGAATTTATATTAATGTGTCTAACACAGAAAGCATGGCCAATAGGATTTGGGGGTGGAGGAGGGGGTGAGACAGAGAAGAAGGGAGGGAGGGAGAGAGAAGGAAGGAGGAACAGCGCATACCCCAGGGGCCCCCAGATGGCTTGTCCTCAAGTTTCTGGTCTCTGAATGACAGGCCCCTTTCTTGTCGTTGAGTTAGTAGCCCCTCCATTGCTCTCTCCCAAACCCCTGCTTTACATGCTTCAGAGAGGCTATAATAATGTAAAAGCTGACTTGTTCATTCATTTCATTGTTGACCGAGTGTCTTTCCCCCAAGAATAGAGGCCCCATGGAGACAGGAGCTGTGTCTGTCTCACTCCTGGCTGCATCCACAGCCCCTAGCCCAGCGCGGGGCACATAGTAAGTGCTCAGTAAATATTTGCCGGGTGAATGAATTGAAAGAGCACACAAAGGCTGAGACGTCCCGGGCCCCAAGGCGCCGTGCACGTCTCCGTCCGTCTCAGGCTACATTCTCACGTGCCTCCCTCTCGAGGCAGCACAGCCAAGTCCCGCTGCCTCTCAGAAGGGTCTCTGGCTGTCTTCTTTCCTAATCAGTCACCTCATCTCCCCTCCACACCGGTGTCACACTTGTTAGAAAGGCTACGAGTCCCCACAGCGTGTTTACCGCCGATTTGAAATTATCTATCACTCAGCCTGCCTCCTTCGTCTGCCCATCAATCTTATCACCTGTGGAAGGAGCGGGCCTTGGGGGGCCACTTTCCCGCTCTCCTTTGTCTCCTGCAGGCATCAATTTTCCTCACTCCTGGCTCGCAAACCTCTGCTGTATTGAGCTGCCTGGCCCCTTCCTCCGCATTGATGGATGTTTCTGGATGGATGGGCCCCCCGCCTTCCACTTTCATCCCTACAGCAGTGTCCCCATCACCCCCACCCCACCCCAGCTGGACCCAACCTGAGGGCAGAGTCCCCAGAGCAACCCCCCCTGGAGCTCAGGGACAGGGTATGTCTGGTTCCAGGCTCAGGGGGACTCACAGTGAGCAATCTCCCCCAACCCCAGCTTCCGAGAAGCAGCGGCAACTGGACTTCTTGTCTGCAGAAACCCTCGCCCTACAAAAGGGGGAAGCCACACACTCTGGGTGTCTACTGTGTCCCAAGCACGTTGAGTGCATTATGTGATTTCCGTTTCACCGCGGCCTTGTGAATCAAGAGTCATTACAGTGGAGCCTCGTTTTTACAGTTGAGAACCCTGAGGCTCAGAGAGGTCAACGCACTTGCCTAAAGTAACCCAGCAAGAAGGTGGCAGAGTGGGGCTTTGACTAAAGGTCTTGCTGACTCCCAGATCCAAGTGTTCACCACCATCTCATCAAGGACATTCTCTGTGTCAAAACCTCAATGCTTCTTGCTGCATTAATATGCACATTTCTGTTAGTTCTGAGTCAGGGGGGAAAAAAAAAGATTCCTTTTTTTAATCATCTAGACCAGTAGTTCCCAATCAGGGGTGATTTTGTCCCCCCAGGGGACATTTGGCAATGTCAGGAGACATTTTTGCATTGTCAGGACTTGGGAGGGGTGCCACTGGCTTCCAGTGGGTAGCAACCAGGGGTACTGCTCTCACGACAAAGAATTATTCAACCTGAAATGTCGATAGTGCCGAAGCTGAGCACACTTGCTCTCGACCAGCGACAGGAATGAACTGTCTGTGATGATGGACCTGCTCTAGGTCTGTGCCGTCCAGTAGGGCAGCAACTGGCCATGTGTGGCTCCAAAGCACTTGACATGGGGCTAGTGCGACTAAGGAACTGAATTTTGAATTTCATTTCATTTTAATGAATTTAAAGTTAAATAGTCACATGGGTGACCGGTTAGCTCGGTTGCTAAGAGCATGGAGCTGATAACACCAAAGTTGCCGGTTCAATCCCCGCATGGGCCACTGTGAGCTGTGCCCTCCTTAAAAGAGTCAACTATGCCATTGCAGCATGAAAGCAATGTGTGGCCAATGACCTTGGCTGTTCCCCAATAAATTTTTTTTTTAACTAAATAGTCACATGGAGCTGGCAGCTACGGTATTGGACGGAGCGGCTGTCAGCCATTTTTAGCTAGGTTGACCCTTTCTATGCTTAAAGGTGGTTTTCAAGAACTGGACTAAGTTGAAAGCACTAATAATGTCTGCTTTTGACTTTCACACCCAAGAAAGAAAGAGACAGAGGAACAGAGAGGCAGGTAAGGAAGAAAGGACTGACCACGGCCATGACCTTAACCTATAGGCACACGATGGCGGCTACACATCCGACCTTGCAAAAGCTCTTAGCTGTGGTGAGCCTCAGTTTGTCAATCTGTCAGTTGGGATAACTGTACTGAACTCAGGGCTGTTCTGTGGTTTGTGGAAGCTGGATCCACAGCTGGGGGCCCTCCAGGAGGAGAGGCAGCTGCTTCCAGAGACGCTCTCCAAGGCACAGAGAGAGGGAGAAATACCCTGGCACCTTCCTGCCTCCCACCTCCGATAGGCTGAGCCCAACTGACATGGGAGCGTGGGCTAGGCAGCCTGTGGGAGTGACACAGAAGGCAGGGGTGCAGGGAGGAAAGATGAGGGCACAAAGCCCAGGACTGGCACGAGTAGGGACTATTATTAGCCCTATTACATAAAGGCAGACATTGAGTGTCAGAAAAATTAAACAATTTGCCTAAGGTCACATGTGCTCCTCTTAACCCAATTCAAGTCTGCGCTCATAACCCTTATGCCATGACACCTCCCATATGATGGTTCAGGGATGTGACACTAAAATGACTGGAGCCCGACTTCTGAGTGACAGGGCCAGGCCCAGAGGGCGGGCAGAGCGGCTGGAGTTTGACCTGAAGGAGGACAGTGCCCGGGAGAGGAGACAGCCACCTTCTCCAGAACCGCATTAGCAGCGATTTCCCGAGGTGATGGGGACAGGACTCACCAGCACAAATGTTGCCCATTTGTAATCGCAAAGCAAGCATTTTTCCACCCCTTAATGGGGGACCCAACCAATCCGTGAGACACCCTATTTCTCTTTGTCTTTCCCCTGCCAAGTCAGCAGGCTGACTGATCTCCCCCGGGTGATTAATTTTCCCCTTGACACCCCGGGGAATGAGACATTTGTCCCAAGGGTAGAGCAGCAAAGAGACAGGGCTGGAGTGCAGGCGGGCAGTGGGGCGTCACAGGCCTGGCCCTCTGTCCAGGGCACCCCACTCCTGGGAGGGCTGGGCAAAGGGCAGGCTAGCTGGGGGGCAGGGCTCACAGGGGCAGGGGGTCCTGGAGAGAGTTTTCCAAAAGGAACAGCCAAGGCAGAATGGAAGGACCAGGAGAGCGGATCAGTGAATGCCAAAATCCCACGGGGAGAGGGAATGGGATTCTTACTGGAACCAGCTCAAGCCAGGTTTTAACAAACTTGTGGGAAATTTTACTTCCTGAGTTCCCCAGATTCTAGATCAAATCAATTCAAGTGTGGTCACAGGACAGGGGGTTTGCAGAACATACATTATCTCTGGGTGTCACTTTTTCTTCTTCTAGGATTCCAGTCTTGCGCTTGCATGAAGAGCCTCAGAGCCAAATTCCCTGGGTTCAAGTCCTGCCTTGGCCATTTGCTCGCTGGGAGATTTGGGGCAAGTTACTTAACCTCTCTGAGCCTCACTTTCCTCATCTGCTAAATGGGCTAAGAATTTTACTTACCCCATAGAGTTGTCAGGAGGTCCTGCGTTTTAGATATCTAAAACCTTAGAAATGCCCAGCACATAGTGGGTGCTTTGTAAGTGTTTACATTCAGGAGGCTGGAGACAATGAGAGTCTCTCAAACTTGAGGCATTTTCAAATGACCCAAGCATGACACTTGCCAAATATGAGTAGCACTCCTAATATAACTTACGTACTACGTTTATTTCAATCGATTCTCTTTTTGCTTAAATCTACTTCAGAAGAAAACCTTTCCCCCAGACCTTAAGTGACAAATTGCCCACATATCATAAGGTAACCAGAAAAATAAAGAACCACATAAAGGAAACATTGTTATTAAATTCTAGGTAGTCCCTGCTATGGGCTGAAGGATTCATGCCTGAGCCTGCTCTGTCTTGTTAAATAGGATATGCTAAAGACATCTCCCTGGATGGCGTTAAAGACCAAGTAGGACCAAGCGGAGACTTTCGCCTTGAAAGAAGATGGAAAAAGGAGAAGTTTCCTCACCATGAGACTCAGCATCAGGTAACATCCTGCATACAGAGCCGTGAACACGCTAACCCTGGAGTCCCAGGGTTCACATCCCGCCCCACAGGCCATGGCATTCTGGGGGATGTCCCAGCCCTGACTTTTGGTCGGTTGGTACCTCTGGGTCTTGGGATGAGTGAGCCCAGGTGGTTACCTGAGGTTGAGAAGCAGCAGTGGCTTTTCGGACAGATTGGTGAGATCTGCATATTCAACTAAGTATTAACCAGGGGGTTGAGTTTTGAGTTAGGCAGGACCCCTCCTTCCCGTAGGCTTCCATCTTGGTTTCCCAAAGAATGAAACAAGCGCCACAGATGGGGTGTCTTCCTGCCCGTCGAGCCAGATTGTCCTGTGGCCGCTGAAATCAGGAGCCATTAACCAGCTCGTGTTTGGGGAGAAGAGGGTGCCACTTGGCTCAGTGACTGGTTAAGGCCTCATCAGGATATAAGGAGGGAATGACAGTTGGTAGCTTGTTGGCGCCCCAAAATTTGTGAGAGAAAAGGCAAGTGATGAGGCGGCAAGGTAAATGGAGAGGGATCTAGCACTGATTTCTATGTTCTCTTTCTCACCTCCACTATCTCCCCACCCCTCCATCCAAGCATCTTATAGTGGAATTATACTGTTTACCCCTGGGCTGCCTCAGGAAACCTGTGTGTGGTCAGTAATGTGCAGTAGAGGCTTTGGAACGCTCACAGGAAATCTCACATGAAATGCATCAACATTTATTGAGCATCTACTATGTGCCTTATTGAACTCATCTTTGAACTCTCCCTCTGCACCTAGCCCAGAGCCTGGCATGTAGATAGTTGAATGTTTGTTGAAGGAATAAATGAATGAATGGCTGACTGAAATGACCTGATTGGATGGATGGATGGATGGATGGATGGACAGATGAATGATGAGTAGATAGATGGATAAATAAATGACAAGTATAAGGGATACAGGGAAGGAAAGAAGGAGAGATTACAAAAGGCTGGCAGAGGATTTATGGATGTAAGAGGAAGAAAGGAAGGGAGGGAGAGAGCAAAGAAGGAGGATGGGTGGATGGATGGGTTGATGAACAGAAGAATAAGTATTTGGATCCATGATTAATAAAAAGAATAAAAGAGGATGGATAAAAGGATAGACACAGGGAAGGAAGGAAGGAAAGAAGGAAGAGATGAGGATCCTGGGCAGTAAGCCAGCTACCAGGAGCTTCAAATATATTAAAGAAGACACTGAAAGCTGAGGGTCGTCTAGGAGAGGCACCATGAGAAGGAGACAATCCAGCTCACAGAACTGGGGCCACCTTTATTTTCAGTTTCCCCTGGCAACGACCCTCCACTCCACTGGACCTGTCTCCCACTGTCCTCGGCATGCACCGTGCACCGTGACTTTCCCACCACCTGCTCACATGGTTCCCCCTCACCTGCTCCCTGCTCCCTACCCGTCCAAATCCTACCCACCCTCTGGCCTGGTTCAAGGCCACCTCAGCCAGGTGACACCAAGCTCCCTCTTAGTTCAGGCTGGAGGGTTCCGGGGAATATAACACGAGCTTGTTTGTGTTCTAACTTGGAAAGTGCTTTGCAATCTGGAAATAACACTCAAAAGCTGGTAAAGGAGATGCATGTTGTTATTGTTATTGTGGATAAATATAACATCGGAGCTTACCGAGTGTCCACGATGTGCCCAGCACTGTACTAACCTCCTCCGAGTGCTACATGTGGATGAACCTTCACAACAGCCCTACGATCTCCAGTTTATAGACGAGAAAAAGAAAGCTCAGAGAGGTTAAGTAACTTGCTTGAGGTTGCACAGCCGCCGAGTGACAGGGCTGGGACTGGAAGGCAGGTTTGAATGCTTCTCTAACACTTGTGTAATTGATGACTTGGCAGGGGCGGGGGCGGGTGGGGCATCAAAGCAAGTCGTCTTGGATTCATAAGACAGTTTCTATCCTCTTTAATGCTTCACTTCATTTCTTCCCAGATGCACGTTCGGGATCTCTCCCTGTAAAATGCATGGGTTTGGGCCACATCCCCCAACCCAGAGCGTGTTGCTGCTTCAGACGCTCATTTGTCTCTGCGTCTACCGTTTCCTCCCCCAGAATACCTCACCCCCAGGTTTGTGTTGCATAAGCGACTCAAACACGTGTATATAAGAAGTAACTTTTACGAAATGTGTTCACAACAGTCACATAAGGCAGAAATCAGCCCCCCATTTTACAGATGAGCTGCGGGGGGGTAGGGGCTGCCTCAAGTTCACAAGGGGTAGCATCTGCAAATGTCAGGTCTTTCCCAACCTATGAGGAGCGGGAACAGGATGGAAACAAGGACTTGTGTTGCACAAGCTTTTCTAATCCAAAGCAAACAAATAAAGCCAGGGAAGAGAGACGAGGAAGCAGGCCCGCCCACACATCGGGCGCCCACAGCCAGCTCAGGGGGTTCTAATTGCCTTAGAAACCACCTGGTCTCCATTTAGCAGAAAACTGCCCCCTTCCGTTTGGCACAGTGGTGATGGGGGTGGCAAAGGGACATCAGGTGCTTCTTGGCTGGGAGCGGAGAGGCGGCTGGGACTGGTGCCTTCAGCCAGCCTGGGCTCTGCCGCCCGCCCTGGGGTAGGCCAAGTAGGCCAGACAGGAAGCGCCTTGCCTGCTGGATAGAGGGGGGTTCGCTCGCCACGTTGATGGGGTTTTGTTTTCTTCCTCCTGCTCCTGGCAGGGGAGGCTGGCAGAGTTGGCTGCAGGCCCTGTCCCTGGAATTTGCCATCTCAATTAGGACCCAAGATGAGCAAAACACCTGACAAGGAGTGGAGAGGGAGGCAGAGCGAGAGCAGGGATGGGAGACCTCCATGCCGTGCCTCCGGGAAGCAGAGATCCAGAGAGAGAGCAAAGCAGAGGAGGACCAAAAGAATCCTCCAGCTTTCTCGTTCTATAGCTAGGGTCTAGGGAGACGCAGCAACGGGCTGGACAAACTTTCTGTCGCTCTAACGACGGTCACCAATAAGAATTACCTTCCTGTGAACACCTGCCCTGTGCCAAGTAGGTGAATTATCTACATCTTCCTGGAAACCCTTACAAGGGAAGTATTCATTCATTCATTCATTCACTCATTCATTCCCACAAGTATTTCTTCAGCACATACAGACCCTGTTCTCCATCCTGGGGATTTGGTGACAATCTTGCTAGACAGACGCAGTCCCTGCCCTCATGGGGCCTCCAGTCTGGTTTGGGGAAGACAGGCAATAAACAACTAAATAATGTGAGTATATTAGGTGATCAGGGAATGCAAACAAATAGGCCTGGCTGTGTGCCAATAAAACCTCATTTCCAAAACGAGGTGGCGGGGCCTAGGGGCCCAGAGTTTTCTGGCTTTTGACCTAACATGACCCAGGATGATTTTCAGAAGGAGTGAGTCACGAGGAACCGCTTAAAGAAACCAAAATAACCTTATTAACTGATTTAGGTTAATGGGACAGAGCTTCTGTGACTTGAGAAAATAAAAATGCCCGTGGCAAAGAAAAAGTAACATTTGACTTAAGCTAGAACACTTCCAGCTCCACTAAGAAGCCCTGCCTGGAGCCCACAGGGAGGAAGGTGCAGAGCAGAAGTCCCCACCCGCCCGGAGGTGTCTGGCTGGCTGATAGGACCTGAGGAGGTAGGGGATTCTGACCATCGCTGCACTGTCACCATGGCAGATGTGTGGGCTGGCAACACCTCCAGACCATTGGCACTCTGCGGTTGTCCCAGGAGAGAAAGCAGGACACAGATGCTATTCCCGAGCATGAAACGGGCTAGAGAACATGGAGATGTCGCCCGGGGAGAGAAAGCCTCCCTTGAGGTCCCTGTCACCTCTATTAAGAAAGGGCTGGCACCACTTGCAAAGTGGTGGTTGCTGTTTTGTTTGAGTTTACACGTGTGTCTGTTTGGAGGGCATGCATTTTTCCTTCACATTTGTTATTGGTTTCAACAAAGGCATTGCAGCAATCCCTGGGTTGTGCTGCTCCGGTCTCTTGGTGGGAGACTTTAATTGCACCCATTGGGCTGTCTGAGACGCAGCTTCCTTCTCTGTGAATCAGGAAATAGTCGAGGTAGAAGGGGCATCGCGTTGGGTTAGCCCAGTGGCTCTCAACCTTGACCGTGCATAAGAATTACCTGGGGGAACTTTTAATACACCCAATGCCCAGGGCTCCTCCCCAGAGACTCTGATTCAGTCAGTCCAGGGTGGAGCTTGGCCATCATATGTTTAAAAATTGCCCTTTTGGGGTGATTCTTGGGTATAGCCAGAATAGGAATCACTGGGCTAGATGTATATCACTAAGTGACTCTCAACTGGGGCAATTTGGCCCTCAGGGGACATTTGACAGTTGTGGACAGATATAAGGTTGTCACAGCTGGGGGAGTGGGGAATGATGCTGGCACTTCTAGTGGGTAGAGATCAGGGATGGTGCTAAACATCCCACTCTGCACAGGATACCCCACCCCCTCAAACAAACAAATGTCCACAGTGCCAAGGTTGAGGAACGCTGACGGGGGATTGCTGAGGGATGCGATGGGGCTGAGCTCAGGGGAGTTCTAAACAAAGGTTCTCCAGGTCTCAGCTCAGTTACAAGTTCATCTGTGAAGCCTCTCCAGGGTCCTGTCAGGTGTGGGAGGTGCCCCTCCCCGGAAGCCCACAGCACCCGTGCGAGTCCATCAGCGTCCAGCCAGGATCTCGGAAGCCACTCGATATCGCAACAGAAGGAATGATGCCAGGAATTGGTGACCCTGGTGATGAGGAAGCTGAAAACCCACGGGGGACAGTGAGGAGACACCAAAGATTATCAAGAGCAGGGAGATGCCTCCACCCAGATTGGGAGGGACAGAGAAGGAGAGTGCTATCAGCGGAGCCCGGGCGCTGGGGGTCCTCAGAAGACACTAGAGCCACAGCGGGGCACTCTCCACAAGGAGCTGCAGCCACCACAGAGCTGACGCAACTGCTAACCAGAGAAGCCACCCATGGGAGAGCGAGGGAGAGAAACCATGGCCTCTCCCTTCCGCCTGCCTTCCAGCCCCCTGAAGGTGCCTCCCACTGGCCAAACCCAGCTGACCGGGGAGCCTAGAGACATAGTCTGCAGCTGTCAGCCCCGCTATGGCACAGGGTTGAGCAGGGCCAGGCAGGAAATGGATCCGAGGGCAAAAGAACGTAATGTCAGCCCACCAGGTCCTCCAGCCTGCTTCACTGGACACTTGTCTTATTCGCAGTGACACCCTGGTGCCTGCCCGGGATGTCTATGCCTGACATGCACAAGGGGACACATTTGGGTGAGATGCATCACTCTGCTCCTTTCTGCCTCCATCTTGGAGTCCTTTTAGAGGAGGGACCCCTTGGTCAAGCCAACTCGGGACTTTCCAATTGTGTCTCCTGGCCCAAATCAATCAATCAACAATGTCTCGAGCCCCTGTTGCATGCCCACCCCAAGGCTGCGAGCGCTGGGTGTTCAGAAACCCAACGAAAAGTGGTGAACAGGACAGGGAGCTGACATTTCCATGGGAGACAGATATGAGTGAGCCAGTAAACAAATGCATTGGGCGATGTCAGGTAACTCTGAGTGCTGAGAGGAAGTAAACAGGGTGATGTGATCAAAAGCGTTCAGGAAGACGGGCCGAGGCTTTTTTCTACAGAGGGGTCAGCAGAAATCTCTCTGAGGAGATGATTAAGCGGAGATCTGAATGAAGTAAAGGGAGGAGTCGTGCAGCTTTCGTGGGGAAGGCATTTTAGGCAGAAGGGACAGCCAGTGCAAAGGCCCTGGGGTGGGAATGCGCTTGGTGTGTCTGAAGAGCAACAGAGGCCGGTATAGTCAGAGTCAGGGGAAGATGGGAGTTAGACAAGGACCAAGGCTACGTAGGGCCCTATAGGTCAGGGTCACAAGTGGGGTTTTAGTTTAAAGGAGATGGGAGATTTAGGCAAGGTAACAAAAAATACATGTTTTCAAATGGTCTGATTCCTGTGTTTCTAAGACCACTCTGACTATTGTGTGAAGAGATGAACTAAGTTGAATAAATGAACCATGCTATCATGGATTCACTTGGATGTTACAGACTGGTAGATGCCTCCCCCTGCCAAAAAAAGGGGGGGGGGTCACTATAAGGTTGTCAACCCTTCATCTCACCAAGATTGAAAATGTTCACACACACACACAAAAAAAAAACCCTCCCATCTCCTATCATCCTAATTTTATAATAGAAAGGACATTTTAGCACCAAAAAAAAAAAAATAGAAAGGACATAATCTCCGAATAAGGGCCAGTGCTTTGTATTGAATACATTGAGCTTCGTCCCTCCTTTGTCCTGACTTTTCTCATTTTCCCGGAGGACAGGTGGCCGCTTTATCAGGCCCCAGAGCACCCTGGGTCCTCAGAGCCAGCCAGGAGGTCAGAGGAGCGGCGAGGGTGTGAGGGAGCCCAGGTCCTCAAAGACGAGCTGTGATGAAGCCCTTTTTTCCTCCAGAGCCCTTTTGATAAGCCTAAAACTCTTCACAGAGGAGAATCAAGACCTGGTCCCCATGTCCCCCTGACACCCCTCCTATCCCCTCAGGGAGCCCTCGCTCCAAGTTTGAGGATCATTGACTCACAAAAGGCAGACATCCTTTCTGGGAGCTCAGATGTCACTGATCCTCAGTTTATAGTACACATATTCAAAACTACCGATAATATTTATCGAGCACTCATATACACCAGGCACTGTTCCAAGAACGTTATACCTATTAATGCATTCAACAATGATAACATAATTGTAATGTGTTACATATAATATACATATATTATTAAACATTAGGTTTAATATCTGTTAATATTATATAGTAATAGCAACACGATAAGTCAGGTGCCTCAGATTTATGGTGAGAAACACGAGGCACAGAGAGATTAAGGAACTTGCCTGCAGTAACACAGCACGTAAGTCGTAGAGCTGGGATTTGAACCTATGCCACCCAACTCCCATGCTAACGACTTTGATGTTTCCAATCTGCTGCTTAACTTTTTCTCTTTTGCTTTCCGAATATAAAATGACATTATAATATTGAGTATGCTTTATTAAATTGCACGCACCCCACCCATTGACCCCGAGATTGAGACCCAACTCCTATTTATTTATTCAGCAAAAAGGCATTGCAGAACTACTACATGGAAGGTTCTTTACTGAGCCCTGGGAGGTAGCCATCAGCCCCAGGCCCTGGCAGAGAGAACTAGAGAAGGAACTCGGGGGGGAGGAGAGTAGCCTGAGCTGTGACATGCCAGAGGGATGGGGAGGCAGGGTGATGCACTGAAGAGAGGGAAGATGAGTGACAGAGATGGACAAGGGCACTCGGGGAGGACTTGGAAACCAGCGGAGTTTGGCCATCTCATCATCCCACCCATGCCCCAGCCTCTGAGCAGCCGAACGGCGCCCAAGAGAAGCCCATAAAAGCTCTTTTTAGATTCTGTTCCAAGGTGGTTCAATGCCACTCATTCAACGCCATCTCTCAAAGTGTACTCCTTCATTCAACAAAATCATGATGCGCGTCTACTGCACGAGGTGTCCAGGCACTGAGGATACGGCTGCCAACCGAATGGACGGGTGTCCCTGCCCTTTCAGAGGCAAATGTCGGAGGCATGCACAGAAGCCCACAGAAAGAGCCTGTGCTTTGTATTGAATACACTGAGATGTATTCACCAAGAGATGAGAAGAGGCTGAACAGGCCCAGGGACAATGCAAGGTGACCTGACCCTGCCCAGTATCCAGGAAGTGGCCTGTAGGCTCAGACCGGAAATGGGTAGAATGGGCTGGCTCAGTGCTTCTCAACCCTCCCGGGGCCTCAAAATCACCTGGGAAGATGTGTTTAAATACCCCTGCCCCAGGGCCAGCCCGGCCCAGAGAACCTGCTTCAGTGGCTCCGGGGAGGGGCTCAAGGGTGTGGGTGAGCTTTAGGAACCAGACCAGGGGATTCTAACGTGCAGGCAAGGTTGCAAAGCACAGCTGGACAAAGAGGGGGAAGAGCTTCCTAGTCACAGAGATCAGCCTGAGCAAAGGCGGGAGCTGGAGAGAGCTGACCGCTTGAAGGAAGGAGAGAGAAGGGGAGAGTGACAGGTAGGACGGAGCCGCAGGGCCACCAGCGGTCAGACAGCCCGTCCTGTGGGCCGTGCGCAGAGCTGGGTTTGCATCAGAAGAGGGAAATTTTCAAGTAAGCACATTTAAAGGTCATGTGGGTTCATCCCTTTGGAAGAGCAAACGGAGGAGTTAGTTCCTCTGACCCTGGTTGGCTGCAGATTTCCTTTCCCAGAAGCAAAGAGCTTTCTAGAATCAGAGGGCCGCACAGACCACAGACCTTCTTCCCTTCAAAGGTCTTTTTCTCCCTCATGAGTATCGTGGACCCAGCTTCAAATCCCAGCTCTGTCCCCGACCATCTGTGCAACTCTGCAAGGTCCTCTGAGCCTCAGTTTCCCCATCTATCCAACGGGGCAAATGTTTTCCAGTTTCCAGAAGAAGCAAACGAGGGGCTCCTTGCAAACACCCTTTCCTTGGGTGCCTACTCTGTGCCAGACACTGGGCTGGACACTGGGGACAGAGCCATGTCCAAGCTGCTGCCACTGCCCTCGAGAAACTCAAATGCAAGAAGCAGAATGAAGCAGCTGACAGATGCATCCTGTAACCGGAGAAGGAACCATGAGGGTACCTGCCTTCTTACCCCGCATGTGGGGTTGAGGTGGGCCAGGGGGACAGGGAGCCACCAAAGAGGGGTGGCGGGATATGTTGTAGGGCGGACAATGAGGCCTATAGGATGGGGCTCAGGTTCCGGGTGGGTCTAAGGGAACAGGACACCTCGCCTTTGGGATCCTGGAAGACGCAGCCCCAGAAGGAAGGCGACCACACAAAGGGAGCCAGGAGACAGCAGAGGGAGCCTAATGCAACCTTTTAAAAAACAATAAATAATAGTGCTTGTGATAAATGCGTCCCCTCATCTGAATGGCGGCTGGAGAACTGGCCCCTTCTTTCTAATCACTTAATGACCCCCAAGAGGGCAGAGGGGGCTCACTCAGGGCCCCCCCCCTCTCCTCCTTCCCTTCTCCACACTGAGGTCTATAAAGAGAAGCTCGCTCCTTAAAGAGGGTCATTTACAAACCCTCCTTAATGGAGGGCAGCAGAGCTCCCGGGTGACACCCTTCTGGTCCCCGACAAGGGTCATGAAAAAGGAATTGGCTTCTGAGGCCAGCGCACATGAGCTCGTCCGGCCCCGAACAGCCCCCTCCTTGTCCCCCACTCCTCTCTAGCCAGGAGCCCCGCGGCTGGCACGCTCCGATGTATTTATTATTTTCCCCCCATTGTCTCAGCCTCCCCCTACCCCTGCCCAAGCCCCTTCACTCCTCAGGGCCTCCCCCATCCCTGGCCTCCCCTCAGGCCCGCCCTCTGCCTGCATCCAGCCTCTCTCATAATAGCATCCTTTTCACAGAGACAAATTGTCTGGCCTCAGGATGCACCTGAGGACTTTCGCCCCTTAACAAATGGTCTTTTAATTTTCTACCAGAAGGGCAGAGGGAAGGGGGGCTGAATCAATCACACATCCATCTTCATCATTGCTGCCCAGGGACTCTTTTTGCTGGCTGGCTGCCCCTGGGGAAGATGGGGTGAAAAAGAGGAAGGGGGGGCGCCATCGGAAGGCCCGTGGGGGAGGGGCAGCTGTAGGGAAGCCATGCGGAGAAGCCCCTCACTGCCTCTCAGAGGGAGACGCCCCGCCAGGCACACCTCACCTTCCAGTTTCATGTGAGTGAAACCAGCACCCCCCCCCAGGGAACCAGGTGCTGTGGTTTGGGCAAATGGGGAAACCGAGGCCCGCACAGCCGGCGGTCTTAAGGAAAGCAAGTTTTTGGAGCCAGAGAGGCTAGCTTTCCAGTTCTGCCCCGTTCCCCATGTCCTGGCTGCCTTCTGGCCACGTTCATCATTCCGCATAAGCCTCCAACTTCTCATCTGTAAAATGGGGCAGTAAAAGGGCCTCCCTGCTGAGGGTGTTATGGGAATTTAAGCGAGATCACCCACAGGGAATCCTCAGCCCAGGGCCAAGCACAAGCGAGCACTTGATCCACCATGACTATGTCCATGGAGGTTTGCAGGCCAGGTTTTGGGCCCAAGCATCCCCCATATTACCCAATTTTTTTTTTAAAAATGGTGCTTTCTCTTAGAAATTTGGTTTCCCTGGAGTCTGGGAAGCCAGCATCTACTTTCAAGCTAAGTATGTTCCTGCCTCAAGGCCTTTGCATTGGGCATTCCTTCTGCCTGCCTGTTTTGTTTTTTTTTTTAGATATCACCCTTCACCTCTTCAGGTCTCTGCTCAACTAGCTTCTGAGTGAGACCTTCCGTGACCATCCCACATAATATCGGAACACTCCCCCAGTCTCTTTTTCTCCGGAACACTTACCACTCTCTAACACATTAAGTGTGTTTCCTGTTTATCTAAAACACACACACACATTTGCACAGCATCCTCCATGTGCCAGGCAGGCTCTGTTCTAAGCACATTTCAGATACTGGCTCATTGAGTCCTCATACAATCTTGGAGGTAGGGGTGGTTATATCCCATCTGACAGGTGGAGACGCTGAAGCATCAGCTACGTGTGCTGACAGAGCCTGCATGCGGTGACACCCCAGCAGCCATGAGCACCCTGGAGCCCAGAGCATGACTTCTACGTACCATTCCCCGATAAAACGAACCAGGGCTCCCTGGAGAAGTGGCTGATTCCAGGGCTGGGGCCGGGGACAAGCAAAGTGAGCCTGAAATACTTTCCTGGGTGAGACAGTTAGGAAATGTTTAAAGAATGATCGGGACACGTCAAAAGGGCACAGGAGCCAGCTTGCTGAAAGTTCGCCAAATCTAGGAGAACGTGAGCATCAAAATAAACAGAGATAGTAAAGGGTTATTGTCCATTGAATAACATAAGAGCCCGTGAGCCCATGCTGACATAGCAAATACATAAATGAATGAATAAACAAGTAAATAAGTAATTCTCTTCTTTATAGTTGAAAGCCTTTTCATACATGTAGAAGGAAGATTGGGCTTAGAAAATATGCATTTGGGAAGTATCATCATCATCATTGATTCGGGCAGGGATCCTGAAATGATGCTAAAACTAGTCAGTCAAAGTCTGACGAATAACCAGATATTTACCTCATCTCAAAGCATCTCCTCACAATGTACTTCCTCATTACAGGGTCAGTGTTTCGTGGGAAAAACCTGGCGGACACACCCGAAGCGAGTGATCAAAGTCAATATCACCAGCAATGGGACAAACCAACACCTGTGCCTTCCGACACAACATTCCAGAAAGACCCCAAAATCACCTCTATATGGGGTTGTCGGAAAAGTCATGACACATTTTTGCAACGAAAAACATAGAAAAAAATACGTCGTGACTTTTCCAACAACCCAATAGAATTCTTGCCAAAAATGCACAACCCGACTCAAATCATAAAGAAACAGGAGACAACTCAATTAAGGGACATCTTACAGCTCTTGAGCGTGGCTCCTACATCTGGATGCTTCGAAAACATCAATGTCTTGAACGCAAAGACGAAGGAACTGATTCCAGGTTAAAAGGGGGCTAAGGAGACAGGACACGGAATGCGACGTTTGGTCTCAGAATTTCTTTTGCTTGGAAGAACATTATCAGGACAAAGAGAGAGCTTCAAATAAGGTCTTGGATTAGGTAATAGTGTGGAGCAACGTTAATTTGCCCAACTTTAATCATTGTACTGTGGTTACGTAAGAGAACACCTGTTTTCAGGAAACAAACATTGAAGTACTTAGTGGTCACGGGTACCATGTCTGAGACTTACTCTCACAAAGGTTCAGAAAACAAAATAAAGAGAGAGAGCCAGACCGCAGGAGAGAGAAAAGTAAACAAGCAAATGCTTCCATTTAAGGTTAGTTTTGTACTATTTTTCCAGGATTCCTGTAGGTTCATATTTTTCAAGTAAAGAAAAAGAAGAGAAACTGAGCACAGAGAACCTGAAGAAATCGTACAGGGTCACACAGCTGGTAAGTGGAAGAAGTGAAGTTGGGACCCTGGCAGTTCACACTCTGAGACGCAATGTCACCTTGTCCTCTAGTGTCTGTCCGCCTTCCTGCCTGCCACCACCACACCCCTCAAAGCCCCAGGAACAGAGAATTTTTTTGGGTGTTGTTGCTGGATTTTTTAATTTGTTTTGTTCGTTACTGTATTCCCAGTACCTAGAGCAATGCCTGGCATACAGTAGGTGCTTAATAAATATTTGTTGAGTGAATGAATGAAGTGTGGACTGGTGACTGAAGGTGCCCAGGGTCACACAGCTATCAGGGGTGGCATTTGGGCCTCCCTAGGTTTGGGGTGCTCTAACGCCTGCTGAATTAGATGGCTCCATGTTCTGTGACAGGGGTAGGTAGGGGGATGGGGGACAAGGCCTGGGGATTCCCACAGGGAGCAGACTTTGCCACGCCATGTCACCAGAGAGAAAAACAAAACCCAAAAAACCCCAAACTCTGTTTCCCCTGATTGTAAGGTCCTTGTGATTAACTGGGCTGGCCCAGCGTGTTGGGGCTTATTAAACAGGAATGCAGCTCTCAGCTCAAGCCTGAGGTGCTGAGAAAACCAACCCCACCTTAGGGTCAGCTCAGCCCCTGCCCTGAGGGGAGCTGGTTTAAAAAAAAACACACAAAAAAAAACCAAAAGAAAACAGCCTGGCTTCCTCTCCCCCCCTCTCACCTCTTGTCTTCCTCCCTTCCCCCAAATCCATCCCCCGAGGGAAGGCTGGGAGCCCTGGGAGGGCCACCTCCCTCTCAGTGGAGGGAACCGAGGGAGAAGGTTAATTAGATGTTTGCATCCAATTTACGTCTTGTTTGGGAAAGCACCGGTTCAGCTGCAGCCCTGGTTAGGCCCCTTGCCCTCCATCACGTCTCAGAGTTACTTCACAGCTCCGGAACTGGTTAGCCCGGGTCAAAACGTGTCCATTATCATTTTATCACTGCCTCTTCCTCTGTAATTACTCAGCTCGGCTCCCCCACTCCACGTTTCTGGTTTTCAACCCCCTTCTCTCCCTCCTCCCAAGGCACCCACGTTGGGAGAGATGGGCCTTGTGGGGAGGTCCACGGAAGCCAACAC
>NW_017731412.1:2025260-2029801 GCF_001890085.2 Hipposideros armiger | reverse complement strand
TCTCTCTGAGCCTTGCTTCTATCCTCACATCTCCCCTTATAAGGACCATGTGATTAGATTGGGCCCACGTGTATAATCCAGGATAATCTATTGATCTCAATCCCTAACTTAATCACGTCTGCAGAGTCCCTTGGGCCGTGTAAATTAACATTTTCATAGGTTCCAGGGTTTAGGAGGTGGATTTATTTAATTTTTTTTTTTTCTTGAGCCAACCATACTTGAATTGTTTCATTTCACCCTTGCAGCTACCTTATGAGACAGGGGCCATTGTTCTCCACAGATGAGAAAACTGAGGCTCTGAAAGGTAGCCCATTTATCCAGTTATGCTCCCAAGAAAAGCAGAGACTCTCTCTTTCTTTGGCCTTGAACCTGCGAGTACGAGACCCTAGATCCAACCATGCCTGAAGGAGTCTACCTTCAGCTTTTCAGTTTATGACATGAGCTAACAAATTGCCTTTTCTGGCTCAAGTCGATCAAGTTGGATTTCCTGTTACTTGCAACCAAGAGCGTTCTGGAGGGCACGGGGGTCCTCTGGGAGGAAGTCATGAGCATCGATTTCCCCAGCGGGCAAGGGTGACACATGGCTTTAATACCTGGTTTCTTAACCTGCTGGCCAGAATCTGATCTTTAAAAAGATTAGACCTCATATTCACTTATTTGTTCCACACATAAATTTTGTGCTAGCTGCTGTGTGTCAGGCTGTGTTCTAGGTCAGAGGGCGGCAAACTCTTTCTGTAAAAAGGCCAGACGGTAAATATTTTTGGCTTTGCACTCCCTACCCTCTTGGTTGTACAAACCAGCCATGGGCAGTACAGGAAAGAATGGGCATGGCTGTGTTCCAATAAAACGTTATTTACAAAAACAGGCTGCGAGTCAGCTTTGTCCACAGGCTGTATATTTGCTGACCCTGTTCTAGGTACTAAAAATGCAGCCGCGAACAAGTCCTTCAAAGACCCTGCTCTCACGGAGCTTTCATTCTGGAGAGAGAAACCAGACAATACATTTGTGAATAGCTGGATGAATAATGGCAAGATGTTTTAAGGACCACAAAGAAAAGTCAAACTGGATGAGGCACTGAGGTATTTATGCAGGGGGTCACTTGAGCAAAGACCTGAAGGAGTGTGCTTACGTCAGGTAGACAGACTGCTGCAGGAAGTGCAAACAGACAGCGGGAACAGCAGGTGCAAACACCCCGAGACGGGATCATGTTTGGGAGTTTAAGGAACAGCAAGGAGTCTGTGGCTAGAATGGGGAGAGGGCTCTAAGGTGTGAGGACAGAGCACTGGGGACCCCAGCAGGGACTTTGGGCTTCAGCTGCAATGGGAGTGATCTGCGGGTCTGGGACAGAGTGACAGGAACTGGCTTATGCTCTGAAACAGCTCTGGCTGCCGGGTACAGACTAGACTGAGCAGAAAGGGCAGAAGCAGGGAGGCCAGTGAGAAGACTGCTGCCAAGAGATGACACAGTCTCAGACCAGGGGCAGAGGGTGGGAGGCGGTCGGATTCAGGATAACTGCTGAAGGTCGAGCTGCCAGGGTTGTCTGACAGGTGCCACCCTGACCCAGGCCTGGCTTTCTATCGTCTTCTGCAGCAGCCCCCATCCGCCCCTACAACAGTGAAAACAGCTGTCAAGACCTCTTTTTTTTTTTTTCAGAGAATGGGGGGGGGGAGCCAAGAATCTATTAACTCATCAATACGGAACCCCGCCAATCTGTCCATCACGCGGGCTCCCATCGATAACTTCATCTCAGGGCTGACAAGGCAGGAGAGACGAGGGGAAAATGAAATATTTATAATTTCTTAAGGGACGAAGCCCTTCCCCAAGGTGATGGTCTCAGGTTCAAGCACATGAAGGGTTCCATCACAAAGCAGTTTCCCTGATCCCTGCCATCATCCTGGTAGGACAGAAACACCCCAAGGAAGGGGGGAATCCTAAGAAACATCTAGAAACCAAGTTCTTTCACTTCGGACCTAGGCTTTGGGGTCAGACTCATAGATTTTTTTATCGCCGGCTAGCTGTGTGACCATGGGCAAATTACTTAGCCTCTCTGGTCTCGGTTCACATCTGCAGAATGGGGACAGCAGGCGTACCTATGTCATGAGGATCTTCTGAGAAACAGTGAGATGATATATGCGAAGCGCTTAGCATAGTGTATGGCCCAGGGTAACTAGGATCCAGCCGTGGGAACTTTATATCAGGCAGGAGGAGCAGCCTGCCAAGAAGTGAAGCTGCCCTGCAGATATATAGAGTTTATGAATGGGTGGGTCCATTTCTTCTTAACCTCAGGTGTTGAAGTTAAAGAGATTATTCTCAATTCATAGGGTAGGTTACAACCAATTTATTCAGGCAAGGTTCCCCTTTAGCTTTTTTTTAAAAGATGTTTATTGGGGAATTGGGGGATGGGAACAGCGCTGGGGGATTAGGGGAAGGGGAACAGACAAGTTGCTGTCNGGCCAGAACTGGTCCATTTCCTTGGGCCTCCGTCGCCACCCCCTGACTCATGGGGAAGATCAGAAGGTCTGTGGCTAGAAGAAGGAAGGCAAGAAGGAGGGGAGGAATGTCCTAATTGCCTCTTATGACGCTATAATGGCAGGACTATTTACGGGAGATTAAAATCCGATTCGTAATGGGGTTTAATAATTTCACCATTGCTGGGGAAGCCACTGGGCAGAGGTGCGAAGATGCTGAAATGCGAACAGCTCAGCCACGGGTTCAAGGCTCCTGACAAATCAGCTTGCCTTTTGGTCCTGGGAGGGCTGAAGACCTGGACATCTGTGTTGGCTGGGGTTGGGAGGTGGCCCTTCATTCATTTATTCTTTCAATCGTTCAAGCGTTTATCCAGTGCCTGCTGAATGCCAGGTGCTGTGCTAGGCATGGAGGCAGCACAGTCCCTGCTCTCCTGAAGTTTACAGCCTCTTGGGGGCAGCACGATGAAAACAAGCTGGCAAAGGAAGGAATACAACATCCCTGATTTGGGGTCCACTGCTCCATTTCCTGGGAAGGAAAGATCTCTACATAGAGGATGCTTGGGTAGCCTCTGGCCTCCCCCAAGCGCCTCATGACCATATCACTGTTGTGGATTGAAGTGTGTTTCCCCAAAAAAGATATAGTGAAGCCCCAACCCGCCTTACCTCACCGCATGACCTGACTTGGAAGTAGGATCTTTACAGAAGTAATCAAGTTAAAATGAGGTCATTAGGGTGGACCCTAATCCAGTATGACTGGCGTCCTCATAAAAAGGGGACATTTGAACAGTGACACAGACCCCTGCAGCGGGAAGAAGGACACGTGAACACGGAGGACTGGAGTGATGTGTCTACATGCCAAGCAATGCCAAGGACAGCCGGCCACCCCCGGAAGCAGAAGAGGCGAGGAAGGACCCTCTCCTACAGGTTTCAGAGGGAGCAGGACCTTGCCAGTACCTTGATTTTGGACTGCCAGCCTCCAGGACTGTGAGACAATACATTTTTATTGTTCTGAGCCACCCAGGTTGTGGTACTTTGTTACAGCAGCCCCTACAGGAAGCGAACACAGCGACCGTCCCTGACCACGGGGGACCCCAGAGCCCAGGTCCAGACACAGCGAGCATCCCTGACCACGGGGGACCCCAGAGTCCAGATCCAGGCTTCAGAGCCACAATGCCAAGCATTCAGCCACTTCCCTAGCTGGATGACCCTGGACGAGCCGTGGCCTCACCTCTCTGAACCTCGGTTTCTTCATCTGTGACATGGCGGTGATGATCACAGCACCTCCCTCCTGGGGTCATCGGGAAGACCAGCCCATCAGCGGCAGGTTGTAAAATGGCAGCGATCATGACAGGGACGAGGTTGGAGAGCATCATGCATGTGCTGGGCAGCTGGCCCCAGCACTGGAGGTTTATGGAAACCCACCCAGGATGGCGGAGGCAGAGTGAACAAGGAGAGGAAGACGGCGGGATGAGAAGAGGTCCTGTTACCACAGATGGAGAGGCATATAGTGTGGTGGTTAAATATATATCCTGCTCGGGTCCGGGTCCCTGACTAGCTGTGTGACCTTGGGGAAGTGACTTCACCTTTCTGTGCCTCCACGTCCCCGTCTGACAATGAAAATAATCGCACCGACCTTACAACGTTGCTGTGGAAATTAAGTAAGTTCATACATGGAGAGCACTTAAACTATAATGCCTGACACAAAGACAGTGCCCTCTGAGTGAGTCTGATATATAATATATGCTGCACTCCCCTCAGGCAGCCCCTGCCAGCAGCCCCACCCCTCACCCTGCTGCCTTCTGAACCGAAGCTGCCCACTGCCCCTGGCCCAGGAGCGCCATGGCACAGGACCCTATCGGCCATCTCTGGGACCAGCCTTTCGCTCTGATGTCGGAAGGATGGTCTCTGTACCCTGAAGTGAGAGAACATTCCACCGTCATGGGGGAGTGGAACCACTGAAAGCTTTTGCTTCGAGGAGCCAGAGATTATAGCTCCACCGGCCTGGGGTCCTGCTGCTGACCTCAATGAGCAAAGGGACAGATGGTGACAAAAGACCTGGCGAAGTTATTGGGC
>NW_017731412.1:2012246-2022200 GCF_001890085.2 Hipposideros armiger | reverse complement strand
AGGGGAACAGACAAGTTGCTGTCCTTTTGTTCTTCAGTCTAGTTGTGGAGGACGTTGCTTCACTGGCCCAAGTTGGCACCATCATTGTGCTCTTCCCGGATGAGGCAGATCAGTCACCGGCTTCTGGGCGGCCGCTCACAGCGACTGCTGGCTACACACGGTAGCCCATGGCAACCCACTGCCACAGGGGCTGCAGCCTATGCCGTCGCCGGCGACTCACATCAGCCCAGCTCCAGGTTGAGCTGTTGTTCAGCATCTTAGCTGTAGAGATCACAGCGTCACTGGCCCTCATATGTGGGATCCGACCCAGGGTCCTCTGGCGTCCCAAGCCAGCTCTTAACCAACGCGCCACTCGGCTGGCCCCCCCTTTGGCTTTTTATTGTATTATTATTTTTCCCTTTAAAGGTGTATTAGTCAGCTACTATTGCAATAGTGCTGCATAACAAACAACTTCATAATCCCAGACACTCACAACAAATTTACAATTTTTTTTTTAACACATGTGGGTCTGCAGGTTGGCTGTGACTTGCTGGTCCAGCTGGGTCGCATTGGCTCCAGGCTTCCCGAAGGGCTCAGGTCTGTCCCATGGGACCCAGACGGAAAGGGCAGCAGCTGCCTACGGCATGAGCTTCTCTTGGCAGAGAACAAAGGTGCAAGACAGGAGGGCAAACCCACATGCACATTTGAAGCTTTTGCTTGTGTCACATCCTCTCAGGTCCCGTTGCTCCAGTCACCTGGCCACATCCAAAATCAAAGGGTGGGGAAGTTTATTTCACCACATTGAAGACATGGCAAAGGTGGAGAAGTATAATTCTATAGCAGGAGGGAGTGAGGAACTGGGAACAATGATCTAATCTACCACAATTCTCCATGCACCTACTCTTATGCATGTCAGATAGATAGATGATAGATAGATAGATAGATAGATAGATAGATAGATAGATAGATAGATAGATATGATAGATAGATGATAGATACACACAGATCATAAATACATATAATCATATATAAATACATAGACACATAGACAGAAACATAGATGTATGTACACATATATTCTTAAGCAGTTTACCATTTAGTTTATATTTTGTTATTTACAATAAAATATTCTTTTAAATAAACTATTGAGGCTAATTTACATTCAATAAAACCATGGACGTGTCTCCAAAGTCTAGCTTGCTCAGTTTCGATCAATGACATTCATGTAACCTCCACAATCAAGACAGAACATTTCCATCAGGCCCAGGAAAAGTCCCCTTGGGCCCCTTTGGCATCAGCTCCACCACCGTTGCCCCCAGCTTTCTAACCCTATAGATTATTAGCTCTGCCTGCTCTCAACTTTCGTATAAATGGAATCCTACCGTATGCACCCTTTTGCATCTAGCTTCTTCTCTTAGCATGATGCCTTTGAGATTCAGCCTTGCTGTGGCCTGAGTCAGCAGTCCATTCCTTTTTCTTTTTCTTTTCTTTCTTTCTTTTTTCTTTTTTTTTAAATTAGGGAACTGTTTTTGTCCAGGACCCATCAGCTCCAAGTCAAGAAGTTGTTTTCATTCTAGTTGTGCAGGGTGCAGCTCAGTGGCCCATGTGGGGATCAAACCAGCAACCTTGGTGTTATGAGCCTGCGCTCTCACCACCTGAGCTAACCGGCCTCCCCTATTCTGTTCTCTTGCTGAGGCGCACTCCACCGAGTTAATGCACCACCATTAATTAACCCATGCGACTGTTACCAGACCGTTGTCAGTTTACATAGATGAGATGGTTTGACACATACAACATTTCTGCAGCCATCGTGTTGCTATGTGTTGCTCTATTTGCTTTTCTGGCTGTTGCGTGATCACCCACACCTTCCTTTGCCTCGTTTTCTTTATCCATTCACCTAATGAAGGATAGTCGTCAGTTTGTCCTCTGTTGGCCAATACGAATAGTCTCGTGTATGTTTCCTTATCATCTGAGTGATAGGCTCTCGGGGGTTTATACCCACGAATTGGATTTCCGGGGCTTGATGTACGCAAGTATTTAACCTCATCCAACACTGATGAGCCGCTGCATTCGGACTTTCATTTCCCCATGTGCTTGCTCTCCAGGTCTTGAGGCACCCAACTTTCTGGGTTTTATCAATTAGATAGAAATACACTTCCTATCATTTAGGTTTTAGTACGCATTTCTCAGGCTACTAGTGATTCTTTTCCAGTACTCTCATCCAGACTTGCTATCAAGGTTGAGTTGGGCAGATTTTCTTTGCTCTTTTTTTTTTTTTCCTGGAACAACTCACATGATACAAGAATTCTCTGGGGACCGGCCGAGTGGCTCAGTGGTTAAGAGTTGGCTTAAGAGTGTGAGCTCTGAACAACAGGACCACCGGTTCGATTCCCACATGAGCCAATGACTCTGTGCCCGAGCTGAGCTGTTGCTGAGCCGCCAACAGGTGACAGGACGGCTCAGCTGGTGTAACAACAAGACTGCCTGTTCAATGGTGGGCTATGCCCACCTGCAACTAAGATTGAACACAGCACCTTGCGCTTAGAGGCCACGAGCTGCCAACAGGCAGCCAGATGGTGATTGGCACCCTCCACAATTAAGGCTGAAGAACAACAACTTGGCTGGTCCCCTTCCCCAATTCCCCGACACTGTTCCCCTCCCCCAATTCCCCAATAAAATCTTAAAAAAAGAAAAAAGAATTCTCTGCTTCTTGATATTTGTAGATCTCACCTATAAGACCATCTGAGCATGGTACTTTTTTCTTATAGCAGGGTAAGGCATTAACACCCGTGATCCCAAATTTCTGTGGAAACCTGGGTGTCTTTGATGCAACCTGTCAGAGACACATGGGCCAAAGAAGATACTCTTGCAACCAGGATGGGAGAGAAAGGACAAGAGAAGGGGGAAACCAGGAATGGGGCAGTCGCTGAGCCTGGGATCCAGGGATGTGACAGGGTATGCACTGGAGAAAGCAGGCTTTGTTCAGATTAGAAGTTACAAAACAGGGAGAAAAGGGATGGAACCCTGAAGGCATGTGCTCTATGCTGCATGTCTATATGTGTGTGTTGAGTGTGTACCTGGTGACTCATGTAATACCTGATCATACAATGTATATATGTCCATGTGTCTACTTGCATAGATGTCATACATGACACACATATGTTTCCATGTGTGCACCGACCTGTCATTTTCACCGAGGCTTATTTGTACAAGCTCTGTGACAAGTGTGTACATTTTATAGGTGATTATTATTTATCATTTGCATAATCTGAATATCAAACTATGTTTAATGCATTTGTACGTATTGTGTTATTTATTGGTAAAGATTCCGCACAGGATATAGGCATGCGCGTGCGTGTGTGTGTGTGTGTGTGTGTGTGTGTGTGTAATGGGAGGCTATTACATAGAATGTGCATTATTACATAGACTGAGAATCTCATTATACGGGTTTATTTGTTAAACAAAACCCATGCGTCAATTTTGTTTGTGTGCACACACACGTGTGTGTAGGAGGGTGTTACCCCTGTGTCTCTTTCCACAGACCACACACTGCATTTGCATGTTGGTGTCTGTCTATTGCACCCACACAGCCTCCCCTGCCCCCCTCCCCACGCCTGTTTGTAAAGACACCCGGCATAATGTGGATGCGTGTGTGAATGTGTGTGTGTGTTTGCCTTTTATTTTGCTCACTGTTCTGTGACAACAGAACGCTTTCCCCGCTTACCTCCTCTTCCACATTGCAATCCTTTGGGGGATATCAAGGGCAAGCCAGAGAAGGGTTACCTGGAGAAAAGGGTTGCTAAGCAACCAAACACCCACCACCCCGGAGCACCACCAACCCAAAACTCCGTTCCAGGCCTGCAACCAGATTAGCATATTAATGAGGCTGTAATTTCCCCCGAATTGTCTGCTCGTACACACTCAACTCACAGCACACTGGCCCAGGAGTTTGCTATGCAAATAAACTGGTTTTACAGACTGCGACTTAATTAACTCATCAAGTTCATCCTCCTAACAGAAAAGGCAGACGAACTACAGATTAATGAACCTGTGTTTGCTCGCCCCTCTCTCTCTCCCCTGCCACAGCAAGCCGCCTTTCTCTTTTTACGGCCGGCTTCCCCTCCTGAACCTGGCAGCTCCCACAAAACCCACCTGGGGTTCTTCTGCACTTTCCTTCGGTGTTTCCCAACCAGAGCCCGGGGTTCCCCAACCCCTAAGGGATCCCTACCTGGAGCCCCTGGTCCCCACACTCAGCTCCAGGGATCAAAGCGACAAGCCAGCTGACGGGGAGGCAGAGGGCTGGAAATGGGGACACTGTTCCTTTAACGAAAGGAGAGCGCAGGCTTTATTTTTGACACACAATTCATAGTTTAGCCCCAGCCCTGATATTCAATCAGCTGAATACAGGCTCTGGAAGAAGAGGCATTCTCCCTGCCTGCGTGTTAATTAGAAACGCCAGTCCTGGCTGCCACCCGCACTAATCAACTTTCTCCCCGTCTTGATGGAAGATGCACACCCAGGAGGGGTCCCTGAAACTCTCGGTGAAGTTCTCAGTGCCTGGTATGCAGGAAGCCCCTTAGGAGGGAGCTGCTTTGAACACTGGACCACCAGCCACTCCTTAAGTCCCTTTTCTTTTGTCTCTGGGTTCACCCCTCACTGAAGTCTGAGGGTTAGCATCACCTCCTCCAGGAAGCCTTCTCTGGTTCAATGATAGTCAATGGATGGAGCTAAACCTGGAAGAGATCCTTGTGTTGGAAGATCAAGACATCTGCACCACCGCCACCCTTGCCCCACACACACACCTGTATCCCTGACCGCCACACAATGTAGGACCTTCCACGACTTCTCCCAAGCCACAGGTGAGCTGCTTAACGACGTTCCTAAATTCAAGCCCTATTATTTCTCACGTGGATTATTGCACTCATATCCTGTATCAGTTCTCCCTGCGTGCTGTAGTATTTCCTTCCACCCGGCCTTCAATGTGCCACCAGAGAAATGAACCAGGCCCCGCCCTGCTCAAACACCTTTGATGGCTCCCTATGGCCCACAGAACAAAGTCCAAATGTCGTATAGCATTCCAGGTCACCTGTGACCTGGTGCTACCTACCCTCCCCCGGGTTGTCCCAGCACCCCAAATGTCCATGGGTCTGACATATAAATGAGCATAGGAATCACCGGAAGCCTTTGTTAAAATGCAGATTCCTGGGCCCCTCCCTCTAAGATTCGGCTCCTGGAGGAGTGGGGTGAGCCCAGAAATCTGCATCTTTAATATGTATCCCAGGGGACTTGGAGATGGTCATCCACAGACCACGCTGTGAGAGGTAAGGCCCTTTGCTCACTGTCCTGTGAGCTGACATTCCCCCCCAGCCCCCGCCTGATTACACGCACCTGGCCTAAGCACCTGCTCAAGGCTAGCCCTCTTTCTCCAGCAGTCACCTTGACTCCTCTCATCTGGCGCTCCTCTCAACCTCCCGTTAACGATGCTGCCTGGACAGCAGTAAGTGGGGACCCTCCCCCTGGCTGCCCCAGCCCCATGGGTCCCCTCACCACTCCTGCCTGGGAGCAGGTGCCTGTGCAGCCCTTGGGGCTGTTGTGTGACCTTATGTACTAGTTAAAGGGGATGGGGGGGGCGGCGGCGGGAGAGACTGAGTATTTTTTTAACTGTCCTTCAAAAGCCAGATGTTTGGAAATTTGAAAAAAAATTGATTCTCCGAAGTGGTTGTTTTCACTGTCAATCAATAAAGATCTTGAGAGAGAATAAAAGAGAAGTTGAGTTCTAGAGTCCATCTTCCTGGGTTTGACCAACCCACCATCTCACCACCCACTTGCTGTGTGACCTTAGACAAGTGATTTACCCTCTCTGTGCCTCAGCTTCCCTATATGCAAAGTAGGAATAATAATAGTATGCACTTCCTAGGAGTGGAAACATGATTTTAAGACATCCACGGAAAGTACCTGAGACACCCAATCAGTGGTCAATCACCGTTATGGTTAACAATTCCTCATTTACCTGCTGGTCAGAATCACGGGTCGGGGGTGCCAGCTGTTTACCAACCAGGTGTTTTGGTTTGGGTTTTACTCTCAGGTGAGTCCCTGTACCGAGTATGGGCCTAGCCCATAGTAGGTGCTCAGCCAGTAAATGTTTCATTAAAATGCAACGTGACCAGCTCGGTGGAGATATAGAGACTTCATGCCCCCAAGCAGCTCTTACGCTCACACATGCAAAGACAGACACACATAAAGACAGACACAGATAGGCAGACGCAATCAGACACACGCACAAATATAGCCACGCACATAGAGACGTACAGACACACAGACGGATACACAGAGACACACATAGACACACGCATGCACAGGCGGATGGACACACACACACCCTCCTATGCACACACACACACACACACACACACACACACACTCACTCTCACACACACAATGCCCGTCCGTTTTGTTCTCTTTTGCCAGAATCAGAGGCGGCGGTGGCCGCAAGCAGCAGCTGCCTCCCCATCTCTGTAACAAGCCTGCATTTATTTGAAGAGTGTCAGGAGGTCATCCCTCACTAAATAGTGTCATTCCCATCCTTTCCGTCTCCTCCCAGGACTGAGCCCACCCTCCATTCATCATGCCCGTATCTCCAGCCCCAGGGCCTCCCACAGACCAGAGGGCCAGCCGTGGCCACAATGGGGCTGGTCCCTCAACCCCTGCTCCCGCTCAGCGATGACTGCCCCCACCTTACAGGTGAGAAGGCAGAGGCACAGCGAGGAGAAGTGCGTTTGTTCATTCATTCATTCATTCATTCAAGATCAAGTAGAGCCATTTGGAACTGCCACTTTTAATAGGTTACACATGGTCAGATATCAGCAAATTCAAATGGCTCATATTAGTATTTAGTGAGTGAGTCCCTCCTGCCAGGTACTGGATGCGATCTGGAGATACAGGGATTGACTTGAAGCTGAGTCAGAAAATACACAGAGAAAAGAATACATAAACCACAGACCTGTAGGCGGTAGGAAGGACCATAAATAAAAGAGCACCGAGCCAGGGGAGGGGCATCATGGGAGTGGAGTGGGCGCAGTTCCAGACAAGGAGGTTGGGGAGGCCTCTCTGGGAAGGGAGGGGCTGAGCCCCTGTGTGTACCTGGGACCAGAGGGTTTACAAACAGAGGGAACAGCCAGTACAAAGTCCCTGAGGGGGTGTGAGGGGCAGCAGGGAACCGGGCTGGCTGGTCCCGGAGAGCTCATGTGAGGGAAGCCATGTGATCCGACAGTTAAAAACATCGCCACTTCCTGGGTAAACGTGCAAAAGAATGAACACGGAGACTCAGATGCTCGGATGTATGTGTTCATTGCAGCTAAAAGGTGGAAAGCAGCCTAAACGTCCATCCACAAATGGCTAACCAGGTGAGATCGAGCCATACAAGGGCATATTACTCAGCCATAAAAAAGAATGAAGCACTGATACATGTTACGGCATGGCTGGACCTCAGAAACATGAGGCTCGGCCAAAGAAGCCGGACACAAAAGGACAAACGTTGTACGATCCCACTTACTTACACTGAAATCTTTAGAATAGTCAGGTCCATGGTGACAGAAAGTAGAATAGAGGTGACCAGGACCTGGGGGGCCAAGGGGGATGGGGGGGGTTATGGCTTAAGAGGATCAGAGTTTCTGCTTGGAACGATGAAGGCTTTTCGGGAAACATGGTGAACGTGCCTAACGACACTGAGTTGCACACTGAAAAATGATTAAAATGGCAAACAATCATAATAATAACCACCACCAAGACCACCGCTGGGTAGAGAACGGAAGGGGAGGATGGCTGCCGAGAGATCAGCGTGAAAACCACTGCCTTTTTCCAAGCGAGAGACCGTAGTGGCCAGAACACTTTACCCAAAGTGTCTCGGGGACACTTAGAAATGGACGTTGTCCCCCCCACCCCACCCCTTCCCTATGCCTGAAATGTCTGACTTGGGGACATCCGGGGTAGACCAGTGGCTGAGCGTGTGGGTTCCAGGTCTGGGAACCTGTGCTCAGATTCCAGGGTCTGCCCCTTGAGCTGTGTGACCTTGGATTGGTGACCTAACCTTTCTGAGCTTCGTTTCCTCATTTGCTGAGTGGGAATCATAAGAGGGCTGGTCTCTTATGAGGTTACTGCACAGCCCTGAGTTCCCTTCTTGCTCCTCCCTTTCGCGCTACTTCCTGCCTCTTCCCCCCTTTTCTTCTTCTTTTCCCATTTCCTCCTCCCTTTTTTCCCTCTCTTCCCTCCAGGATGGGCTTCTTGGGCGTTCAACTTGTGAAGTCCCGCGGGCTTCATGTTCTGCTGTCGCCATCATGAAATTCTTAATAACTGCCGAGCAAGGGGCCCCCCCTTTTCATTCTGCACCAGCTGGCCCTCCACCTCCTTATCCAGACCCTCCCCCTACTAAGAGAACCACTTTGTCCAATTCTGGTTTGTAGGGAGGCATTTTTAGAACTCCCAGCCAGGAGGAGCCAGGCCCCCTAGGTGAGCACGAGCCCTAGTCATTTCTAATGTCATGACCCACCGCCTATTTTAAAAGTCTTCCCTGGAAGACTAGCAGAGACGAGCGGGAGGCNATGCCTGATAGGTCAGGCAAGTGAGCTATGTTGGTATGTGGAGAGTGTGATACTACAGGGAGTGGAGGAGACTGCTGCCAATGTGATCACAGCCCAGCCTAAAGGGGGCACCATTCCACCGCTCTGGCCAATGGGGACCTTAATTCACAGGTTGGCCAATCTCCCTCTTTGGGGAAGATGGATGGAGGGTTGCATGTGGGCAGGAAGACAAGGTGATCCAAGGATGGACAAATAGCCCAACACTGGGAACTACCCAAATACCCATCAACAATAGAATAGATACATCAAACATGGCTTATTCAGACAATGGGATATTACAGAGCAGAGGGGAAAACAATCGACAACTGCCCACGACAAAATGATGACTCACAAACTTATTGTTGAGCGAAAGAAGCTGCAGAGCAATGAGACGACAAAGTACATAAGCAGGGTCGCTAGACTGGCAGGGTTTTCATGTCTTGGATGTGTCCCCAGTGCCTCACCAGCATCTGGCACATAGTAGGTACTCAATATGTTCGTTGAATGAATAAATGAGCAACAGAACCCCAACACGTGTGTTTCAAGGTTTGGTTCTAAAAGTCCACTTCCGGGGTCCTCCCCTGGCCAGACTCCAACCCCAGACCTGCGAGAGAGTTCTCCTCCCCCGACCCCGGTCCACACTCCACAACCAGCCTCCTTGGATGCGGGGTCCCTCTGCCAGGCCTGCTGTGACCTGTCAGTCACTGTAAGTCCTGCAGGCAAGGCCCAATGAAGACCAGATGGAGTCCTCCAAACTCATTCCAATTGTCAGGACAGCCCCACCTGAAGATGGGGGGAGGGGTTCTCTGGGGAGAAGAGGCCAGCTGGGTTTATTAACCCCTTCACCCCTGCCCAGCTCCATCCAGGGAGGTCTGGGTGATGGGATGCAAATCAAGGTGGTCTCTCTTTTTTTTTTTTTTAATAAATTTTATTGGGGAACAGTGTGTTTTTCCAGGACCCATCAGCTCCAAGTCAAGTAGTTGTTTCAATCTAGTTGTGGAGGGTGCAACTCAGTGGCCCATGTGGGGATCAAACCGGCAACGTTGGTGTTATGTGCCTGCACTCTAACCACCTGAGCTAACCGGCCACCCCGAGGTGGTCTCTTGAAGGAGGAATGTCCCTCCTTTCTATGGTTTGGGAAGGCCCCCCCAGGCCAGCTCACGGAGGAGATGGGGTTCTCCCTGCACTTCTGGGCTCCCAGCACCTCAGAAAGTTAAAAGTAGGCCTGCTTTATTCATGCAGGGAGAGTCCAGTGGGGGAAAAGGAGGGAGTCACTGAACAGTCAGTCACCCACCCCCACCTTCCAGGGCAGCTAATCAGCGTCCCTATTTGCAGATAAGGAAACTAAGGCCCAGCAAGC
>NW_017731412.1:2009103-2010812 GCF_001890085.2 Hipposideros armiger | reverse complement strand
TAAATCTAAAGCAGGTCCCCAGCCCCGGTTGCCCTCCATCACTCACCTGATTTAGTTAACTTCAGAGCCCTGATCCCAGCGTAACTTATTTGTGTCTTATTGTCTGTCTCCCTGACCAGAACGTGAGCTATGTGAGAGCCGGGACCAAGTCTGCCCCAGAGCTAAGGTGGCTTCCCTGCCTTGCCCAGTGCCTGGTGCATAGTAGGTGCTCAATAAACATTAGTGCTTACATGAATGAATGAATCTGAGTTTTTAGCAAGTGCCCTGGTGATTTTGATGCATCCAGTCTGCGGGTGTCTGGGAACCAGCAATCTGGTCGGGTCACTGTGGGAATGCCCTCAACACCCCGTTGAGCTTTTCTTGCACACACCCAGTGACAGGAAGACCCACCCCCTTTTGCAACAGCCCTACCAGTTGCCAAGATTGACAATCTGTGGATGCTACATCTGCCTCTCCATAGCTTCCACTCGCTGGCCCTTATTCTCCCCTCAATGCCCCTCTGAACAGACCTTATGCCCCCCATCAAATGGCAGCCTCTCAGAAACCTTCCGGTCTTCAGGCCACATCTACCCAGGCCCTTCAACGATTCCCATGTCCAAGTTTCATTTCTCCTAAGGGAAGACCAGGATCTAACTGAAGTAAGCCTGTTCTGGATTAGACATCTCCCATTTATTATGCTTTGACATCTGGCTTCGTCTCCAAAATGTTCCACCCTGAACTTGGAATCCTTCCATAATCAGAGAGAAAAATATTTAAGAAGCAACCCTATTCAGCCATTTCTGGGAGTTCTGACTCCTCCTCGCCCCCCCCACCCCCACCCCCCCACACACACACCAAATAAAAACAAGTTTCTTTATGGTCTAGAAAGATATTAAGTAATGAGGAATGAAAGTCACAGAAAATGCAGAGATGAAAAGAACCTTTCTTCAAGATCTTAATAGTCTGCTTCCAAAGAAGAAAAGCAAATCTGTGACTTGGTTCATGAGGACCACTTGGGAGGTGTCACAGGCCCTAGGGGACCAACTCGATGACAAACCTCAGACCAGCCCAACCAATCCAACACTCAGTTCCATAAACGACAGAGTGAGAGGCTGCAACAGTCTCTCAATTCAGGAGTTTTGAGCATTAAGTCCTAGCTGTGTTGTTAGGAGAAGCACACTTCTCCCGACAGGACTGGGGATAAATGGAAAAATCTCTGACCATTTGGAGGTTATTCCTGCAGGCAGGGCCAAGACCTCAGCCCCCGCAAAACCCTGTAGACCCAGTTCCTCTGCGGAAGGGCCTTGGAGTGAGTTAGGTTTGCAAGTTACACAAAGTCTTCCCAGGAGGCCACGAGTCTCTAGTGTCTTCCAAGAATGCTCACAGGAGATGACTCCAGAAAACAACCAAACCATCCCACCCCAGGCCATTTGTGGGTGCTTTTTACCCAGCCTTCAAGAGGGGAACATCGGTTTTGGCCCATATGTCCCAGAAAAGGAACTGGAATGGTGGCTTGTCAGGCAGTAGAGAGAGTCCCTCGCAGGAGCTCCAGGGAGAGGGCCAGAGGAGTCGCTTTCTGACCTCCCTCTAACCTCTCACCAGGGATTCCGTTGGCCAAACCCAACCAGAAGTCAGCGGGAAGAGAGCCCATGGATACTGTCCATATAGGTCAGCCTCCCGGAACCCAGAGCGGTGAAGGATGGAGAGTGAATCTAGAGAAGTACGAAGAC
>NW_017731412.1:1997751-2005343 GCF_001890085.2 Hipposideros armiger | reverse complement strand
AGAACCCAGCATTACTCAGAGAATGGGAGACACCTTTCCACGTCAGTTTCATTACCAGGTGATCTTTCCAACGTTGTGTAGTGAGATGCATCAACAGGAGAACCACGCTGAGAGCAGCGTGGCTTTACAGCCCTGGGCCCTGTTTTAAGTATCTCTGCTCACGACTAACGTGTGTGTCCCTTTACAGAAGACACTCATAAACAGCCCACGTTGTGAAAAGTTCTGTTGAAAATCATAGGGGGAGAATAAAAAGGAGAGGCATGTTAGCATCACGGTCAGGAATTCAGACTGAGTCATCAGACCCAGGTACAAGTCTGGGTGGGCTCTGTCACTTGCGACCTGTGTGACTTCTCCTCCTCCCTTAGTTTCTCCATCTGCGAAATGGGGCTAACAAGAACCCCTGCCTCCTACTGCTGTTCTGAGCACGAGACGATATGTTTTACATGGATTGTCTCATTGCATAGCGCCATGTCAGGCACCTAAAAAGACTCGTGACTTTTTTTTTACTGCATACAGATTAGGAAGTGATCATTAACTTAACAACAGGATTCCCCCAGGAGAATTATCTTAATGTCACATTCCACTAGTGCATTTCACACCTGGTGGCACTGACCATTGTGGGAGGGAGACACATCTTATAGAGCACTTCTAGTATGTAAAGGATGGTTCCCCTGAAGGGTGACAGTGACCACAGTGGCCCAGATAAGGCCTCTGGGAACCAGCCCTGTCTGAAGCTGGGCCAGCCCCAGCCCTGAGATTGGAGATTGGAAGTCCCTTGAGTGACTCCAAGCACATGGTTATTTACTCCTTTCTCCAAGAAGATAAACATCACCTTCCTACTCTATTTCAGGGTCCAGCAAAATGGATTCACTCACTTTCACCTGCTCAGAGCTATGTCTCTTTGTAAAGAGTAAAGAAAGTAATGCCTGCCCCCCACCAAATAAGGCCCAGTCACAGCAGCTAACTACTGGAAAGCAGGATGCTTCCTGGTATCTCAAACAGCATCTCCCCAGATGCTCCAGGAAACCCTATGAGGCAGGCACAATTGCTGCCCCATTTTACAGATAAAGAGACTGAGGCTCAGAGAGGCTGAGCGGTCGGTCCCACCTGCCATGACTGAGCTAGGAATCTAAGCCAGGCCCTCGGGCTTCAGAGCCCTCTTCCACCTTGACAGAGAAGAGAAGAGCTCTTGAAGGAGAAAATGAGATCTTAAAAGGTGGGTCTCACCTTTTTCCCTTTGTGTCTCCATCTCTTTGCACCATTGCCCCCCTGCCGCATCCCCTAACATACTCTGCTCCCCTCTTCTTCTCCTATACCAAGCGCTGACCCAAATAAAACAGACTAAAGCCACCCATTGTGGCCACTCTGTAAGACAGGGATACTACTTTTATCCCTTTCACAGATTAGGAAACTGAGGAACAGAGAGGCTAAGTGACTTGCCCTATATCACACAGCCAGTGAACACTGGAGCCAGATTCCAACCTAGGGGAACTGGCCTCCAGAGTCTGAACTACTAACACTACACTGTATTACCTTCCCCATGAGTGAGACTACCTAGATTTTTCACACACACCCCCAAAATAAAAGTGTAAATCAAGAAGATGTCTTCCTGATTTGCTGTGTTTTTCCATTGTCACCCTTTTGTTCGGAACCATGTGAAGATTTCTGACCCGAGAAGAACAAATAAAAATCATTCTCCAATGCACAGACCCGTTTCTCCATCCCAATATGACCTGTATCCATTCTGTGGAATCTACCTAAAGATACCCGCTTGGGGTGTCCTTGGGCAGACTTTCCTTTCTTCCTGTTTTCAAGCTGGCAACTCACCCAGTTAGCTGCTCCATTTGCAGAGCCCGGAAGATAGGCAAATAAAGTTCAGTCCCTTCTCAGCGTTGCCCATCCATCTCCATTCACCGCCGTAGCTCTCTTGTCATCTATGTATTCATTCATTATTCAGTCAGTCAACAGATACGTATTGAACGGCTATGTTCCAAGTACTGAGCCAGGCACTAGGGATTCAACAGTAGGCAAGACAAACACGGTCTCTGCCCTCATGGAACTGATATTTTATTAAGGAAGGCAGACAATGTGCACCTAAATATATAAATCGGATCACTCCAGATACTGATAAAGGCCACCAAGAAAAGAGACAAGAGAGGTGGACTAGAGAATGACTGGGGATGGGGTGCTTAGATGAGGTGGTCAGGAAAGACTTCGTTGACGGGTTGACATTTGAGCTGAGACCTAAGTGACGAGAGGGAGCCAGTCTGGCAAGGATCTGAAGGCAGAGGGGCAAGCCAAGTGCAAAGGTCTTGAGGGGAGAAAAACTAGGTGTGTTTGAGGCACAGCAAGGGGCCCAAGAAAGGGGGAGTGTGCTCCCAGAGGTGGGCAGTCGCCAGTCGCCAAGGACCCCTCAGCGCAGGGTGAGGAGTATAGATTTTATTCTAAGTGCACTGGGGAGTTGTTGGAGGGTTGACAAGACCTGATTTATGATTTTAAAATATAACTTTAGTTATGGTGTAGGAAATGGATTGTAGAGGAGAACAGGGATAGAAGAAACAGAGACACAAGTCAAAAGGCTGCTGCTATAGAACAGAGGAGATGGTGGTGGCTTAGACTACAATGATAACAGAGAGGATGAGAAGTAGATGGGTTGGAATATATTTTGGAGGCAGGGCTAAGTGAACTTGCTGATGGATTGGATATGGAGCAGGACAGAAAGGGGGAAGTCAAGGATGACTCCTAGGTGTGGGTCTAGGAGATGGTCTGGGACCTTTTTCACATTAAACTGGCCCCAATCTGTGAAATCCCACCCAACCTCATGAAGAGAGAGTCCTCTGTCCTCTCCATTGTTATCACTTGCTTTCAGATGGAGGGCTTAAACCACCTTCCAAACCCAGACCACAGACCATGATGGCCTGGGAATGCAAAGGGATTGTGCTATAGAAAATTAGCAGTGTAACCACTGCTATATCCCCAGTATAGCTATCAGTGTGCCCCCGCCCCCAGAAAAGCATAGATATTAGTGGAAGCACAGGCTCCAGTACAAATGAGACCTAGATTCGAATCACAGGACTTCGCTATGTAACTCCAGGCAACTTAAGAAACATCTCTGAGCCTCAATTTCCTCATCTGTAAAATGGAACCATGATAAATATCTACTACTTTTCAGAGTTGCAGTGAAGATCAAGTAGTCAAATGCACATAACAGTCACTCAATAAATGGCTCCCCCCCCCATTTCTCCTTTACCCACTCAAGATCAGGGTTTCTCTCCTGGCACTATGAGGTTCTGCATTCTGAGAGGTTGAAAGGTATATCATCCCAAAGGGGTGGCCCCTTTGGCTTCAGTGAAAGATCTCAGGGTGTTTTGGTAAGAACAGTCAGGGTCTGGAGGAGCTGAGATACCATTACCCCAAAGCAAAGATTCAACCCCTTATTACAAATCACTCTGGTTTGAGAATTCTAGTTCCCCTACCTTTATGAGCAAATTAGCTTAGTATGTCCAGATGGGGAGCCAGAGAGAATTCAGAGGGACCTTTCTCGATATATATTGGTAATGCTAACAACTGGGCTTAGCTGACACTCCTGTGGTGGGGAGGTTTGGAGAACACCAAATGAAGAGGTGGCCCCAGGGCATCTGGGCTCTTTGGGAGGCAGTATATCTCTGAGATGTTGGAGGGGATGTGTACAGATCTGCGTGCACTAAAATGGGTACGCTGCCCCCCGCTCCGAGGAAATGTGTGATCTTTTTTTCTCCCCTGTACAAACTTCTTTAGGCAAATGCTACATATAAGTTTGAACAGAAGAGTCAGGGCTTGGTCATACACTGTATCAGACATCTAGATAACACCGTGCACATTTAGAAAATGAAGCATCAGATTAACCCTCTTGTGCCCAAATTTCAAAAGGAATCATTCCCCTCTTAATAATCCTAAAGGTTGTTATCATTGCAAATCTCATCTCTTCCTCAAAGGGTTAAGTCAACTTAATGTCCATCGCTTTCACACTCACAAGCTAGCTATCCACTCATAGGCAAGAGCCTTCGTCCATTCACCTTCATATTTGACCACCAATCCTCCCTGGCTCTTATATTTTCCCACCCAGGAAGTCAAGGTGCCAAGAATATGATAGTTCTGAAACTAAAATTTCTAAACCACTTGCCTCTTTTTCAGAATAAATCAAAGGGGGGATTAATGACATTCGTTATCGCTTAGCTCTATTGTTTGAAACGCGAATTTCCACTTCTTTTGGAGTTGGGGAAAGTTATTTGTATCCGCTTGAGGGTACATTTAAAATACACCTGTCTTGAATCATTTATTTGGGAAGAAAAGAGAAGACACGGTTTTTAATCAATCATTTTGTTCTTTGACATAGGATATACCTGTGTACAGGACACGGGTTCTAAGGAAAGACAAAAGGAGGAAACAAACGCATGAGAGGGCAAGAATCACAGCGTGATGGAGAGATAGAAGGAGGGGATAAAGGAAGAGAGGGCAGGTTCCAAGAGCCCATTTGCCCCCGCGGCGGCGCGGCAGGTTCAGCACCACGGACAGCTCCCGTCTTTGTCTTCGTCCCAACTCCGGCGCCCGCGCACAGCCCTGCAGCCACTGCTGGCGCACCACTGCTGTCTCCGCGAAACCTGCTTTGGAGGAGAGAGAGAAAGAGAGAGAGGGAGAGAGAGAGAGAGAGAGGGAGACAGAGGGAGAGAAAGAAAGAGAGGGAGGGAGAGAGGGAGAGAAGGAGAGAGAGAGGGAAAGAGACATTTTTCCATCCTCTCCCCGCATCGTCCGAACTCTGCCCTGATCCCACCCCACCGCATCACAGCAGCCGGTTTTAACTTGGTTTCACGCGGAACCTCGCTTCTGTCTACATGGTGACTTGGGGCCCGGGGAGTCGTCCTGGCGAGTTCAGATTAGGTTTGGAATTCGTTTCGCCGTCCCTGCCCCAGGCCCCAGCCGCCCACGATCTGTCCCCCAAACAACGCCTAGCCTAGCCTTCAACCAAAGGCGGGGAAAGGGCAATGCCGAACGCTTCGCCGGTGCGTATCCGGGGCTGTGGACACGCTAGGACGCCCAGACCAGCTGAGCTTCGCCCCAAGGCCAGCAGCATCATATCCAGGGGAGGGCAAAACAAAACTCAGAGAGGAAAGCCAGAAAGATGAGAAAGCGTTTCTTCCCATGCAACCGAGGCCCAGCAAAGCGCAGTGAATTCTGTTCCAATCGGAGACTGTACATCCCGCCGCACGAATTCCGCAACGTTTTTTTCTCCCCTTCGCCAGAAAAAAAAAAAAAGCGTCTGGCTCCGAGTTCAATAAGCGTCACCCACAGAGGCTGCTCCAAAAAAAATTTTTTTTTCCGGGCCGTTTCGTAGGATCCAGGATAAAAAGAATCTTCTCACGTTCTCCTCTGCCTGAAACCTTGCTTCCCCGAGGGGGTGGGACATGCTCAGGTGAAGCTCATTTTCCGAAGCCTACACATGCACACATGCACCCTAGCCCAGTGTCGATAAAGTTATGGGCTTCCGCCTAGCTTCAGAAAAGTCGGCCAGCGGAGCTACGATTTGTTGTCACGGAATTCGTGCCCCAAGTGGAGCCCCAGGGTGTGGGTAGACCCAGAAAGTAAGTTTAAGAATGGGCCTCCCGCGCAAGGAAGATTCTTCCCGTGGCCGTCTGCGAATATGCTGGGAGGAAAGAAAGAGGACTCGTGCAGACTAAAGCTTAATGCTCTCACACCCGCCTCCGGGGCGCAAGGACCTCACCACGAACCAACCATCCAGGAGACCCCGAACCCAGATTAGCCGCTGCGGACTGATTGGTACTCGGCTCCAAAATAAATAGCATACCTAACCACCACCACCCTCAAAAAAAAAATCCCCGGAATTTTTTTTTTTCACAAACAGCATTCTCCCGTTCCTCTCCTCCTCCCGTAAGAAACCTGGAGGAGAAAGGCGCCCGCGCACTGTTGGTCAGCTTAAAGGAGTTTTAGAGAAAGCGCGATCCCCGCTGTGGTCCCCGCGGAGCAGAAGGGCGCGCACAAGGGTAAACATACTCGCCTTTGGAGGAAGGAACGGGGGGGGTCTCCTTCCCTGGGCCCCTCCCCCCTCCCGGGGTCCGTGGCGGTGGGCGCCTGGGGGGAGTGGGCGGGGGGCCCCCAGCCGGCTCCGTGCGTAGTTCAGCCTGGCTGCAATGTAAACCGCCGCTTTCCGATGCAGAGTTCCCTTTTAACACCTTCTAAACAAAGGCTAATGAGGCCACTGCATTACTCTATCAACACACAATCATTAGCAGCCGAGAAGTACGCGCGCGCGTACACACACACACACACACACACACACACACACACACACACACACACACAGCGCGCTGAGGCTGCCAAAGTCAGGCGAATTCTAAAGCAACCCACATTAGGCTAACAAAAAGGAGGTGGGGTGTGGAAGGGCGGGGAGAGGAGGTGGAAGAGAATGGGAGAGAGAGAGAGAGAGAGAGAGAGAGAGAGAGAGAGAGATGCTGTCGAGACTGAGAAAAAGACCAAGAGAAAAGAAAGGGAGGGGAGGCAAGATACAGACTGAAACACACACTGGCTGGCCAGAGAGAGGGTAATTAGAAAGTATGGGGGATCCTTAAATTAGAGATTAGAGTCCCGGGAAAGCGCTTCCCATTTTAGCTCCAGAGATGGATCAGGGTTGCAGGCATCTTGTCAGAAACATCTCCCCCGGGGGCCTCCATGGGTCAGATACTCTCAGTGGGGCCACAGGGGCTGAGACCACAGTCCCTGTACTCCCCCCAGCGCTGCCTGGTCTCCCACCTCCGGGCCCAGCCACCAGGGCAAGGATGAGGAAGATCCCAGTGGTTCTCAGCTCAGACCCTCGGCTGGTCTGGCTGCCTGGGATCTGTGCTTCACCGGTCAGTTGGCAGGGCAGCCCGCAGCTCTGGGGTTTTCCCTCTCTGAACAAAAGCGTCAGTGTTTCCCTCACAAGTTATAGGAATGGCTTGCACATTTACCTCTGTCCTCCCCAGGCCCCCTCAGGCCCCCAGGCATCGGCCCCAGCCTGCACTCTCCCAGAGACTGGAGCCTGACTTTGGCCCTGATTTGCAGCATCCAACAGCATCCTGCAAAAGCTGGCTGGGCATCCTGATGGATGGGGCCTCTGAGGAGTGCATTCCAGCAGAGGGGATTGCCAGAGGGGAAAGAGAGAAGGGGACACCACGCTCCGCCCTGCTTTGGCCACAATCAGCCAGGTCTCTAAGATGACAAGCACTCACAGGTGCATACACTCACTTTGAGGCTGGATGTTTCAGAACCCGAAAGCGAAGTTCAGCGGCTGCCCTCCCAGAGATGCCCCTGCTGGCTCCTAGGGCTGCCCGGCGTCCACATACAACCCCGAAAAGCTGACCTCAGCCTACTGTCCCAAAGCCACTTGACTCAGGCTGTGTTGCTCGACCCCTGCCGCTTGCACCCCACAGGCCCCTTAAAGTCCCAGCCCAGATATTCAACTGGGGTTGAGTTCGGATGCAGCGCTGGGAGGGGGATTGGAGAGGGGGAAGCTTTTCCATTGTTCAATGGATGAAAATGGAAGGAAGGAAGGAAGGAAG
>NW_017731412.1:1994281-1996226 GCF_001890085.2 Hipposideros armiger | reverse complement strand
CCACCCCTCAAGCCCCCTCCAAGCCTCAGCTCAGCGCGCCTCAAAACTCCCACCCCAGGCGGGTCTGTGCCTCCTCGCCGGTAATTAATTACCGAACTCAAGGGGGAATATGCAAACCGCGTATTACTAACTCTACAGGGCTTAAGTGATTGGAAACAGATTATTATCTTGTTTGTCTTTTGTCTGTTTTACTTATCCCGCCGCCGTCTGTCGAGTTGTAATGTTGATACTCTCTACTCTAGGAGGAAGATTTTTATATAGTAAATTCCATCAACATCTTGTATAAGTGACATTGCGTCTCCATGCATTACCCTGTTAAGACACAAGCGGTTTATTAGTTACATATAGGAGGGGATTTCGCTGCCTGGTCGCCATCTGTTAGCGCTGTTAGGGCGGGATAATTCGTCTAATAGTTGGTCTGCTGGCGTTTTTTCGGATGCTGTGCGCCCTGGAAGGCGGAGGGCTGGTGAAGGCCAAACAGGCTCCCCTGCAGCTGGGCTGAGGTGATGGGGCTTTTGGACTGGGGTTCAACTGTACAGAGCCCCCCAGGGTGACTCCAAGGGGCCTGTGACCTGAACAGGATGGGTACATTCAGCTGTAGAAGGCAGAAGGCCAGACCTTGGCTTCTGGAAGCAGGGCCTTCATCTCCAGCAATGAGGCATTCAGCCCCCGGTGATTCAACACATCCAGGCTCCCGGAGACCCAAAGCTGCTCCCTGAGACTGCCCCCATTCCTGCTAGCTCTCTGGCCCGGCACCACGGCTGCTTGGGCCTGGCTGTGCATTGGCATTTAAGCCATCCAGGAGTTGAGGGCAGGTGGGTTTGTCTGAGATGGAGCCAACACACAAGGCTCCATCCGAGTAGCCCGCAGAGTGGGCAAAGCCGGAACTGGGAAGACACCTAGTCGGGGGTTCAGGGAGGGTGGGCTCAGTGTGCTGAGTCCAGAGCAGGGGAGAAGGCCATCAGATGGGGGCTTCTAATGCCTGTATTTGAGTCTTCCCTCCGGCACCCCAAAATCCGTACGGTGCACAATGAGACTCGCTAATTGCAGCGAGGAGCCGGATGCTAGATTTGGACACCCAGCAGAGAGGCAGAGGGAGCAATCAAGAGAGAAAGTGATGGAAAAACAGAGGGACAGGGAAACGGAAAGAGAACAGAGTCTGAACATCAAGAAAGAAAGGAAGACAGAAAGGAAAACAAACGTGAAGAAAACGGGTTTAAGCTCACCGCTTAAACCCCAGTGAGACAAAGACCCAGCAGACAGCGCAATTCACTCTCACTTCAGCCTGGGTGCCTCTCCCTCACGGGTCCTTGTTTCTCTCAAGGACCCTTCATGCCCCAGGAGGCAGGGCCAAGCACTGCAAGAAACTAGTTTCCTTTGGGGCTCCTGGCGCTCTCCCAACGGGGTCTGGGAGACCCGGCGAAATCCATCCTGCTTGTTTCTGGCCAAACCTGGCTCCTAGCAGCCACACCGCTGTGCTGTGTAGACACCTGTCCCTCGGCAAGCTGGAGGATGGAGGCACTGCACCGTCAGGCAGAAGTTGCCCGATTTGAGGACTCCTTTTCAGAGGCCCAGCTTATGGGTCAATGCCCCACCTGGTGACAAACATCTGTCAATTCCCTGTCCCCAGCCATATCACCCTCCCCCTAGAGACTGGGGGACAGTGTGCTAGGCCTGGACGGGAACAGGGAAAGAAGTGGGCCTCCACCAAATGCCCCAACAAGCATCCACAAATCCTGTCCCCCTTAAACCCACAAAGGTAAATACTGCTAGGAGTACACACACAAACACTCCCTCAAAAAAAAACCCCCTACAAGAGTGGCATAAACAAAAAGACTGCTATCTGCACAAATACACACGTGACACACATAGTGATGGGAACACAAATCTACAAAATTCTGCACTCACAAACACATCCAACCTGGCTCAGTCCCTCCCTCTCTCT
>NW_017731412.1:1978859-1993141 GCF_001890085.2 Hipposideros armiger | reverse complement strand
TATATTTCTCTCTCTCTCTCTCTCTCTCTCTCTCTCTCTCTCTCTCTCTCTCTTTTCCATGAGAAAGGCACGACTGGGCCCCAGTGCCATGTATGACAAAAGAAGCCGGCAGGCTAAGGGAGCCCCTAGAACTGCGCGGTCGCAGCTCCGCGGAGCAGACCCCAGGGATAAGCGGGGGTGAGGGAGTCCCGTCTGGGCTGGGCTGAGAAGTACAAGGCGCAGGCGGAGCGCGCTCCAGGCCTCAGGCAACTTCTGCAAGTTCTGGAGATGGCGAAGGGGGCAAGGGTCCCTCCCCGCACTAGGCCCTGGAATCCTGGACCCCAAATATTTGTGAGGGGAGAGAGAGAGGAAGAAAGACGCAGTTTTCAGATCGCGCGGCCTCCAGCCCCCAGCCCCAAACTAGAAGGTAAATACTTACTTCGCCTCCGAACCAGGTACAAGCTAATACTCAACAATACTGATGCCTTGTTTTTTTTGCTCTGTCCAGACCGCAACGCTGTAGCCAATTTAGATATGCTATAAATTTAAGAGGTTGCCATGGCCACCGCGCGCCCATTGGCCGCCAGGCCCCCTACGTGCCGCGCCACGTCACCAAATCTGAATAAGGATGCGCGAATTAGGCGGCGGCCAGACAAAGATGAGGATCGGGACCGCTTGAAAGTGGGGGAAAGTGCCGGCGCCTCCGCCACCGGGGAAAGCCGCTCTGCAGCGCCGAGGCCAGCAGCCACCCAAGACACCTGGGGGAGCTCGGAACCAGCGCTGGGGTGCGCGGCCCAGGGCATGAGGCCGTGAACGCCACCACTCCCCACCGCACCCCAGGCGGCCCAGCGCCAGGCCAGCGATCACCCAAGGACTTGACCGGCTGAGTCTTGGTCCGGACCGGACTCGCCCGGCGACTGCCGAGAGAAGAGGCAGAGCCCAGCGGCGGGGCCGAGGGGCCCGAGGGCCGGGGGCCCAAAGGGAGGGAAGGCGGCCCGAGCCGCCGGGGTGCGGGGCTATGATGGTGCACTGTGCCGGTTGCGAGCGGCCCATCCTCGACCGCTTTCTGCTGAACGTGCTGGACCGCGCGTGGCACATCAAATGCGTTCAGTGCTGCGAGTGCAAGACCAACCTCTCGGAGAAGTGCTTCTCGCGCGAGGGCAAGCTCTACTGCAAAAATGACTTCTTCAGGTAAGAGGCCCGCACAGCCCTGCCGCCCTCGTGCCCACTCCGCGCTCCGTTGGGGCAACCGGGAAGGGGAGGCCGGAAACCCAGCCTCCCAGCCTCCCAGGCTCACCAGCTTAACCGGGGAAACGGGCAGGTCACTGCTCTCCTTCTGTCCTCGGTTCAGGAAAGGGCCCAAGCCCGAGCGGAGCAAGACGCTGCTTGGCTGCCTCACGTTTGTTCCTCCAGGCCGGCTGGGAGCGGAGGTGGGGCGGGGGAAGAAAGAAGCCCTGACAAACTTGCTCCTCACACATCTCTACCTTTTCCCCCGAGGCTGCAACCCCAGGGTGCAAGTTGCAAACCCAGTTCTGAGAGAGGAAAGGTTTTTGCAAAGTTAGGGTCGGCTGGAGGTTTCTCCTACCAGGCAGAGTGCATTTGCCCAGAGGCGTCCCTGCTGGCGAGGCAGGACGGGCCCCAGAGCCCCCCTGGACAAACAGAAACTTCCCAGCGCCACAGGGAGCTCAGCCAAGAAGGTCTCCTCTGATGTTGGGGGGAGGAGGAGGCAACCTTTTCCTCCACATCCTTCCACCCCCAACTCCTTAAACATTTCCTTCCATGTTGTAAAGTACCAACGAAATCGAAGCTGAGAATCGGGACCTCCGGAGTCTATCCTAGGCTCTGTCGCCCGCTTGCTGCCCACAGGGGCCCTCAGGCAAGCCAGGGATGATCGATTCTCTGAGCCTCAGTTTCACCAGCTGGGAAATGCCCAGGGATGGCCTGGAAGGCTGTGTGGGGAGGAGGAGAGGGGGAGAAGAAGGGTTGGCAGCTCAGTCCTGCCCGCTTCCACCCGTCGCCCAGAGCGGGCTTTGTGAGTGCGAATTCCGGAGCCCAGGGTAAGGGGGGCGTGATTAAACACCACGGAGCAAGGCTGCTCGCTGGCATCAGCCTCTGGGCACTGGGGAATTTGAGTAGGACAAAATGTCAGCCGCGCCTTTACACGTGTAAACTCCCCGGCCCAGAGAACTGAGGCCCCTAATGTGGCATGGCTTGCAAAGCGCCTAATGATTTTTGATAAGGTGCATATGGCCAATTATGCTGCCGGATAAGGCCAAAAGTGACTTATGGCTTCTAATGCCCTCACTACATCAACGTCACCCAAATTCGCCCTGTTTAGAGACCTGGGTGTGAGTAGATGTGGGGCCCCAAAGTCCTGGGCCCTTGCCCTCCCCCAACCTTCATCTCACCCCTCTTTGTGCCAGTCTGTACCACCTACTTTAGGGGTGCCGGCCTTCCCTCAGTGCTCAAGGGAAAAAGGGAAAGGATTTAGACCAGGAACATGGGAAAGCGGGGATTTCAGTGATCCCGTGCGCTGACCATGCAGGTGTAGGATTGCCTTCTGGTCACATTCTCCTGCTGCCTGCCAGAGCCAGAGATTTTGGGGGGCTACAGACTTAGTCCCTGATTCCCAGAGTCTGTCGTTCTCAGGTCCTGCTGTCCACAAGCTCCTGACTAGCCCGGGTGGGTCCTACAGGAGGGACTGGAAAGCCTCCAGTGCTGGTGGTACTGTGAGTCAGCAGAAGGGTCCCTCCTTTCTGCTCAGGCTCAGCTCGGGACAAGGGCTCCCCGTCCCATTGCTAGAACCTACCAGCCAGGCTGATTGGCCCTACCTGGGCCCCAGCCGCCTGGAAAAAAGATCCAGGAGGCAAAGCCAAGAAGTGGTCCAAACTCGGCCTGCCTGGCTTAAAATCCTTTGTGACCTGGAGAGCCAAGTCTGCTTGGAGCATCTCAGATGGATCTGGGAGGGATGTGGGGGTATGGGGAGCATCTTGGGGGACCCTGGGCCTTCTGTTTGGCCCAATGCTCTAAGCCCGGTGGAGTCCGAATCAACCTGAATGAGGCATGACAGTCCAAGTCCCAAGAAGAGCCTAGGACATTTGTGTCACCTTTTGTGCTCCTGCCAGGGGGGGACAGGATTGGGGTTTCATTTGATAGATGTGGAAATGGAGACTTCTCACATGCTAGGGTGGGTGGGAAGAGGGTAGGGGCTTGAGAGGTTGGGACAGCGGGCTGCCCCGGGTGACGGGCTGTGCTGTGTCTGCAGGCGCTTCGGCACGAAGTGTGCAGGCTGTGCGCAAGGCATCTCGCCCAGCGACCTGGTACGTAAGGCCCGCAGCAAAGTCTTCCACCTCAACTGCTTCACCTGCATGGTATGCAACAAGCAGCTGTCCACCGGCGAGGAGCTCTACGTCATCGATGAGAACAAGTTCGTGTGCAAGGATGACTACCTGAGCTCATCCAGCCTCAAGGAGGGCAGCCTCAACTCAGGTAGGAGGCCTCTGCTCCTCCCTTGCCCGAGGCCCCAAGTGCCCTCCCGCTATGCCCAGCCTGGCGCTCTCTGCTTTTTGTCCCCTGTGTGCTTTCTGTGCCCACTCAGAGCTCTCCACTCCTGCTCATCCAGCAGGCAGTTCTAGGGCAAGGCTGGGGCATCCGGAGTCAATCCTACAGGAGACCGGGACACCCGCCCTCCTCCAATTCAGGAGCCTTTTGCAAGTTGCCACCTCCCCCCAGTTTGGAGCTGTGCAATTCCCCCTTTCCACCACTTTTGAGCTCCTGGTCATTTCTACCTGCATTGGGAGGACACTACTTGGGGTCTGGAGGAAGGAGAGAAGGAAGAAGATCCGAGGCCCGGAGGGCATCTGTACCCTCCTCCTGTCCCCTCTCCAATGAGGCCGGGCTCTCCAGAGGGCGTGCCTCCCCTTTACCCAGGCAATAGCTGAAAAGTGCTGCGAAGGCTTGAGAACGGCCGCTGCAAGGCCCAACCCCGCCTGGAGGGAGTGGGCGGGCGCCTGACCCCTGGGGGAGGGGCTGTCGCAGGGTTTGGGAGGGAATGCCGCGTGGTTGGCAGTGGCCTGGGCCGGCAGGAACCCGCTACCCGATTGGAGAGGCCTCGGGCCGCCGCTGACGCCGCTGTCCCCTTCCTGCTCCGTCCGCTCGCAGTGTCATCCTGTACGGATCGCAGTTTGTCCCCGGACCTCCAGGACCCACTTCAGGACGATCCCAAGGAGACGGACAACTCCACGTCGTCGGACAAGGAGACAGCCAATAACGAGAACGAGGAGCAGAACTCCGGCACCAAGCGGCGGGGCCCGCGCACCACCATCAAAGCCAAGCAGCTGGAGACGCTTAAGGCCGCCTTCGCCGCCACGCCCAAGCCCACGCGCCACATCCGCGAGCAGCTGGCGCAGGAGACCGGCCTCAACATGCGCGTCATTCAGGTGCGGACCGGCCCGAGTCGCCCTCCACATCCCCAGCCTCCTGGGCTAAGGGTGCGCCGAGTTTGGGTATAGCGGCAGACGGTGCGCCCGCCCGAGGTCGGGCCAGCTGGTCAAGCTCCTAGCCAAAGTCACTTGTCACTGCACTTCTCTGAAGCCCGTCCCCTCCCCGTTCAACGACGGCTTTAAGCCTTACTGGGGGGTACAGGACCCCTCCCTTCCTCTCATCATCGGAGCAGAGAAAGAGGCGACATGCCCTACGTTCCTCCTTCCTGCGCCAAGGCGCGGGCTGACAGACAAACGGCCAGAGTCCGGTTGGGGAGCCGAGGGGCCGAAACCAGAGCCAGGCCGGGCAGGAGGCCTTTATAAAGCCGTCAGGCCGCGGGCAGGCCGAGGACCAGGAAGCCCAAGTCTTTATGAGTCGCCCCACGGGTCCGCAAAATCCTTCACCCTTGGCTGGTTCACTGGGGCCCCTCTCCACCCCTACGCCTTAATCCGGCCAGCCCCCTCCTCCCCGCCCCGCCTCAGGGCAATCGTGTAGCAAAGGAGGCGCTAGGACCCAGCGGGGGGCGGCCCAGGCTGGGAGAGGACACCCCCAACCGAGCTCACGGCCCCCTTCTTGTCCCAGGTGTGGTTCCAGAACCGACGGTCCAAAGAACGCCGGATGAAACAGCTGAGCGCACTGGGCGCCCGGAGACACGCCTTCTTCCGGAGTCCCCGGCGCATGCGTCCGCTGGGCGGCCGCTTGGACGAGTCTGAAATGTTGGGGTCCACTCCATACACCTACTACGGAGGTAAGGGGCCCCTGGGACAAGCTGCCCTACACCGAGGTCCGCGCTGTTCTGGGGGCTGAAGGCGCAGGGCCGGATCCCCACTATCGGCCGCCCAGGGAACTCCTTCTATTCACGCAGGACAATAATGGACACACCTTAACAGACACACATCAACGCGCACACACACACTCACCCACAGATACCTCCTGGACGAAAAATCCAACACACAGGTTCACGCACCTACACAGTTATACACAGTTGTACGCAGATAAACACACCAGACAAGCAGCAACACACAGTCACCCACGCAAGACACACGGGCGCACTTCCTCGAACGCACACTTGAGTTCAGAGACCTCAGGAACACAAATCTAGACACGATCACACGTGACCACACACTGTATACTCCGCCGCAGATACACTAACTGACAAACACACCGGGAGACACCCACCCACAGGCTTACCCGCTCCCACCCGTCGCATCAAGCTGGGCATTCAAAATCCAGATGCACCCGGCGCCAACCAGACACACAGCCTTCCTGTTGCCCTTGCCCGTGGCCTGGTGTATTTGGCACCAGCGGGAACTCAGGCCCTGCAGGGCAGCGCTGGTGGTAGGGATGGAAGGGTCAGGATTCATCCGCCGCAGCTTGCTCGCTAGCTTCCAAGACGTGACTTCGGTTCTGCCGTCACGGGGACTGGGCACACGACGCCTGGCACTGGTAGCCGAGATGCCGGCAGTTGCTCTGGGCAGAACTCAAGCCCACTCTCCAGCCCCACGCACATCGCGGTTAGTGGTGGCTGAGGGCTCAAGGATTGGGCCAACCCAGTAATCCACTCTCCATCTTTGGGGCTGCAGGGGGCAAGGAAGCAGGAGTTTGCAAAGAGGAATTGTTCGGTTGGTGTTAACAGGCTCAGGCCTGGGTGAACTCTCTTCTCGGCCACCCATTCTCTTCCTCCCGCCCTCTTTCTCTCCTCCTTTCTTTCTCCCCACCCCCTCTATCTCTCCACAATTGCTTGGCAGTGACCCATTCCAACGCCCCCACCGAGGTTTTTGGATACCCCCTGTGCTATTGGGCATTGCAGCGCTCAACACCATCCTACACTTCCCGGACTTGTGGTCTCAAGGAAGGCACCGCCCCCTTCTGTTCCTGAGCCTCTGAATTTGGAGAGCCCCCCCAGAAGTGCCTAGGCCTGGGAGGGATCTCCCCTCCGAGTAGCCCAGTATCACAGGCCTGCCGGGTGGGGTGGGGAGAGGAGTGCGTAGCCCAATTTGGGGAGGGGCCACTTTTCTTAGAAAAGTGGGTTTGGTCGCAATACCGAGGGTGAGGGCGAAGTCCAGCCGCCGGGCGCCCAGGCAGACTCGGGAACGACGACACCAGCGTCGGTACAATCGCAGACCTGGGCGGTTAAATTTTCAGGTCTAGCCAGGGCCCCCAGAAATTGTGGATAAAATGCACGGCTGTGCTTTGCGGGGAGAAACTCTGCGATGGCAGGGCCCAGATTGGGGGGGGCTACAGACTTTCAGGACAGCCCGGATGGTGGACGTATCCTGGGGTCTCCAGTCACCGACCCCTCCACCTATCTTTGCCTTCTTCCGCACAAAATCTCAGCGGGCGCAAGAAGGTGGTAGGGCGGTACCAGTCCGGAATTTTTCCCCGCCTGGGTAATTAACCAAGGATTCCCCGAGGACAGGGCGCCCCCACCCATCCCGCCGCCTCTTTTACCCGCGCGCCTGCTGTTTGGGGTGGGGGCCTGGATATGCGGGTCCCACTTCCCCCCGGAATTGGGGCGGGGGTTAGGACCCCCCAACCCCAGCGAGGCAGCCCCGCCTAATCCGCGCTGGGAGATCCTGGCGGCGGCGGCCGGCAGCGGACGAGAAAGGGGCCGGGCGGCGGGCCTGCGGCTCCCCGTGGGAGCGCGGACAAAGCCCCAGCTGCGGCTTTTGTGCGCTTTTCAGACAGCGTTTGTTCCAATTACCTCCGGCCCGGCCGCCATATGGGCGGAGGCGGCGCGCTCCAGCGCTCGGGGGCCGCGGCCCTCGCTGGCTGGCCCGCTCGCTGCGGGCCCCGGCCGACCCCCAAATTCGCCGCTTCCAACCTCTCTCTCCCTTCACTTTCGAGGAGAATGGAATGAGTGGTTTTAAAAAAGTGATTGGCGACCGTTTTAGCTGTTGCCTAAACCGCGTCCAAGCCTCGCCTCCAAACACCTCCATTTGGACTGATTTCAGAGTTTGGAGAGGGAAAGGGGGCGGCAGGGGGCATTCGGAACTCTTCCCGGTGACTGAGACCCCAAGACTGGAGCAGGAGGCGTGGGTTTGCAGAGGAGGCTCCGGCCTCCGCCACACTGGTTTTCCCGCCGTACAAAGCGGATTATTGTCACCGGCGCGAGCTACGTGGTGCTCCTTTCGTGGGGTCCCCCATCCCAATCCTTCAGGGGCCGACCTGCGGGGAGAGGAGCACGCTGTCCAGAAGGACATGAGGGAGGGTGCTGTGAGAGCGGGTGAGAAACAATTTATAGAGAATGGGCAGGCGTGTCATCTGGAGTCCCTGTGCCTCCTGGATCTGTGGGCAAAACGCACATTTGTGCATCTTTCTGGAGAGAGAGCCCAAAGCTATCACCAGATTCTCAAAAGGGCTCTATGTCCCCAAATGCTTCAGAACCTGGGTGTACTAGCCAACCCGCTGGGTGAGACGAGAGGACCGAGTCTTTACCCCGAGGCTCCCGTGAAACTCTGGACACGACCCAGAGAATGCTCGAGTCCTTCTCCAGGTCTCCCAAGTAGCTGGCGCTCAGTTTTCAAGGTTTCGGGCCAGACAAGGCCAGTGCAAATGGTCGGACGCTGGCATTCACTCGGGCGGGCGCAGGGCTGTACTGTGCTGGGCTCAGAAGCAGAAAGACCCGGCGGTGAGGCCGCTTTGCGCGCTACCGTCCGGGTTTCCGCGCCCCCGGCCCAACGCGCTAGCCCCTCAGTGCTCCAGCTCATGCCCAGGTCCCAGCTTCTGTCCGGCCTGGTCGCCACCAGGTCTCAAGCATTTCGCGCTCTGGTCTCTGTCGCCCCTGCACCCGCGCCCTGCTCTTCTCCCGGCCTCAGCCTCCGAGTCTCTGGTTTTCTCTCTGAATGCATCTCTCGGTCTCTGGGCATCACTGGGCATATCTGGCTTTCCTGTCCTGTTCTTGGATCTAGTGCCGGTTTTTCCACGTGCGTCTCTAACCACGGCTGTCCCTTCTCTTTCTCTTGACATCTCCTAGCCTGTCTTACTCGACCTCCGATCTCTCCGCGGCTTGTCTCTGGGTCTCTTTTCTTGTCTTGCCTCCGATCTCTCTGAGTCTGGGGCCTCCCAGCTGGGACCCCTCCTCGGTCCCCTTTCACACTGTGCTCTGCTGATCTCTCACTGTCCGCGTCTCTCGCTCTCTGTGTATCTTTCACCCGCTCTAAGACACTGTCTGAAACCGTTCACTGTTTCTGCGTCTCCACAGCCACTGTCCCTCTCCGTCTCTACGGGTCAGGAATCTCTGACTAAAGTCTTGGCATTTTTCGCTCTGTCCCTCACTGTCCCTGAGTCTGTCCCGCCCGTCTCTGTGTCTCTCAGTTGGTCTCTCTCGGTTTCCCGCGTCTCTCATTGTCTCTCTCCCGCTGGGTCAGCCTCTCGCCAGCCTCGGACCTCCCTCTCCCTTGGCCTCCGCAGGCCTCTCTGTGGGTCTCTAACCTCGACAGTGTCGCGCTGCCCCCCCCCCATTAACGTCCTCTCCCAGCGGCCCTGACCAAGTACCCCAGTCTCTGGGCGTCGTCTCTCGGGTCCGGTCCCCCGGGTCCCCTCCCCCGGTCCCGGTCGCCCCTCACTGCCCTCGACACCTCTCACCTCTCCCTGTCTCCTTCCTGTCCCCTCCGCAGACTACCAAGGCGACTACTATGCTCCAGGAGGCAACTATGACTTCTTCACACACGGCCCCCCATCGCAGGCGCAGTCCCCGGCTGACTCCAGCTTCCTGGCCGCCTCGGGGCCCGGCTCGACGCCGCTGGGCGCGCTGGAGCCACCGCTCGCCGGGCCGCACACCGCCGACAACCCCAGGTTCACCGATATGATCTCCCACCCGGACACGCCGAGCCCGGAGCCTGGCCTGCCTGGCGCCCTGCACCCCCTGCCGGGCGAGGTGTTCAGCGGGGGGCCCAGCCCGCCCTTCCCCATGAGCGGTGCCAGCGGCTACAGCGGACCCCTGTCGCACCCCAACCCCGAGCTCAACGAGGCCGCCGTGTGGTAAGGCCGCCAGGCCAGATCTCCCGCCTGGACGCAGCCTCCCCAAACCAAAACGCCCGACTCAGCTGCGGCCTGGGGCTCCCTCACGGGTTCTCTCTCGGGTCCGCACTCAACCGGCAGCTGCTCCTCGGCTGGGCGCGGAGAGGGACCGACCCCCATCTCCACCCCGCCGGCTCTCCAGGACCCCCAGCCCTCCACCAGCGCTCTCCTGGCGGCCGCGAGCCATTTCTTGGGACCAAAGTCAATACTGCAGAGGGTCAAGAGATTTCAAGCACGCTCTAGACTTCCCCCCGAGCCCCCACCCACCACCTCTTTGGACCAAGAGAAGGTTGAGGCCAAGGGGCAGAGATGATTTCCGCCCCCCCCCTCTCCTCTGCAATCCGAGTCGCATTTTGTAATCTTATTTCTCACTCTGCTTTCCCCGTCTTTCAAACACGATGATAAGAAAAAGAGAGTGAAGGGACAGAGAGGAAAGGGAGCAAATTGAGGACGCGAGGAGACGGAGAGAAACGCCAGCCTGAGAGAGAGAAGATGGACAGAGACAGCGAGAGAAAAACACGCTTGAATGGGGGGTGTCCCTGGAAGAGAAATCCACCTGCACGTTGGCGCCGCCTCGTGGCCAATCTTGAGGCTCAAGGTCAGCATTTCTAGAAAGGTGTGGCGGTCTGGACTTCTCCAGCCTTGGGCCGGACCACCCCCTCTTTCCTTACTTGGACATTTATTTTGAGCCCGGAGGTCCAGGCCAGACTCGAACACTCGCCGACCCTGTTCTCCCACTGGGCAAGGCGCCAAGATTTCTGGGCTCTGGCTCACAGACCACCCTCCCTGCCTGGGGCCTGGAGGCTGGGTCGTCAGGATGTACAGTATTATACTTTTTTGGAAGTTGAACGCTTCTAGTTTCCTTATTTTGTATAAAGAAGAAACAAATAAAGTATGTTTTTGTGTTTACTGTTTATTTATTGTACTCTAGTTATCTGGGGTTGGACATTTATATATTTTTAAGAGGAGGGTGGGCAGAGTGAGGGAGGGGAAGCAGAAAAGGGTTTACCTAAAACACACACACACACACAAAAACCCCACAAAAAATCAACTTTTTTAAAAAGAAAGATTAATAAAAAAAATTCTTTTTTTTCCCCTCCGTGCTGTCGTGGTTTTCCTTTTTTTTTTGGGTCTGTCTTCACAGTTACTCGGAGTGAATGGAATTATTCTTTTCTCTGGTGCTTGTTTCTGACATAAAACAGACTTGATGGGTTCAAAGACTTCTCTTTGTCTAAGTGGGTAGTTCTTTTGGTAACTATCCGGTAATAAAAGCGGCTGCCATGGTTTTTTGACAGCTACTATGTGCCAGGCACAGTATCTCCCCATGCTTTATGTAATACTCCCGATCTAACACAGACCTGCCTGGCACATAGTAAGCCTTCAAAATATTCGATGCATGAATGGATGAGTGATTTGTTTGTCCCCAGTATGTCAAACGAATTCTAGCGTCACTCCTAATTACAAGCCCCCTCACCCCCCCACCCTACGCAATTCCAGGTGGAAAACAAAAACAAAATAAAGCTTCAGGCTGGTAAGCCCATGCTTGTTATCTGCAAGGCTGTATTAGGACAGAAGCACCCCCATGGAGAGCAAGGCTGTTGTTCTCTCCGCCATTCTTATGCAGGGCATGCTGTGTCTTTAGGTAAATCAGCTTGATGAAAATAGTGCCAGATGAGATTTAGGAGGCCTGAGGCCACTTCTTCAAAGACAAGTCCCTCCCTATCCACCTCAGTTTCCCTCCTCACAAAAGGCGTTGGAAAGAGTGCTCCCCACATTCCCTTCCAACTCAGACACTGCAGATAAGGGGGATAAATGGAAGAGGGTCCCGCAATTTGGACCCCTTTTCCCCAAGCTTAGGGTGGGGAGAGCTTGCCCGTGTTCCTGGTAGCAAGGAAAGGAAAGGAGGGGTCCAGGGAGGTGGGGAGCAGTGAGCCCCCATGGAATGGGCATGCACTAAGAACCCTACTCCTCTCCTTTTATGTGGACTTCACAAGGATAATGCGAAGTGGCCTGGCTTTCTCTCTTTCTTTTCCTTGTAGCGCATTTGTCTTTATCACACAAATGCTACTTGCTCATTGTGGAAAATTTAGAAATCTCAGATAAACAAAAGGAAGAAAATGGAATCACCCGCGATCTTAAGCACCGTGGTAATGTGGTTAATGCATTTTCTTCCAGACTTTTTTTTTTCTTCATTTAAAAACTAGAGATCGTACAACAGAGCATACAGGTGCCCTTCACATGCCCACAGCTTCACAGTGGTGGAGAAGTGGGAGTCGGGGGAGCCCACTCTCATGTCAGGAGACAGTTGAATCACCCTGGGAGGCGAGTATCAAGCCTCAGAGAGTGGTTCCAGGAACCAGATGTCAGGAGGGATGTTCATCTTTGGGGTCATGATCAGTACTTGGGGCAAACTCCCCACGCGTCCTTCCTCTGAGTGTTCACGAGTGACGGGCGTTGGGAGCAGAGGTCTCCTGGGAGGAGGATCTAGCTGGTCACTGTGTCACCTTTCTGAGCCTTGATTTGCTGCACTGTGAAATGGGCTCACAATGGCCTGTCATCCACATCGGAGAGAGATCATTTAACCTGTGGCTAAGGTACAGGAAATCTATGTGTCTAGGTTCCGGGTTCAATCCCCAGCCCCATCCTCCCCCAAATAGACAGACACACACATACACACACACACCCCAGCTTTCTTGGGGGATGACAAGGAAGACAGCGATACCCTTGTCAAAACCAACTCCAATCTATCCCTACTGCTATGAGCTCATTTCAAGTCCCCAAGTGCCTACTGGGCCCAGGGGCTCTGGGAGGAGAAATCCCACCTCTACCCCACCCTGTGGCAGTGGCCCTGCAGGTGTGCCAGTCATGGCATTGGGTGCCCTTAGTTACGGAGGCAGTTCCTCAGGAAGGTGGGTGGAGAAGGGGGCGTGTTGGGAAGGGACATTTGCCCCTGGATACCCACAACCATTTTCTCAAAGTGTAATCAGAAAACCATGCTTGTTAAACATACACACCCCCGGGCCCCACAACCCATGGCTGGAATTGCTGTCTAGTGTGGCGCCCAAGATGGTTCACATTTGTCAAGCTCCCCAGTTGATCCCAGCGCCCTCAAACTTGCAGGGCCTCTGCCCAACAGTCTTGTCCAGAGTCTAGTTCAGTCCTCACAAAGCCCCTTCAGGATAAGCGTTAGGTGAGGAGCGTTTTGCAGATGAGGAGACTGAAGGGGCCCAAGGGGTGAAGTGAGCTGCCTGGGGTCACACAGGTGGGGAGAAGCAAAGCCAGGTTTGAAAGCAAGAACTTCTGCTTCCAGAGCCCATGTTGTCTCTGGGCCCAGGACAGAGCCTGGCATAGGTAAGGCCTCATGCTGTATCTAGTAACTATTGTACATGGATGGATGGGTGGATGGATGGACGGATGGATGGATGAAATGCACTCCAGCTATTTAAGAATTGTTTAAGAAAGGATCTAATGAATGCTCATTCTTGCGGCTTGCAACCTCATTGGATTTTGTTTAAAACCCCTTCCTGGGTTAAACAAAGCTAGCCAGAAGGGCAAAGAGCACAATGAAAATTGCCAAGGTCAAAAGGCCTAAGGACTTCCGCTTCTTCATGCTTGCCCTTGTTTCTTTCTCTCTCCCTTCCCCCTCCTCCCTTTCTTTCTCCATTAATGTATCTGTTCATCTCCTTTTATCTCTTCATTGCCTGTATTTATTATCATTTAAAAATAAATGATTTGCAAGAGGAAAAAAAAAATACTCTGAGGCACGCCAGTAAGGAGGCTAGGCAGGCCCTGGCCGTGTGCCCTCCAGCTCTGGGGGAAAAAGGGACGTAGCTTTCCCCTTGCTGCCCCTGGGCAGTGATTCTGGCCAACACTGGACTTTAAAGCACGTGGGTTCCAGCCCCCCCGTCATGCAGGCCCCATCCCTATCCTCCTGCTCCGAAATAAACACCCTATAGAGCATGAGAGCTGACCCACTGTGCTTAGGGCAAATATTTAAAATGCAGAATGGCTGTGGAGGGCTCCTGCTCCCAAGACTTGTCGTGCAGTAAAAAGATATAAACAGAATAAATTACCTCTCCAGCTCGGATTATGAGAATACCCATCTCCTGACCGGAATTTTAAGTCCTGCCTCCCTCGTAGTGCCGCACACGGCTGATTTATGGAAACCCGAGCACTTCTCTGCATATTTCTTCTGTTCAGCCAAGTGACCGAGTTTACCCTTCCTATGCCATTAGCGTTATTAACACCTGGGCAACCGATCATTGCAAATGGGCCATTCCTGTGATGAATGAGAACCTGTCCCGTGGCTTCTCCTGGGCCGCGCCACCTCCAGCTTCCTCTTGCCACACTTTGTGCTAGGGCTCAGGACCACCCCCTCTCCCCCCAGTACCCACTGCTGAGCTCTTGGGGGGGGGCTTTGGGAGGAAATCCCTCATCCCAGCAGGTGCCTGTGGCTTTCTGGCAAGCACGCAGAAAAGGACAACTTTGCTCTTCTGTTTTGTTCTTTGGAGGATGTTCCCGATGGAAAGCAATGCTCCTGTGACTAGGGAAAGAAACGGGGGCTGACGGAGGGCAAGAGACTGGCCTAAGGTCCCACTGACTGTTTACAGCCGAGTTAGGGGTCAGAATTCAGATCCTCCGGCCCCTTGATCCTCAGAGTGTGCTCCTTGGACCACCAGCAGCAGCATCACTGGGTAACTGGGTAGAAATGTGGACTCTCAAGCCCTGCCCCAGAAGTTTAGAACCGGAATGCACACAGCCCCCTGGGGATTGGGCGCACAATCGGTTTTTGAAGCGTT
>NW_017731412.1:1975240-1978542 GCF_001890085.2 Hipposideros armiger | reverse complement strand
ATAACATCTCAGCCCACATCGTGTCCTTGTCCCCATCCCCAGGCTGTGAGCAACTTGAGACCAGGGACTGTGTGACCTGACATTAAGCATGAAACCTTTTTGAGCCTCAGCTTTGCCATCTATAAAAAGGGCACAATAACCTCTAACTTCCAGATTCATGGTAAGGATTAACTGAGGCCACATATGTCATAGTCTGAGCCTGGCGTGGAGCAGGCTATTGAACAATCAACGCTAAATGAAATAATAAGAATATAGTAATAATAACAGTGACCCTTTACTGGGTGACGTAATTAGTATCATTATCTTATTTTCTTCTTTAAATCCTTTAAAAAAAAAAACAAAGACTAACTTTACAGCCTATTTGGACATAAATGCGGTGTAATTATTTTCCACAACATACCCATATTAAAATACCCATGTGGTCTAACACGGAAAACTGCATGGCCTGTGAAGATAAGAATGGCACATAGTAGGAGGTCAAGGGCTAATGAAGAATCACTTGCCAATCTGTTTAAAAAGAAATGAACCATCAGTGGATAAACAAAGTGCGGTACATCCATGCTATGGAATACTATTCAGCCATAAAAAAGAATGAAGGGATGATAAATGCTAAGATGTAGACAAACCTCAAACATGTGATGCTAAGTGAAAAGAAAAAAGCCATTCACAAGAAAACCATTCATTGTATGCTTCTATGCATATGAAATGTCCAGAATAGGTAAATCCATAGAGACAGAAAGCAGATTGGTGGTTGCCAGGGGCTGGGGCGAGAGGGAACGGAGATCAACTGCTTAATGGGTATGGGGTCTCCTTTTGGGGTGATGAGAGTGTCCTGGAACCGGATGGAGGAGGTACCGGTAATTGCACAATGCTGTGAGTGTACTAACTGCCTCTGAATTGTTCACTTAAACATGATTAATTTTGTTATGTTTCACCTCATTAAAACTATGAAAAAAAAAAGGAAAAGAAATGCAATTTTGTTATGTTCAGGGATCTACAGGACGCCCAAACCTAGCTCAAAAATAGATCCCCGGTGCCTAACAGGGGGAGTCCTGCGAGCCACTGTGGGTGCTCTGCCTCCAACTCCCCCCACAGATGTTGCTGGGAGGAAGTTTGCCTCGAACACTTTTGTGGGGTCCCTGAAATCAAAGTCGGTATCACTGTGTGGTGCTGCCAGGTCGTCATTTAACTAATGCAGGGTTTCCCGCAGTGCAGGGCAGGGGCGCCTGGAGGAGCCAGGCACTTTCGCAGATACCTGCTACCTCATGAGGAAGCCACTCTCCGTTTAGTTCTCTTTCAGCTCTTTGGTTGTTTTAGAAGAGTCTCTGTTTGGTGCTAGCGTGTCTTAAACGCCCCTCAAAGGCTTGCAAATCAAACATACCAAGGGTAGGCTGGGAGACATGGCGCAACAGAAGCTAGCTGCGATGTAACGACGTCATTTTGTTCTTCCTTGTGCTGCATTTATTGCTACGCTTAGTATCTAACGCTGGGAAGTGATACTGTTTCTCCATTTAGAGTGGTGATAACATTTTCTTTCTAAAAAGCAGTTAAGAAACGTATGAATTGGATAATAGTAAAGATGATGTATGGCTCTGGCACAACCCGAGGTGGCAATCTGAGTGTAGGGATGATATTTCAGGAATGTGCCCACTGAGAGAGAGCTGGCCCCTACCGGCCCACTCCAGGTCACCGGACACTTCACTGTGGGAAACACACAGCCTCNACCGGTAATTGCACAATGCTGTGAGTGTACTAACTGCCTCTGAATTGTTCACTTAAACATGATTAATTTTGTTATGTTTCACCTCATTAAAACTATGAAAAAAAAAAGGAAAAGAAATGCAATTTTGTTATGTTCAGGGATCTACAGGACGCCCAAACCTAGCTCAAAAATAGATCCCCGGTGCCTAACAGGGGGAGTCCTGCGAGCCACTGTGGGTGCTCTGCCTCCAACTCCCCCCACAGATGTTGCTGGGAGGAAGTTTGCCTCGAACACTTTTGTGGGGTCCCTGAAATCAAAGTCGGTATCACTGTGTGGTGCTGCCAGGTCGTCATTTAACTAATGCAGGGTTTCCCGCAGTGCAGGGCAGGGGCGCCTGGAGGAGCCAGGCACTTTCGCAGATACCTGCTACCTCATGAGGAAGCCACTCTCCGTTTAGTTCTCTTTCAGCTCTTTGGTTGTTTTAGAAGAGTCTCTGTTTGGTGCTAGCGTGTCTTAAACGCCCCTCAAAGGCTTGCAAATCAAACATACCAAGGGTAGGCTGGGAGACATGGCGCAACAGAAGCTAGCTGCGATGTAACGACGTCATTTTGTTCTTCCTTGTGCTGCATTTATTGCTACGCTTAGTATCTAACGCTGGGAAGTGATACTGTTTCTCCATTTAGAGTGGTGATAACATTTTCTTTCTAAAAAGCAGTTAAGAAACGTATGAATTGGATAATAGTAAAGATGATGTATGGCTCTGGCACAACCCGAGGTGGCAATCTGAGTGTAGGGATGATATTTCAGGAATGTGCCCACTGAGAGAGAGCTGGCCCCTACCGGCCCACTCCAGGTCACCGGACACTTCACTGTGGGAAACACACAGCCTCATGAGGTTTTCAGTTTAGGACTGGCTTTGCTGTGGCTGTGCTGTGTGACTATGACTAGGTTACTCACCCCTTCTGGGCCTCACCTCCTCATGTGAAAAATGGGAGTGAAAGGTGGACAAAGACCCTGAAGCCAAGTTGTGAATCTTCTATTCATTCATTCATTCATTCATTCATTCATTCAGTTATTTAGCAAATATATGTTGAAGGCCTAGTATGTGCTGGGCACTCTTCTGGGCTCTGGGTTATAGGTGTGAATAGACTAGATTTGATCCCAATCCTCACAGGATTGACATTTTACTGAAGAGACAGTAACCAAGGGAGAAAATGATTAATAATCTCAAATAATCATAGGAAAAGGGGGTGATGAGATCGAGAGTAACTGGGTGTTGGGAGAGGCACTCGGCCAGGCTGGGCTAGGGTAAAGCAAGTGGGTCCCTCACCATAGGCGTAAAATGTAAGGAGGGGAGCATATAAAAAACTCAATAATCAAGATAAACGCAGATATTTTAATATAATGTTTGAAAAGTAAAAATTAATGCAAAATAATCCATAATGACCAAGATGGCAACATTTTTTAAAAAGACAACACCTGGCAGGTCTGGGATTCAGGTGAAGGGAGACATTCAAGTGCCAAGTGAGATCCTATCGTCATTTAAAATGTCCCTAGCGGGCCGGCCGAGTGGCGCGATGGTTAAGAACTGGCTTGGGAC
>NW_017731412.1:1968252-1973155 GCF_001890085.2 Hipposideros armiger | reverse complement strand
AGGCGAGAAACCTGCCCGTGACATTTTTGGTGGAGTTTAAAAAGCACCAACACTGGGAAAAGGAGAGGCCGGTGGGACCAGGAGAGGAGGAGAGGACCCATCTCAGCTCGGTTTTCCGCGGGCAAAGCCTGAGACGGGGACTCTTGGCTCTGCGATTTCTAAAGGGAGGGTTTGGAGTAGAAGCGCAGTGGGAGCTGAACAGAGGGAGGGGAAGGGTCCAGGTGGAGCCTGTCCTCAGCCTGAGCCCACGGGGCGCTATGGATGGCACCACAGAGCTGCCCTGCCTTCAGGGCGCAAAGGGGTCCGCCTTTTGTTCAGATGTCTCTATCAGTCCGTCATAGGCTGTGGACCTCTGCTGGGGAAGTGTGCTCTCCCATGCATCTCTGGACATGGCCGCTCCCACTGGGTTTTTTTTCCAGAGAAGGGAGCAGCTGTGGGTCGTTAGCAGCCAACACTCCCAGCAGCTGGGGATGGCCACACCCACCTGAGAAAGGGGATTTGAGTCAAGGTGGGGGACACCACCACATTTCTAGGGACAAGTGATAAAAATCAAGGCTGGGGTCAGGGCTGAGGGAGGTAGGCAGGGAGGGTGTGGTCTGATGCTCCGCTCTGCCAGGGCTCTCTGCCTCATGCTCAGCCTGCCACTGCCAGGCCCCCCATGATCTGGTGCCCCCCCCCACATCCCACACACTCTTTGCCTCTCTGTCCATCTTCTCCCATCTTCTACCATTCTCTCGCTCACCCTCTCTTCTGCACCCACACTGGCCACCTCAGGACCTTTGCACATGCTGTTCCTGCCACTCTTCCCCCCACATGCTGCATGTGGCTTGCTCCTTCATTTCCTTCAGACCTCAGTTCAAATCCTACCTTTTCCAAGAAGCCTTCTTTGACCATCCTATCTCAATGAACCAATAGATTAAGAGGCTTAAGAAACAGATCAACCAAATGCAACGTAAACACTTTGGATCCTAATTCCAACAAACCAACCCTAACAAGATATTGTGAGACCATCAGGGAAAAGTTGAATATAGACTGAATAGTAGATAATGGCAAAGGACCGTTTACTAACTGTGTTGGGTGTGGTAATGGTATTGTGCGTACATTAAAAATTGTTTTCCTTATCTGTTAGTAATCCATAACAATATGACGCCTAGAATTGCTTTAACATACTCCACCAAGTACATAGGTGCATCCAGCCACACACAGACGACTTGGGATTCAAAGCCGACCTGAGCCATCATGTCCCCAACATGAGGGTCAGACCCACCTATGCAGGTACCGGGGCATGTGCCCTGCCCTGTGCTGGGCTCCTGCCCAGGCTGGGGAGCAGCAGCAGCATAACCCTCACCTCCCCACACACATCCCTGCTTCGCCTGGGGCCAGCACAGGGGTAAGAACACCTCCTGTGCCACCCAAAGTGTGGATCCCAAGACTCCATGTCCCCCTGGCTTAAGGCCAGAGTGAAGGACTAGATGGAGGTGAGGCCTCTGGAGGCAGGGGTGGTAGGGTCAGACCCTTGAGAGGACAGAGGAACCCTCAGCCACTAGAATCCACAGGGAACTACAGGGACACCCGGCCCCAGGGGAGGGGCCCCAGCTGGGGTGGAGAGGCTGGGCATATCTTAGGCAGGTACACACACCTGGTCGCCCAGTGTTCGGTGTTCTCTACACAGCCCCCGACCAATACAAAGAAACTCCTGCACCCAGGACCCTCCCTGCAGGCTCCCTGTTTCCCCTACTGAGCAGTCCGAGAAGGCGGACGGGATGGTAAGAATCTGTGCCTCAGTGCCCATCCTGCTCCATGAGGTCATAGCATCCATGACCTCAGCTTCAGTCATCCATGTCCTTGCTCTCTCCCTGTGCCTACTCCCAGCTCTTGGCGTTCCTTGGGTGTCAACCAGGAAGGGCTAAACTAAGGTAATTGATGTGTGTTATCTGCATGAAGTCAACAGGCCCCTCCAGCTTCTTATCTCCAGCTTGCCGAGACCAGGAGAGGAGCAAACAGCAGCTGACAAGTCTCCCAGGAGAGGAGCCAAGAGAGGAGGCCTGCCTGGGAGACAGAGCACCTGGACAGAGCAATGGCGAGCTCTGCCATTCACCTGAGGAACATGGGGTGGGAGAGATAGCACTGCTGGCTGAAGCAATCCCGGGAGGCTTCAGGGAAGAGGCTGCCCTTACATTGGGCTTTGAAGGATGTGTAGGATTTAGAAGCATGAGGGGCATGGCAGGCAGGGGACACAGCTTAAGCAAAAGACAGGAGATGTGAGCGCAGTAGGGATTAGATGCATGAGCTTCAGATGTGTACATATCAGGGTTTCAGTCCAGCTGTGCGACTTGGAGTAAGAAGCTCAACTGCTCTGTGCCTTGGTTTCCTCATTTGCAAAAATGAAGGTAATCGTATCTACCATGTGGGTAATGGTGGGATCAAGTAAAAGGACCGCTAAGGCCCCAAATACACAGTAGGTGCTCAATACATAAATAAATGCAAGTTCCTTCCCACCCCTTGTTGGTGGAGGAATGCTCAGGGGATAGTAGGAACTAACATGTATTGAAAGACTACATATGCTGGGCCCATAGTAATCATCCACAAACAACCCATTTTACAGATTGGAACAGCGAGGCACTAAAAGAGAGCATCATGTGCTCAAGGTCACCTGGGTAGCAAGTAGGACCAGAGTTTAGGCTCAGGAGTGGCTTGAGTCCACCTCTGGGGCTCTCAGCATTGTCCCCTCTATTCTGGGAAACTCACACAGTATGACTCCAAGGAAAAACAGGGCTGGGTCCTGATGGCTTCTGGAGGGGCGACCCCGGCACGAGGCCTGGGGTCGAAGAGGGAATGAGGCTAAGGCAGCAGGAGAAGCAGAGGGAGGTAAATGCCGCGCTCAAGTTTTCCTCTTGACGAAAGGAAGAGACGCCTGGTGGAGGGCACAGCTTGGGCGAAGGAAAGGAGGTGGGAAATGACAAGTGAGCTTCCTCCAGCACAGAGGTGCAGCCTGAGGCCCAGAGAGGGGAGGGCACTTGCCCAAGGTCACACAGCCTTCATGAGGCAAAGGACCAGGAGCTGGGTCCTGCCGTGGGCTGTGGTGCCGGGTGGATCCCACACTCTCTGAGCCTTGTTCCCTGCAGTTGGGTAGGGCTCCCCATGCCAAGGCCTTGTGGTCCCCAGGCATCTCTGGGACATCAGCACCCCCCAGCTGGTGTGAGGGCCCCAGGAGAGATAGTCAAGGAAGACCAGAGAGGTAGAGCTGGCTTCCCTGCTAGGGCCAGGCTTCCCCACTGGAGGCGCTTTGCTGCCCCCTCGTGGCTCCGAGTGATTCTATATAATCTCCACTCCCGTTTCTTCAGATTTCCGAGGAGCAGGGGGGTGCCCAGTTCTAGGGCGGGTACCCATCCTCCTTGTGATCCACAGGTGTGTCCAGACCAACCTGGAGGTCTTATCTCCTTCCCCAATGTCCCAGGACCCCTGACCCCCCACACACAAAGGAGGCCGAGGTCCAAGAAATGTAGAGTCCTACTGAAAATCAAGGGTTTGAACCTGGCTGGGCCACATGCCAGCTGTGTGACCTTGAGCGCGTTCTGTCACCTTCCAATGCCTTGTTTCCTCATCTGTAGAACAGGGGTGGTAATAATGACTTTTACTTCATACTGCCTTTGTGAACGTTAAAGAACACAATAAGTAGAAAGTTCTTAGAAGAGTTTCTGGCCTATAACAAACACTTGATAAAGACAGGTGATATTGTCCTCACCTGCCCAGGCCTGAGACGTGACAGAACCTTTCCCTCCTTCCTGAGCAGGTCCCCCATGGGAAAGGAGCCCTGTTAGGAGCTCAGCATGGGCGGATTTTCTTAGAGACCCGAGTTTTGGATCCTTGGCTTGTATGCTCAAGCTGTGTGACGTGGAAAGAGTTGCTACACCACAAGAGCCGGGCTTGAGGTTGCCACGTGCCTTCTATGAGCTTATGGGGGTGGAAAGATTGGACCCACTGGAGCCACAAACTCAATTCAGAAAGGGTTTATTGGCCAGGGCTGCAGGGGAGCCAAAGGGAACAGTTTGGGAGGGCTTCCTGCAGGAGGCGGCCAGCACAGAAGCACAGGGCAGCTTTCTCTGCCATCCATGAGCACAGGGGCCCCTCAATCAGCTACAGGAGTGTCCATGAGCCTCTTGGGGATCTCTGGGGGGCACGGATGGCCTTCCCAGACCAGGAGTCCTCAGTTCTGGCCCAGCTGGGCTCTCAGAGCCTGCAGCTCTTGGCTATCAATGCTGTTGCCTCCACACACGATGACCACGACAGACACCAGGGACGGTTGCAGGCGGCCCTCAGCCTGGAGCCTCCCCAGGAGGCCTGAATAGATGGCAGCTAAGGCTGCCCCACAGGCAGGCTCCACCAGCATACGTTCATCATCTGCCCGGAGCAGGGAGGAGGAGCAGAGGAAAGGAGAGAAGAGAAAAGGGGACCAGTTAGGCTCTGGGCACTGTAAATCCATGAAGCCAGCCAGACATCCATCTCACAGTCCATCATTTGTCTGACTCCCTCTCCATTCATCAATCTGACCATTTATCTCTCTACCCATCTGCCTTTTATCTATTCATCCATTTATTTCCCTATCCATCATTAGACTGTCTGTCTGTCCATCTATTAGTATATCCATCAATCAATGATTCCATCCATCCATCCATCCACCCATCCATCCATCCACCCATCCATCCATCCATCCATCCATCCACCCATCCCCATCCATCATTTGATTGTCCATCCATCAGTGTAGCTATCAATCAACAAATCCATCCATCCATCCATCCATCCATCTGTCCATCCTCTATCCATCATTTGACTCTCTGTCCATCTATCAATGTGTCCATTAATCAGTGTGCCCATCCATCCATCCATCCATCCATCCATCCAT
>NW_017731412.1:1956491-1968072 GCF_001890085.2 Hipposideros armiger | reverse complement strand
ATGCATTCATTTATTCATTGAACAGATCTTTATTGAGCGCCCACTCCCTGCCAGGCCCAGTTCTAGGAAGGCCCTGGGGACACAACACTAACCAAGACACACCAGCCCCCGCCTTCACGGAGTTTCCAATCTAGTGATGTAGACAGATAAGAAGATTCAGTCAGGTAGGAGATTGGTGGGATTGGTGCATAGCAAGTTTCTAACCCAGGTGGGTTGGGGGTGGGAGACTGGAGAAGGATTCCTGGAGGAGGTATCCTAATGGCTGTGTAGCCCTTAGTCACATGAAACAGATAAGAAGCAGGGCCGGGGATGGGCAGCCAAGGGAAGAAAAGCATGTACAAAGCCTGGAGACTAGAGACAGCATGACACACCCCTTCTTTATCCCGACCCATTCCGTCTACTCAACGCACTTTCTGCACAGTCACTGCATTCCCAGCCCTGAGCTAGGCGCTGAGGAGACAGACAAGACAGAACACGCTCTCTCTCTGGGGCATCTAGGGACTCCGTAGGTTCCCAAGCCCCGGCTCACTCACCTAGGAAACGCTGCACGGCATTCACAGCCTCCACGTCGTTCACCACCTCAGAGAGGATCTCAAACTCCTGCGTGCATGCCAGGGCCCGTGAGGCCACCGTCTTGGCACCCAGGCACTTGGCCACGCTGCAGGAGGGGACAGGAGGGGCAGGGAGTGCAGGGGTCCAGGGAAGAGCTGGGGACTCATGTCTCCCCACAGCCCCAGGCCCCCCTCCCATCCTGCAAGGGCTGGGGCTCAGCATTTTAAGAGTCTGGAGCAGGGCCTGGCACAAAAGAGGGAGCCCACACTTGTGTGTCTCACGAACAGCTGACGGAGGCACATCACTCCCTCTGACGCTACAGCAGTGATTGTGCCGTTCCCTGCACAGACCCCAGAAAACCAAACATAGAAAAGGATTTTTTTCACTAATAACCATTTATCATGTCTATACTATAGCTAATATTTATGTGATATTTACAAGGTGCTGGATGCATCAATTTTCTCTCTTAATCCCCACAGTTACCCTTGGAGTTAGAAATTTATGACCTCCACACCTTGCTGTCCTATGCCATTGAACCCTAAGTCCCAGCGTCTGATGGGTGTTTCATAAAATGTAGGCAATAACGGTATTGGTGGATGGTTGAATAGCATCCCCCCCCCGAAAAAAATAAAATCCATGTCCACCCGGAACTTCAGAATGTGACCTGATTTGGACTTAGTTCTTTGCAGATGGAATTAGTGAAGATGGTATCCTATTGGATTAGAATAGACCCTAAACCCAACGCCTGGCGTCCTTACAAGAAGAGTACAGACTCCCAGAGAAAAACGCCACATGAAGACAGGACTGGTGAGGTAGCTGCAAACCAAGGAATGATGAGGGTTGCCGGCCACCACCAGAAGCTGGGACGGCAAAGAAGCATCCGCCCCTAGCATCTTCAGAGGGAGCATGGCCCTGTCAGCACCTTGCTTTCAGACACTAGTTTCCAGAACTGTGAAAGAATACATGTCTTTCGTTTCCAGCCACCTTGTTTGTGGTCATTTCTATGACAGCCACAGGAGATTCACACAACGCCCGTGATCATGGATGGTGGTAGCGGTGACCATGAAGAATATAAAATGAGGGGGTGACCGGTTAGCTCAGTTGGTTAGAGCGCGGTGCTGATAACACCAAGGTTGCCGGTTCGATCCCTGCATGGGCCACTGTGAGCTGCGCCCTCCTTAAAAGGGTCAGCAATGCCACTGTAGCATGAAAGCAATGTGTAACCAATGACCATGGCCGTTCCCTAGTAAAATTAAAAAAACAAAAACAAAAACACAGCATGTGTTCTTAAAATTGAAAAAAAAAAAAGAATATAAGATGAGGCCGGGTCTAAAGGCTGGACCACTCTCTATTAGTTTGTTTATAAGAACTTTTTCTCACTCAAATTCAAATCAGTTACAAAATGCCGTGGGGACAAAGCTCTCTAATGATGTTGCAGGAAAAAAATAAAAGCTATTGGGTCGTCGGAAAAGCCATGACGCATTTTTGCAACGAAAACCATAGAAAAAATACGTCATGACTTTTCCGACAACCCAATATCTAATATGAACTAGAAAAACAGCAAAACTGTATGAAGGATACAATCTCACCTTTTAAAAGTATAATTGATTCATATGTTCACTTCACAAACATTTGAAGTAGGTGTTGAGCATCTACTATGTGCCAGGTACATTTCATTTTAATGTAATGATTTATGGATGGGGTGGGGCAGAGATTGGGGAAAATGCAGCCCAATCTGAGCAATGTTCATTTTTGAACGGTGGAATTGAGGGTGATGTTTGGTTTTCTGTTACTTATGGCTCGCCTACCTTTTCTAACTGCAACACCTTTAAATTGGTTTTGTAATGACACAGACCAGCGACAGCTTGTTTTATTAATAACTGATAAGACTTCACTGAATCAGCCCCTTTAGCCACACTTTCAGCGCTGCCTTTAATTTAGATCCACATGACTGTGGTTGGAGTCCCAGGGTGAAGGAGACCCTCTTGAGTGGCCCCCCACCTCTACTAGTTGGGACTGAGAGGCCCTAAGGCAGCAATATCTCCACCCTCCAGCCCCCCACCAATGTGCAACCTGCACCTACCTGGTGATGTGCGGCAGTGTGACCAGTCTGCCTGCTTTGATGGCCGCATTGAAACAGTGCGCCCCTTGGGTCTCCACGGCGACAATGGGCACGTGCTGCCAGCCCACCTCCGCCAGGCCTGCTGACACTCCAGCCAGGAGCCCCCCACCCCCCACCGCCAGCACCAGGGCCCCTGGTGGGGTCCCCAGTGCTGCCTTCAGCTCCCGCACCAGGCTGATGTGGCCTTCCCTGGGGGGCGGAGGGGGAGGGAGTGGAAGAGAGAGGAACAGGGTGAGGGAGGCTCTCAGCCCCAAACACATAAACACAAACTTCCCTTCATTACCACTCCCCTCCCCACTCACAGCAAAGGGAGAAGAGACCCTACGACACTTACTCAACTTTCATCATTGAATTTACTCGTTCACTCATTCTCCCCCACCTCCAACAACTTCCCAGGACCAGCCTAGCACTCGGAATCAGCTCAGCTCAAGTGCTGGGCCTGGGGACTCGATGTCTCTGCCACTTACTAGCTGTGCGATCTCAGGCAAGTTGCCTGACCCCTTGGTGCCTCAGTTTCCCCACCTGTAAAAATGGGCATAAATCGCCTATCTCTCGGGCTTTGGGGAGGGTTCATGGACCGAACGTCTCCCACAGCACACGTTCAATAATAAGGGGATTTAGTATCAGCACGGCGTGTTACACATGTGGAAACTGAGGCACGGGGTGGTGAGATGCTTTGCACAGTGACACAACCGACCAGTGGCAGAAGCGGGGTCTGAATCCCAGTGTGCCTGGATTCTACGCCTCTTCTACCCTCTGGGCCTCAGTTTCCTCTCCTGTTCAATGGGGAGACCCCGGCTCAGGGAGGGCCTCTCAACTCGGAGCTCCATGGGAAGAGAGCACTGCCCTTACCATACCAGGGGGTGGTCGAACGGGGGGACGTTTACCCAGCCGTCCCTCTTGGCCAACTCTTGTGCCCTCAGATTGGCCTCGTCCCAGACCTAAAGAAAAACTGACATCAGGAGACCCGGGAGTCAGGTTGCTGTGGAGGTCGTCTCAGGGTCTGCTGCTGGGGATCCCAAATTCAGACGGCGTTTCAGGGGTACCCCACCCCAGCCAATCTAAGCAGAAGCTAAATGGCCAATAACAGCCTTCTCTCCCACAGGGTAGCAGGTGACAAGGGGGCCAGAGACAGCCTCCGCCCATCCTGCAGCACCCACTCTTTGCGAGGGGGACATGGAGAAGAAAACAAAAAATGCCGACATGGAATTCCCCATCGAGCTAAAGAAACGGGCCTCATTCTCTCAACACTGTGCCGCCCTTCATGCCTCTCACCTGAACATCGAGACCATTCGCACAGACTCCTCGCCTCCTGTCCATCGGCTCCGAGCAGCCAGAGTGAAAATCCCACCTGTCCTGCCCCTGCTCAAAATCTTTCATGGCTCCCTACGGCCTCAGGTTAAAGCCTATGTCAGCCGCGCCCACAGGCCGCCCTGCTTGGTCAGGCCCCCCGGCCCCCTCTTCAGCCTCACCTGTCACCACCATTCCTCCCCACCCCCACCCGGGATGCTGGGCTGCAGCTGGGTGGACCAGGCTCACGCCTTTTCCCATGCACGTTCCTCTACCCACAATCCCTCTCTCCTTTTACTCCCCTGAGAGGAACCATATTTCTCTTTCAAGACCCAACTCAGGGGACCCTTCTCCAGGAGCCTTTCCAGGACCCCCACCCCAAGTCCGAGGCACAGCCCGGTCGTGGTTGGCACCATCGCCCAATTCTTCACCCCCTCCCCCTATCAGAGTCACATACCCACGCCAAGTGGCTTCGCTGCTCTTTTCGCTAGACGGGGTGGAATACATGTCCCCACCCCACATTGATGTCGGTCTCAGCCATGTGACTAGCTCTGGCCAATGGCATGGGGCAGAAGTGACAGTGTCACACTTGGAGCCAAAGCCTTAGTAGGCATTGCACGTGTCCTCACAGTCCTGTTGCCATTCACCTTGAGAAGAACATGCCCCACGGGTCAAGGCAAAATGAAGGGCACGTGTGCAGACCTTAATCCTGCCTGCAGCCGGAAGCAGCATCCTTAGGGCCCACTCACAAACCCATGAGCGAGATGTTTCGCATAAGCCATTGACATTGGGGGCTGTTTGTTACGCAGCATTATCGAGCAGCAATGGCCGATTAAAACAATATACCTCCTCTTGTTCCGCAGTGCCCTGTGCTTCCCCCATCACAGCACTCATCACGTCCTGTTATCGTCGTCTGGTTACCTGTGTGTCTCCCCAACAACACTGTGAGCTTCACGAGAGTAGAGACCATGTCTTACTATCTCTGACTCCCTAAGTGTCTCACACACATAGCGTAGGATACAGTATGTCCTCAGTGAATATCTGTTGGATGGAAGGAAGAAAGGAAAGAAGGAAGAAAGGGAGAGAAGGAGGGAGAAAGGGTGATGAAGTGAAGGAAGGATGGATGGAGGGATGGATGGATGGATGGATGGATGGATATGAGAGAAGAAGGAGAAAGAGTGATGGGTAGGAGAATGGTTGAATAGATGAATAAATACATGAAGGGAGGTAGGGAGGGAGGGAAGGATGGAGGGAGGGAGAGAAGGGAGGAAACTATATATACAAAGTATATGGAAACCAGCTTTTGGGTATCATGGTATGTCTTTTAATTCTAATTTTGATGGCTTTTAAAATTTTGTTTTCCAGGGATGCATTGTTTTTTCTTCTTCTTTCCAGGAGGGTAGAGGGGTTATGTGTTTGTGTCTCTGCTGTTTTTGGTAACAAGGTGATCCAGTGATACCCTTACCACTGGGCCTCTTTCATATTGGGGTAGCCTCGGAATGGGAATTCATGCTGCCGTGTAACACTTTTTGTCTCATCAAATGGCAAACATTTTAAAGTGGATAATATTATACCAAGTGTCAGCAAGGATGCAGGGAGACTGCCATACTCCTGGTAACCACCAGCTTCCTGTCCCCCCCCCCAACGGGGTTCATGCAGGAGAAGCCTCCTCAGGGTGGGGACAGGGAAGTCGGGGTTCCCAGCCTTCAGTACCCATCACACCTCACTCCCACCCCGCCGCTCAGCCACCCTAAGAGAAGGCTGGGTCCCAGGCAGAGGCCATCAAAAGGAAAAAGAGACAATCTCTTAGGAGGTGGGGATGAAGGGGGAACGGACCATACCCGATAGGTTCCCCTTCCTGGGGTGCTTACCTTTCCAGTCAGTTGAACCTCGGCCCCCTCCCCCTGCAACCTCTTCACCACCTTCAGAGAAGTGCCCTCAGGGAGCACAATAGTGGCAGGGATGCCCAGCTTCCGAGCACAGTAAGCAGTAGCGACACCCGCGTTGCCCCCTGTGGAGGCAGCAGAAGGGGGTGCAGTGGCCAATGCTGCATTAGCCTGTTGACTTACTTCTTTCCCTCCCTCTCCATTCCCCTTTGGGAGTCTTCCCTCACCCACAGTCATACGCCCCACCATTCAGTCTTCTCCCTGGCCCCAGAGGTGGACACGTGATCTAGATTAAGCCAATCAGAGAACTCAGTCGCCTGACCGGTGATTGGCTCCGGGTGAGTACATGACCCGATCTGGGCCCAAAAGACCAATTCATGGATTGAGGTGGGCTATCGGGAAGGGGTGCTCCCTTTCCACTAGGGTTGGTAGGATGGTAGGAGGCAAGCCTGGTACTCCTGACGGCCACCTTGCTACCCGGAGGCCTGTATGAGAACACAGCTAGTATCAAGGAAAGAAAAGCCAAGAGACGGAGAGATACAGAGAACTCCTGGATCCAACTGTGCCTGAAAGCCATTATCCTGAGACTTTTCAGTTCTTGCAGTCTGTAGCTTAAACCTGTATGAATGAGGTTTCTGTCACTTCTACCACGAGTCCTGAATGATGGGAAGAGAGCAGGGAGAGGACCTAAGAAATGGCCATCTGACCATGACCTTTAAGAGGAGCTGGGCCCTTGAACATCCACTGCTGCCCCAGCCGGCCCCAAGGACCCTCAGAAATCAGAAATGGGCTAGGTCACCTGAGGAGCACACCAGGTGTTTGCATCCCTTCTTGGCCATCTGAGAAGAGAAGGAAATGGGGTTGGGAGTTAACCCAAGCAGGTGTCATGCAGGCCTGTGTGGGGTGGAGTTAGACCCTCCCCATCTCACCCCCACATTCCTCACCCCTCCTCCTGTCCATAGCTCGCTACTCCCAACAGTACAAGTTTACTTCACCCTTCCTGCCCTTAACCCCAACCAGCTCGTATCCCTCACCCCTCCCGTCCCTCCTGCACAACCTCACCCCTCCTCACCGGCCCACACACACTCACCTCCTGGCAGAAATGCCCGATGCCCCGGATCTTGAAGGAACCAGCTGGCTGCACATTCTCACACTTGAGGAAAACAGTTGTGCCCGCCACCTGGGACAGGGCCCAGCTCTCCAGCAGAGGCGTGACAGTGTGGAAGTGTTCACCCTTAGCACACTCTGCCAGAGGGCCCTCCATGCCAGCAGCCACCTAGGGGACCTGCAGGACGACGCAAATGCCATAGCCCAGGCAGCCCCAGGCAGGAGTCCCCTTAACCAGGACGGGGAGGGGGAGGTGCAAAGCCCCACCCCCACCCCCGCCTGGCTCCCTTAGCCCCGTCTGGCTGCCAACCTGTGAGATTCCCGGCAGGTATCTGCACCTCCCTGGGCCTCAGTTTCCCCATCTGGAGAAGGAGGTATGGACTAGGGGACTTTCATTCTGTAACTGTGGCTGCCCACAGCGCTGGGGATGGAGAACACGGCCAGTAGGCGGTGTAAATTGTGATCACAAAACGGTCATCACCCTTAAAATAGTAATAATAACTTCTTAATGTCATCAAGTATCTGTTAAGTGTTCAGATTTCCAATTGTCTCAGTAAGTGTGATAAATGGTGGGTTTTGCAGTTGGTGGTGGTTTGGGGTTTTTTTAACAGTTTGAATCAGGATGCATACAGAACCTGAGCATTTTCATTGGTTGGGAGGTCTTTTCATTTTGTTGTTTTGTCTTGTTTTTTTGTGTGTGTTTTTTTTAATCTGTAGGGGTAACTCTGAGATGACCAAGAAGCAAGCCACGAGAAAAGCATTTAGGAATGGAGCAACAGATAGAGCCACCCTGATCTAGAAATGAACTTGGGTGTTGCGGGTGCGGGGAGGGTGGGGCGGTGAGGAAGGCGTCCCCCCCCCACAGAGAGGAGTTGGGACATTATTCTAATTCTGCCTGCGATGGAAAGCAATGGGAGATTTTAAGGCAAGGCGCGGGTGAATGAGTAGTGAATAGACCAGTGGGCCAGGGCGAGAAGAGAGGGGAGAATGAGAGGAAAAGTAAGACTGTTTTTTTTAAAGGAACCAATGCAGCCTCCCTTTTTTTGTTTGGGGCAGAAAAGCATTGGGCCGCCCCCTGCAGTTCCACTATTTGCCAGTAGGAGGAGCGCTACAACCACCCCGCACCTACCACAAGCCCAAGCTTCTTGTCCGCCTGGTCCTCCCAGGAGAAAATTTCAGGACTCCCTCCCCTGGATTTGACTCCTGGCCCTTGTTGAGCTGGGCATGGCAATGGGGGAGAGCAGCCCACGGGTCACCCCAACCCAACGAAGGCCTCACTTCAGCCCCAGAGTCCAAGGATGTGGGCTTTGGGGGCCAATCAGAGACCAAGGTTAGAGACCAGCTAACTGGGTTGTGTGACCCAGACAAGTATCTTAATCTCTCTATGCCTCTTTCCCCATCTGTAATATGGGAATAATAACAGTCTCTAACTCACAGGTTATGGTGCAGATTAATAATAATAGCAGCTATCTTTTGTTGAGTCCCTACTATGTGCCAGGCATTGGCTGACTCCTCTGGAAGTGTTTCCTCACTGGAGCCTTCTAACAATGCTGGTATGCTCACTCTTACTCTAGCACCTATAAGGTGCAGGTCCTGACCTAGGAACTGGGGATACCATGGGAACAAGACAGACATCTACTCTTAGAGCTGACTTATATAGTCTGACGGGGAGATCAACATTCAACAAACAACTGTATAGACAAACAAACTAATCAGAAATGGTGAAAACGGCTAAGAGGGAAACATGCATACAGGGAGTTTTGATGAGAAGGAGAAAGGGACTTAACTTTGGGTAGGGAGGTCAGGAAAGGCCTCTTGGAGGAGTTAACCATTAAAACTGAGACCTGGAAAGTGAGAATGAACTCACCATTCAACAAACCGGGAGAAGAGCCTGTGCATCGCAGGATGGTTGTGAGGATGAAATGAGGCCATGTGATACAGGCATCAATCTGTGCCTGACATATTATAACAACTATGATTAGCTGCGTGGGACTTACTGGGAGCCAGGCAATGTGCCAAGCAGCTTATATATTATCTCATCTACTCCTCCCAACCCCCCCGGAGATAGGTTCAATTATTAACTCCACGTCATGGACAATGAAACTGAGGCCCAGAGAGGTTATGTAACTTGTGCAAGGTCAGAGTTAGAAATGGCACAGTCAGGATTCGAACTCAGGCAAAGCACTTCGGTATCTGTGCTCGTAACCACCGTGCTATATACTTGATTGTAGTAGCATCATCATTATTATTGTTATTAATATTATTGTTATTAAACGTATGACTATTTCATGCTTAGGTGCCGGTTGTCCTTAGGAGCCAAATGCTCAGTCCCCAGCCCTCTTGGTTATGCCAAGTGCCCACGAGAGGACAGCAGGCGTCGGTCAATTGAACAAGCCCCTAGTGGCCCCATAGCTTTATCGAACCCGGACGCCCATAAGGGCACAGGCCTCCCAGGCTGAAATCTGGGGCCAACCTGGGGCCTTGGCCTAGGTAATACATAGCCCTCACTATGAGTGGCAGCTGCTAGGGCTGAGATGGAAACCCTGGACCTTGTCTACTGGGAAGCAATGCCGTGGGAAGCCCAGGGTCCCAGCGAGATGACCTTGGCCAAGTCACTTTTTCTCACTGGGCCTCACCTGTTGCATCCACGAGTTGGGTAAAGACCAGCTACCTTGTCTAGCTCCCTTATCCCTCAGGCTTTCCCCCAGAGGCCACTTGGATGACACTCCACAGCCAAATCCCTGGTGCCAGTGCTGGGAAACCTTGGCCGGCCCTTGGGTGGCAGAATGCCCAGCCCTGCCCCTCTGGCAAGCAGGACCCGCTCCTCTTTTTCTGCGAGGCGGGCTGGGCCCCAGGACACCCTGAACCGAATCGATATTCCTGGGAGGGCTTAGGCCACTCTCACCCTCTCTCCCTGTCCATCTACTCAGCTGGGACTTTGCCCCAGAACCTTCCAGGCTACCCTACATGCATGTTCACACATGCACACAGAGCCCCAAGGGCCCCATTTGAGCCCCAGTCCCGCTTACCTTCCTGCCCACAGTCCCTGGACCAGCTTGGCTGCAGCCTGATGCCCACCGGCCTAACTGGGCACCAACTCTGCCCGGCTTCCGGCAGCCTCCTGCAGCCTTGGCCCCTCCTCCCGTGTTAAAGGGACAGCTCCCAGCTGGAGGGGGAAAGAGAATGAGATCAGTGTGCTGTCTATGACACATCCATCCCCTGGTCTCATTTGACAGATGAAGAAACTGAGGCTCAGAGAGGACACCCAGTCAGTGAGAAAGACGCTTTACTTCTCACCCTGGACCACCTGTTTCATACCACAGACATCTCCAAGCCCAGTGCTGGTCCCAAGAAAATAAGGACCAAAAAACCATTGTTATCTGTTACGTGAGAAAGGCACATTTTTCTGGAATACCTCCTCATCTCTGATATTTCACACACAACACAGGAACCCATACAATTAGTTATTGTTCAAGTGAATGACTCTGGCAATTGATTCACTTATTCAACAAATATTTACTGGACACTTAGTATGTGTCAAGTCCCAGGACCTTTAGCCTCAAACAAAACAGAATATGCTCCCTGCCCTCGCAAAGTCCTAAGGGTCCCTTGGGTGGCAATTAGTGCCATAATGTATTGGCAGGTGGAGGTGGTGCAGGGCTGTGGGTCCCCAGAGCAGGTACCTCACCTGGCCCCGAGGGACTGGGAAGGCTTTCTGGAGTAGGGGGAGACTGAGCTGAGCTAGGAGTCAGGAACATGACGTGCAAAGGTCTGGAATTGAAAAACACAGTGTGTTCCAGGAATCAGAACGCGTCCAGTGGGACTGGAACAGAGAAGGCAGGGGGCGGGCAGCAGGCAGGTTTGGGCTGGAGAGATGGGCAGGGACCAGCGTCCACAAGGATGGCTGTGCCAATCCAGAGTCTAGACCTTACCCAGGGGACTAGGGAGCCGTGGAAGGCTGTGGGCGGGAGAATGACATGCTCAGATTCCGGGCTTGTCTCTGTCACCATCTCACTGGGTGAACCTGAGCTAGTCACGTCCATCTGGGCCTCGGTTTCCCTCAATGTAAAATGGCAGGTAAGGTCTAGTAAGCACCTGGCAACCCAGAGGTCTGTGCCCTTCTTGGGTTTTGGGTGACCTCCTCAGGTTTGATGATTAACTCTCGGCTGCTTGGGGTCAAATCAAGCTGCTTGGCCGTGACCCCTGAAGAGGACTCTGTCAGCTTCGTCCCCATCCTCACGTTAAACATACACCCATCCTTGTCAGGTGTCCTGTCCTGAGCTCTGGGAACACGGGGTGCTAAAACCTAACTCATGCCCTGAGGTGGCTCCCGGCCTGGAGGGGAGAGGAAGACACCCAATTCAGTAGCGATTCTAACACCCCCTAGGAGGACGGAGAGCAGGTGGTCCCCACAGGACAGCGGAGAGTGGAGTGGGATCCAGGAGGACTTCCTGGATGAGCAGGGCCTTAGCACACAGCTCAGGCTTGGACGAGAAGCATGGTGGCTGCATTTATTGCATGCCTACTGTATGCAGCCCTTTCGTGTTGACCAGCATATTCCAAATGTTTTGTGGGTTGTTTTTTTTATAAATTTTATTGGGGAACAGCGTGTTTTCCCAGGACC
>NW_017731412.1:1946330-1947416 GCF_001890085.2 Hipposideros armiger | reverse complement strand
GCAAATTGTATCTCAATAACGTTATTACAAAAAAATGATATGCCCAAACAGGATGTCAACAACAGTGATATATATTTTGGGTTTTTTCCCTCTTTTTGGTCCTTACACGATTTTCTTAATTTGGTATTTTTCAAATCACAATAGTGATAGATTCTTGTTGAAACCAATGAAACGATATGGAGAGGTCTAAAGAAAGAATTAATGATCTTGTTTCCAGCACCTGCAGCTGCTCACCATGTGTTTGCAGTAGAATAGAGAGAATTCGGCATTCTAAGGTAGGTATCTGCCTTCAGTCCCATCTCACTGACTGTGTGGGTAACCTCATGTCACATGCCTACATCTGGGACCCCTAATGGGACCAGACTGGGCAAGGTGGCCCTCCCTGACCCCCATCTCCTGCCCTCTCCATCAGCTGGGTGTCCTCAAATGACTCAGGATTCCCGAGCTTGCATTCTGCCACCTGGGTAACAGTTTGACTCCACCTCTGAGCCTGTTTCCTCACCTGTGACGTGGGACTCAAAATGTCCACTCACCTGAGTGTTTGAGGGTTGAGTGACACCTCACATGGGAAACCCTTGGCATGGGATCGGGCACCTGCAGATGTTGGGCAACATGAGTGCCGGCTGTATACCCTCAGATGCACACAGGGGGCGGTGGCTACATGTATGCTTCCCTTCAGCTCTGCCACCTGTGTGCCCGACACATGCCTAGGGACATGCCTCCCCACTGGAAAGGGGGCTTGGGAGTGCCTGTGGAAGGTCAGTGGGGCAGCATGAGGGGACAGCTTGTTGTCCTACAGAGAGGGACAGCTATGTGAGCTGTTTGTGCCTTCACTGCCCTCTGTCTCATCAATATTCTCATCCCGGCCAACCAAATGGACAAGAGAGCTTTGTTGATGGGGCCAGGGAGAGAGCTGGCCAGAGGTGTGTGTGTGTGTGTGTGTGTGTGTGTGTGTGTGTGTACACCACCTTGTGGACAGACAGACCCCTGCACACAGCCAGGGATAGACAGGAGGCTTCGCATGGGGCAGGAAGTGAGTTCAAGTCCAAGACGCTGCAGTTCTGTGATGATGATGGTGATGATGAT
>NW_017731412.1:1941464-1944642 GCF_001890085.2 Hipposideros armiger | reverse complement strand
CTCCCTGAGCCAGTCTCTTTGGGGAGAGAAAATGTCATCTGAGAGGCTAGGGCAAGTCCAAGTTTCCTATGAAGGAAGTTCAGATGAAATCACTGGGAGGTATTCCAGGTAGCGGGAAGAGCCCAGGGACAGACAGGAGGTGGGCCTGACCCCGTCCCCCTTGTCTCCACAGTGGGCTGAGCAAGGCTGTGAACATTTCGTCTGTTCTTCCGGTAAGTGGTCTGCGTGCCTCCTCCTGGATTCTGCTGTGTGTTCCCAGGCCAGGCTTTCCACCTCTCTGGGCCCTGGTTTCCCCATCCTTGAACCTTTGCAAACATTTGCAGCAGTCCCAATTTGGAATTCCGGGGGGCAGCGGTCACCTGAGGAGTAGGGTTCAGAGCCCCAAGCCCTTCCACACTGACACACTTCCCACTCTCCACCCCTGGCAGCGGGCAACGCAGGCATGGCGGCCGCCTATGCCGCCAGAAAGCTGGGGATTCCCGCCACCATCGTTGTGCCCAGCACCACACCTACCCTCACCATCGACAGGCTCAAGAATGAGGGCGCCACGGTCAAGGTGGTGGGTGAGGTGAGTGCTGACCCGGGCAGGGTCCACGGAAGGCACCTGGTGGCAGAGGAGGGTCCCCCTCCCAGTCCCTCACCGCCTCTCCCTCTCCCCTGTGGTCTTGCAGATGCTGGACGAGGCCTTCGAGCTAGCTAAGTCCCTGGCGAAGAACAACCCAGGTTGGGTCTACATCCCTCCCTTTGACGACCCCCTCATCTGGTACGTGGCACCCAGGCTCACCTGGTGTGGGCGGCATCCACTCCCTATACCACTGGGAGGGCGCTTGCCCCAAGGCATGTCCTCACACCATTATGCACAGCAGTTTTACATGTGTGTGCACTGCCATGTAGAAGCACTTGCATAGGCATAGCCGTAGGTGCATGCACATATGTGCACAAATGCTCATTGCACGTGGCCATGAGCAAACGCACGAGCTCAGATACACAGGTGTCCGCAATTGTGTCCCCTCCCAGGAGCAGATGCCGAGACAAAGATTTCAGGGAAAGCAGTTTACTTGGGAAGTGATTCGTTAGCGTGGCGAAGGGAGATGAGGAAAGAACGAAGCCATTAACTGGGGCTCTAATGGGCAGGTGACTGCTGTGGACCACTGGAGCTTAACCCCTTGGGGTCCCTGGAAGCTAGCATGGAGCACGAACCAGAGTTACCCACCCGCGGGAGAGGATGCTGGGGTGTTTATTATACACCAACTCCCATGATTCCCGCAGTCACTGAGTGAGGGGTGTTCTCAGGGCTGTCGTCTGTTGGCACCGCCCGTTGCCACATTCACAGGCAGCTCCAGTGGCCAGAGGAAGCCCTCAGGTAGAGATACAGGTGCTGGCACTGGAAATCAGGGTGGAGTCGGGCAGGAGGGGACTAGCTTGAGATGAGGACAAGTGAAGGGGGCAAGTTAGCATGTCCAGGACCCCTGCCTGGTGTCTCCAGGAAGCCCAGCCCTGACCTGCCACCCTCTCCCACCCTCCAGGAAAGGCCATACTTCCATCGTGAAGGAGCTGAAGGAGACACTGAGTGCAAAGCCGGGGGCCATCGCGCTGTCAGTGGGTGGTGGGGGCCTGTTGTGTGGAGTGGTCCAGGGGCTGCAGGAAGTGGGCTGGGGGGATGTGCCCATCATCGCCATGGAGACTGTCGGAGCCCACAGCTTCCACACGGCCACCACTGCCGGCAAGCTTGTCCCTCTGTCCCAGGTTTCCAGGTGAGTAGCCGGGGGTGCCTCCATCAGGGGTTTGGCAAGGCTTAGGGAGCCCCTGTCCATGCTGGCTGCAAGACAGAGCCCCATGTCCCATTTTACAGGTGAGGAAACTGAGGCTTTGGTCTTTTTCCCAGAGTCACACAGCCAGTGAATGGTACTGTTGGAACTGAGCCCAAGTCTGTGTGACTCTGTACCATGAATGTCACACTTCCTCATACAAAAAGTCNCCCCCTTTGCCATAGTTATTTGCCTGCATAATCAGGAGAAATGCACAGATGAGGCGTGCATGATGGAGGAATAATATTTTGAGAATATTAATTTATAACTCCTTCCCCAAAGGAGGAGAGAGAGAGAGAGAGAGAGAGAGAGAGAGAGAGAGAGAGAGAGAGAAGGACACAGGAGGGAGGGAGGGAGGGAGGGACTGAGGGAGGGAAAAAAGGAAGGAGAAGGGTCCTGATTTGCAGCATTTGCTGATTTTCATGGTGTCAGTACTCCTACAGTGGACAGTTTCCAAAGGCTACCAAAGGTTTAATACCTGGCTCCCAAACTTCTTGCAAATTTAACAGATGGTAGGAGTCCACTCTAGCACTCCACTGTTGGGGGTCTGGGGTGGGGAGGGGGGCTTCCTACAAGCAGGAAATACTCTTTGTCTCAAGAAATGGAGATGACAGCAGAATAAGAGAACGGATTTATGGCAGTGGCCAAAACTCTGCAGTGGTTGTTGCAGGTCCCAGACTATAGGACAAGGAGCCACATGGCTGGAAATGAGAAAAGCCTCCTGGTCAATCTGTGGTGTGTGTGTGTGTGGGGGGGGGCAGACAATTGAGGACCAGACGGCACCCCCACTCTGCCTGTGGTGATTTGGGCCCACGATGTCCTTGCCACCCTGGGGGAGAAGAGGGAAACACTTTGCCCCCAATTAATTATCTGCTTAAAACAAAAATTAAGCTGAGTTAGGGAAAAGTAAAGAAGTCTTCGTTTGTTGCACACTGAGTTTGTGATCTGAGATTTATTCCCGTTGCAAATATCTTGATTTTTGGATGAACTCTAGATAAAATCCCCATAGGCTGTTTGGGCCTGGCCAACTCGACCCACCGCCTGTGATTGATGGGTGATGACAACCCCCAGGGGGATGCTCAGTGTGGCCTGGGGTCCTGACCTTGGCCATGGCCAGCTTTAGCCATAGGGCCCACCAAGCAGCTGTTTGTCACATTTGTGGATGACGCACAGCCAGGAGGCATCACTACAGGCAGTGCCATCAAATAGCCCAAGGAGGGTTCCATCAGGTCTCAACCAAATGGAATGATGGGCTGAAGCCAGATGAACAAAAGTTAAGAGGATTGGGGCCGGCCGAGTGGCACGATGGTTAAGAACTGGCTTGGGACGCCAGAGGGCCCCGGTTCGGATCCCACATATGAGGGCCAGTG
>NW_017731412.1:1933737-1938119 GCF_001890085.2 Hipposideros armiger | reverse complement strand
GGGAGAAAGGGGACATCCATTACGAGTGCCGGCTCTGGAGTTATATGGATCCTGCTTGTGGTCCAGGCACCAGTATTCCCTAGACATGTAATCTTCAGCAAGTGACTGCACGCTGTCTTCTGCCTCGGTTTTCCCTCCTATAAAACTGAGCCAATTAATGACAAACGTTGTAAGAATTTATCATGCTGTGAGGTGCTTGGCACCTAATGCTGTCTTAGGAAGTGGTCTAAATTATGTGTGTGTTACGGGGAGGATCATTTGAGAATTCCACATGGGCCATGGGACTGAGTGCACCCCCTGGAGGACTTCTTGGAGGAGGCAGCCTTAATCCTGAGCCTTGAAGGACAGGGTAGTGTTTGGGCAGGCAGAGCTGTGCTAAGTGGGAGTTAAGCAGGTAGAGGCGACAGCCTGGAGCAAAGGCTGGGAGTCTCACCTGGGAATCACAAGGGGGTCTTCCAGGCGTTTGTTTCTGAGTCGTGTTGACCGAGAAATAATGCTATTTACCCCCATTCAAGCAACCTATGCTTTATGAGAAGTCCCGCTGTGTTTGGGGAGCCCCTGCTGCTTTTCAGTGCTTTACAGCTGCAGAGGGCACGCCCCATTCCCGTGTCCATGGACCCCAGCTCTGCCTCCCTCTCACATCCACCTTTCTGTCTTTCTCTCCCTCCATCCTGCCTCTGTTTCCTCCATTCCTATTTCCCACGCCCTCTCCTCAGTGTGGCCAAGGCTCTGTGCGTGAAGATGGTGGGGGCTCAAGCCCTGAAGCTGTTTAAGGAACACCGCATTTTCTCAGAAGTTATCTCGGACCAGGAGGCTNGTGTGTGTGTGTGTGTGTGTGTGTGTGTGATTTGAAGCCCATAATTTCATGGATATTATTGCTTAAGAAGAAGCGAGGCAGGTATTAAAGTTTAAAAATTGAGTCTGTTTTTATTATTTTAAATTACAAGATTTTTGTTTTTTAATTGTGGAAGTAGGGAAGGGGAACAGCCAAGTTGTTGTCCTTCAGTCTTAGTTGTGGAGGGCGCAGCTAGCTCAGCTCCAAGTCCAGTCACCATCTGGTCACCTGTTGGCAGCTCACAGCCTCTCAGCTCAAGGTGCCGTGTTCAATCTTAGTTGGGGCAGGGGGCACGCAGCCCACCATCCCATGAGGGAGTCGAACCGGCAACTTCGTTGTTAGGAGCATGTGCTGTCACCAGCTGAGCCATCCTGCCACCTGTTGGCAGCTCAGTGGCAGCTCAGCTCGGGCACAGCTCACTGGCCCATGTGGGAATCGAATTGGCAACCCAGTTGCTCAGAGCTCATGCTCTTAACCAACTGAGCCACTTGGCCGGCCCAATTGAGTCTGTTTTTTAAAAACAGACTTATGGCTTAATATGTATTAAGTATTAGCAGTAGTAGAGTACTTTCTGGCATGAAGAGACAATATACCTAACAGAACACAGACCCCGGAGCCAGCCAGGCTCTGGTGCACATACCAGCTCTGCCACTTACTGGCTGCGGGACTTTGGGTAAGTTACTTAACCTCTCTGCCTTGTTTCCTCGACTGTAAGATGGGGCTAAGATACCTCCCTAGTGGAACTGCTGTGAGGGTCTAATGAGTTAATAAATGCCAAACATTTATAACAGTAGTAAGATCTGTGTTTACTGCTGTTGCTGCTACTATTCTCACTGTTGCTATTATAAAAGAGGTGAGACAGCAATGGGACAAAAATTGCAAAGGTGGCACACGGATGTCCAAAGTTTGGGAACATGACATCATTATATCACAGAATGTTTACAGCACCCTGGGAGGTGGGTATTGTAATGAACCCTGCATCGTGGACTCAAACTTGGCCCAGAAAGGCCAAGTCACTTTCCCAAGGTCACACAGCAGTGGCAGAGCCAAGGCTCGGACCCAGAGCGACCAGGCTTCAGAGCTCCTGGCTTGGCAGAAGAGGGGTTGGGGACAGCCAGGGTGGCTGCATCAGATGAGGCTGGGGAGGTGGGCCAGGTCGTTGACCTGTCCCCTCCCAGGGCCACCTTCGTCAGCCAGCCCCTGTCCCTGACACTTCAGGCCGCCAAACACCCACCCTGGCCAGTCCCCTGGGTTATTCATTAAACTTCATTTCACCATCCTCACCCGCATCTGGCCTTCCTGTTCCCAAGGCAAGGGAACGGCATGGAGAGGAGAGATGGTACTTTGGACAGACATGATTGGCCCTCAGATTTGCAGGTTTAGCTCTGGACTCTGGCCATACACCCTCCAAGCCACAAGGCTCAGTTCCATGCAACGGGTGAGAGAAGTGGAGCTTGGGCAGCCATGCAACCCGCTTAGCTAGTGAGTAACCCAGCTGAGGTTTGGACTTCAGGTCTTCCAGTACCCAATACACCTTAGCTAACTTCTAAGACCCTTGCCAAGGTGATAAATCATTTTAGAACAGAGTGGGTCTCAAACTAGAGGGCCACATTTCTGCTGAATGGAGATAACTCACTCTGTCCTCTGTAGAGGGACATGACTCTCCATTTGCCACTGTCCCCACCTCTCCCTATTGCATTTCCAGCTCCCAACAGACCCCTGCCTGGCCCTTGAGTTTGAGACCCTTGTACAGAGGAACTCTCCCTCTCTCCTCTTGTCTCTGAAAAGGAAAGGAGTCAGTGACCCAGGGAGAGGCTGCAGCACAGAAAGGTTAAGTGACTTGCCCCGGGTTGCCCAGCAAACAGGCCATGGGGCCAAACTTTGAGGGACTTCACATCCAACTTGGATGGTCTTGTCCTAAGAGAGTTACAAATTCATAGCCATGGTTGAGTTGTCTGAGCTGAAAGGATCAGCGAGGGACATACAATGCACCCTTTTTGTGAGAGGGGCAACTGAGGCCCATAGCAAAAAGGGGACAGTTTAACATCTGTCCTCAAGGCCAAGGAAAATTCTGATCCGTGTGAACCAGCCAGTCATTGATGCATTCAGCAAACATTACCCCAAACTACCAAAATCTAGGTCCTGTGAAAGGAGAGATGCAGACAAGTAAGATACCTTTCCCGTCCTCAAGGGGCTAACAGTTGGCATGTCAGTCAATAGATGCAGAAAGCACTACAGATGCAGCAACAGAAAAATGCAAAGTAGAGCAACAATAAAATGCCATTTTAAAAGCTATTAGCAAAAAAAAATTTTTTTAAAGCATAAAAACAATAACAAGCAGGGCTGGTGAGTATGAGGCAAAATAAGCACCTCACATGTTGCTGGTATGACTGGCAATTGCTACAGCCTTTTGGAAAAGGAATCTGTCAATATCTATTCCAATTTGAAAAATATCCATTCCTTTGACCAAGAAATCTTAATTTGGGGGATCTATTCCACACACACACACACACACACACACACACACACACACACACAAAGTACCAGAGCGTAGAGATACGGGTATGAGAGTGTTTATTAATTAAAGTGCTGTTTAGAAGAGCAAAAACAAACAAAACTGGAAGCTGGGATGCCCTTGAATTGGGAAATGGTTGAGTGAGTCATAGTAGACCCTCAACATGGAATTTTATGCAGCCATCACCAAGAATAAATTAGATCTAAACCTATTGACCCAAAGAGGTGTTCATGATACATTTTAAGTGAGAAAAGGAAAAACAATACATACAGTATGCAGTGATTTTTTTTTTTCTAACAAAGAATAATGACCAGAAGTGCCTGATATACCAGTCGTTGGTGGTATATATACCTGTAGGCTCGTGGGGAACAATGCTGATAATATTGGTTATCCTGGTTGTAATGGGGAGGTGGGGATGAGGGAAGACGACAGGCCATGAGAAAATGTGATGATGAAAATGTTTCATAATCTGTATGGTAGCCAGTGACCACCTGTGGCTACTGAGCCTTGAATAGGGGCTGTGAGACTGAGGAGTTGAATTGTAAATTTTATTTAATTTTGAATAACTTAAATAGCTCCAGGTGGTCACTGGCTTGTGTACTGGACAGCATGGGCCTAGGGAATCTGTCTAGGAGACCTTGTGGGTCTCGTGAGAGGCATTATTGTCACAGCGAGAGTGAATGCGTTAGTAAATCATTTGGCTTTGTGCAATGATTTCCCCATTCACTACAGACAGATCTGAGTGACATGCAAACAGAAAGACAATTACCAAACAGGGACAATAAATACCCCAATATAAGTAGGGGGTTCGTGTGGTGTATAGAGGGATGCGACTTTTTTTTTTTTTTTAATCTCATACCCAGGGAAAAAGAGGACTTGACAGTGGGGACACCTGACAAACCCTACCTAGGTCAAGAGCATCAACAGTGATAAGTCATGCTGGTAGTTAATATGGCCTTGATGTGACATGATGACAATGGCATTTCACTTTCATGGTCTTCCTTCCCCAAATCCTCCAACTCCAGTTTACTC
>NW_017731412.1:1930204-1931572 GCF_001890085.2 Hipposideros armiger | reverse complement strand
CTTGGGCCAGTGAAGCAACATCCTCCACAACTAGACTGAAGAACAAAAGGACAGCAACTTGTCTGTTCCCCTTCCCCCAATTCCCCAGCACTGTTCCCAACCCCCCAACTCCCCAATAAAAATCTTTAAAAAAAAAAAAAGTTAAGAGGATTGGCTGCCAAGTCCTACATACACAGCGAGGGCCTCAGAGGTTAAATTCATTAAGTCCAAAACAAGGAAGGCCTGGTTTGCTTGTATTAATTTCACCAAAAAAAAATAAAATCTTTTCACTTCTCTGGGGGGGTTGTTTGACTAGCAGGCGGATATAAAACAACGGTTTTTTAGATAAAGCACATTTTTGCCCACATTGGATTAAGTTCTCGTCAACCTGGACACTACTGACATTTGGGGCCAGATAATTCTTTGTTATGCGGGGCCATCCTGTGCATTGTGGGATGTTGCGTGGTTGGAGGAGAGAGTAAGGGATCCAACAGGGACCAGGTCGGTACAGACCTGCTCTCAGGCTGCGCATGGCCCCTGGGGAGACCTAATGGGACCAGACTCCAGGGGCTACCAGGCTGCAGAATCCCAAAGAGGCTCCAACACAGACTTGAAGGGGAAGAAACATGAATGAGAGCTGGGCCTGGAGGGAGGACTCAGGAAAAAGCAACCAGGAAGGGTGGGAAAGTCCTGGATAATAATAATAACAAGAGAAAAACAACAAGACCAAAGATAATCACAAGAGCAGCTACTATTCTTTGAGCCCTCGCTCCCTGCCTGGCACTGGGCAGCCATTATCTCTAAGTCTTGCAGTAGCCATCATCCCATTTCTTGGGGCAGGGAAGTGAGACTAAGGTTAGTTAGGTAACTACCTGAGGTCACACAGCTGGGTGTCAATTTCAGCCCAGCTCTGATGGACTCGGGGGCCGGGGACCTTAACTAATCAGGACACTTTGGCTGCATCAGCCCAAAGGGCAAACAGAGGTGAGGGCTGTGCGTTTCTCCCTACGCTGTAAAAACAACCGTCAGAATCAGCACCTCCCACAGCCAAGGACACTCTGATCAGGCCATCCTCAGGAACACTTCCCGGGAGGGTGTGATGTAACAGAGCCCTCTACACTTGCTACCTGGAAACAGACATGCTTTGGATGCTAGACTCACAGACATGAACTGATCCCCCTGAGGTTTGCACAGGGACGGTGGCCAACCTTCCCTCAAGACCCTCCAGCAGCTATCTGGTCAGAACGTCCCCATGACAAGGCCGCCCTACCTGGTTCTGCTCCATTTCGTCCCCAGGGTGACCTTGGGTGAGGCTCCTGCCCCCTTAGGGTCTCGGGTCCCTATCCATGTAATGAGACCCAGAACAACACAGGTACCCACACATGTATA
>NW_017731412.1:1908958-1924269 GCF_001890085.2 Hipposideros armiger | reverse complement strand
GATAATACAATGCAGACTCATACGATACAAAATAGGAAGACCAGTGGCACAAATGAAGAAGTCAGCCTGATAACCATGACAGCAGGGAACAGTAATTGAGTATTGAAAATATTGATTCTGAGCTTCCTGGCAGCCAGGGTAAAAAAAGGAAGTATAGGTCTCAGTGATGGACTCAAAAGTGGGTCTGTAACTACGCTGGACTCTTTCTGGGTTCAGCCTAGGACAGGGATAGTGCGCACACACAGGTAGCATTTATGATGCCACTTAATTCTCCTGTACTGGCAGTCAGGTTGGCTAATCAACCATGATACTCTTGCTCAGATGATGCCTCAGAATCCCTCTCAACACAGTACTCAGGAAATCACAATCATTTTATAAGTGTTAGCACTCATGGTAACACCTAGCCCTGGCTCAGGGCTTGAAAGGTCAATTGAGGGTAATGATGGAAGGTTTGGTCCAGGACCTGAGTCTGTGGCTGGGGCTGAGAGCAGATTGGCTCCTTACCCCTAGCTTTACCAACAGCTGCGCAGTTCCCTTGCACCCTGTGGCACTCAGGCCCTGCCCTTACCGTCCCCCTCCTTTGGCAGATGATGAGAAGATCCTGGTGGAGCCTGCCTGTGGAGCAGCCCTGGCCACTGTCTACAGCGGCGTGGTTCAGAAGCTGCAAGGAGAGGGAAAGCTCCCGGTCCCCCTGTCGTCCCTCGTGGTCATTGTCTGTGGGGGCAGCAACATCAGCCTCGCCCAGCTGCAGGCCCTCAAGAAACAGCTGGGCATGAAGAACGGGCTGCCCAAGTGAGGACTCTCCCCCACTCGCCCCCCTCCCCGACCTGGGAGACCCCTGGAGGGGCTGGAGTTTTATCCAGCCCCTCACTGTACATATTATGCTTGTGTCGGGCTGTGAGCCTGTGGCCGGGCCGGCCGGTACTTTCTCTTTCCCACAAGCCCACTGTGTGGAAGGGCTGTGGCTCCCAGATGGAGGCAGGTCAGCAGCCAGAGAGGCTGTGAATTGAACGTCTGCTATCTGCGTGACGCCTCTGTCACCTCCTTAGCCTCGCCTGCCAGGGGGAAAACCACCCACATGTAACACACCAGGTCCCCAGAGCAGCGTGGTGGGAGGGACCAGGATCACAGCAGGACGCACCTCCTCTGAGCGAGGGGTCCCACCCAGGCTTTCTCCCTGGGAAGGTTGACAGAGCCACAGTCCGGGGTGGAGGAACCAACTTGCCCTTCCTCCAAGAAGCCCCACCCTGACCTTACCCTTAACTCACTTTTCTAATGTGAAAACTTTTTCAGTGAAAAATATATATTTATGAAACAAAGACACTTTTGAGTTTTTCCATCACCGTGGTCTTCCTCCCGCCCCTCCTTCACCCCATCACACCTGCTCTCAACAGTGAGTACCCCCACTCTAGGGAACCCCTAGGGCCCCTCCTGGAACTCAAGACCCCCACCCCAGCTGGGCTTGCCTGCCAGGAGGTGGGAAGCTGGTGAGGGAAGTGGCGCTGAACAAGAGGGAAGTGGGGCAGAACCAGCTGAGGAGGCAGAGGAAGCCAACCTCATGCTGAAAGGAAGTCCTTCCTGGTAACAGAATGATTTAATCACGGAACCACTGGAAGCAGAGCAGTGAGCCCCCATTTCTGGGGGTGCATAAACTGACACTGGACCATCATCTCAGGGACAGGGCAAGAGTGGACTTGAAGTCAGTGTCACATATAGCCTCTAAAAACATGAAACCCTCTTTTCCAAGGAGAGTACATGCTGAAGCCAGCATATAAAACACAGAAGCTGCCAGGGCTGCCTTGAGGTCCAGGAGGGGGACCCCCACATCCCCTATAGCAGCCCGAGGCACTTTATTGGGTACTCAAGTTCAAAGTGAAGTTTGAGACCACTCTAACCCCTCAAGACACCACGCAGATGAGGACAGGCTTGCAAAGCCCCCCACCCATCCCACCAAATAGGAGCTGTGAGATTTCAGGGTGGGGGAGAGTGGAAAATCTACCCCAAGCCTACACTGGCCACAGGCCTACCTCCTGATTGCCACATGCACTTTAAACATCCAGGGGCTGGGACGAGACGGAAGGGCTGACAGGAACAGGAAATCATCTGCCCCATGGCTCCTGGGGATAGAGGGGCTAAAATGGTACCCAGTTCAGGAAAACCTGCTCGGAATAGGATTGCTCCCCGCTTCCACTGTTCTGCTGGATTGGGCACGGAACCACCCCCATGAGGCAAGGCAGACGCCTCTGCCCACTAGAGGAGCCAAGGTGCTGTGGGCTGGGGCCCAACCAGCTGGCCATGCCCATCCTTCAGGGATGGGCAGAAGCCGCAGATGGGCCTGCAGCTGCCATTTTGGAGCTGAGGATTGTGGGAAACTCGCAGAACACAGTTGCCTTTCTGACACCCTCTGCAAAGGTAGGTCCTGCCTGTGCTGGGTCAGCTGGTCTCAATGGGGGACTGTTTGCAATGATCCCCCCATACTCCGTTCAGAATGACCCTGGCTACATGACTGTCCCCACCGCCCAGAAAGCAGAGGGGGCCAGACTCAGTCTAAAGAATAGACTCAAGTTGCCCCTTCCTACAGAATGGCCCTGCAGGAGTTCCACCACTGTCCCGAGCCTCCCATCCTTGCTTTATTTCCTCCAGAGCATTTATCAACATCTTACACACCTATTTTATTTATGTTGTTGACTCTCCCCAGTGTAAACTTCACAAGAGCGGACTTTTTTGTACCTTTTGTTATAAGGTATCCACAGGACTTTAAAACAGTGCCTGGCATGTCCTAAGTATTCAATAATACTTGCTAATGAATGAATGTGGAGCGTGTGAGCCATGTGGGGCTGTATCACTGCCATGACTGCAGCAATCCTTACCCCACCCCTGCCCCAAGGAGGTGCTGCTCACATCACCCCATTTTACAGATGAGGTAACTGAGGCTCAGAGAGGTTAAGCCCCATCGCTAGTAAGAGGTGGAGACAGGATTCAAACCCAGGTCTCTGACTCAAGGGCTGTGTGCTTTCCTCTCCCCAAGCACATAGTATTGGGCAAGTCTTGTCTCCATTGTAGTTTTCTGGGTATGAACAGACGGGGAGTGACTGTTTTGTGTTGACCTGTATCCCACAATAGGGCTTGGGAAGGTCTTGGTGGTTAACAGGGTCCTAGAACAGTATCCAGAACAAAGTAGATGCTCAATAAATATATGGATGGATTGAGTGATGAACAGATATAGATGGATGGATGGATGGATAGATGATTGGAAAATGGATGGATGGATGGATGGATGGATGAGTAGATGGGTAAATGGATGGATGATGGATGGATAAATGGATGATTGGAAAATGGATGGATGGACAGATGGATGTATGGGTGATGTATGGGTGGATAGAAGAATGGATGAATGTGCAATGGATGGGTGGGTTGGCAAATAAATGGGTAGATGGACAGACAGAAGGATGGACAGGAAGATGCAAGGGAGGATAGTGCAGATCCTAAACCTGAGAGGAGGAAAGGCACAGACCCAGCCCTCCCCACCGCCCCAAAAAGCACAGCACAGGGGCCACAGCCTCTCTCATTTAATGGCGACACAGCCTGCGATTTGGCTCCCACTGCAGTACAGCTGTGGGCACTGCCCAGAGGCCAGGGGCAGGCCCAGGTTGGGGGTGGGGGGTGAGGCTGGAGCATGGGGCCTGACCCCTCCAACCACAAGTCGCCAGAAACTTTGGTTTTTGTTTGTTTTCAAGTTTCTGTCCTTGAGGAAGCTGCCCAGAAGGGGAAACAGGGGGCTGCTTCCCAAGGGAGCAGAGGGGTTGGGGCTGGCAGCCGGGAAGAGTGATGCCAAGTGCAGATGCCAACCACAAGTAATGCCCAGATCAAGGAGGCTGAAACCCCACAAGCTCCAGAGCCACTGGCAGGAACGACGCTGGGAGGTGGGGACAGGAACAGGCCCCTCCTGCCCCACTGGAGGCCTCAGAATCTGACCCCTCAGGAAGGGCAGCATGAGGGGGGGACCCCAAGGTGGGGGGGGGGAGAGAGAGAGAGAGAGAGAGAGAGAGAGAGAGAGAGACAGACAAAGAGAACAGAGAGAAACACAGAGAGAATGAGAGAGATTGAGGTGCAGAGGCAGAGGGAGACAAGGGTGGCACTCACCCACTTTGGGGGAGAGAGAGTCAGTTCTGGGCCCCATGGGGTTCCATGCCCCCGCCAGGAGGCGACACCCAGATAAGAGTGAGCCTGGCAGACCCAGGTCCCAGCTTTGGGCACAGCAGGGGGCAAAGGCCACAGAGGGGTGGGCAGGAGGTCATGGCGGCCGCCGGAGGATGGTCCTGCTGGGTCAGCAGGGGCAGAAGGCAGCAGGGCACAGGTGGCGTCTCAGTCCCAACAGACCTCGATGGGCGAGAACTTCCAGAGGTCGGGCTGGCCCATGTGCAGCAGGTTACTGAAGGGGGAGGTGCTCCACTGGAAAGGGGGCAGCTGGTCCCACGTGGGGCCACTGACTGCCAGAAAACGCAACGCCTTGGCCAGCGCCATGCTTGTCACCTGGGAGCCGGGGCAGAGCAGACTGCTGAGCGTCGGCCCAGGCTGGGCTCCAAGCTGCCGCACCCAGGGTGCCCTGGCGCCCACCCTTACTCGGACCCCAACCACAGCCTGATTCTGACCCGACCCCAGCCTTCGCCCCCATCCTCTCCCCAGCGACGATGGGGCCCCAGGGCGGGGTGGCACCTTCACGTCGATGCCCCCGTGGGAGCGCTGGTGCAGGGCCTGGAAAGGGTAGGAGCCGTTAGCCGGGTTGAGGTCCGAGCGGGCCGAGATGGCGTTCTCCGCGTTGGGCTGGGGGTCGCAGGCTTTGCACAGTGACAGGGGGTCGTGCAGGAAGTCGTTATACCTGCATGTGGGAAGGGAGGCCCCATCAGTCGTGCCTGGAAGGGGAGGCCATGGAGGGGACCAAACTCCTCCTGGCAACAGCCCCCCAGCACGGCCACCTGCTTCCAACGTGCCCAGGTCCCTCCCACTGCTGGGGTCCCTCACCCCTTCACCCTATCATCCCATGCTCATCACTCAGGCCTCTCTCCCTCCGGGGCTGCCTCTGGGCTCCCATCCCATCAGGATAGAGACCCCGCCATGTCCCTTTATAGCATTTCTGGGGACTCAGAGAGTCCTAGTTACCCACCCCCATCAGTGTGAAGTGTTTGATGGATTTCTACATCTCCACGGAACACAGCGCCCCCATCCCCGAGGACAGCGGGGGACATGTTTTGTGCCTGTGTCTCCGGTACCAAACACAGTGCCCAGTACAGGGTGGTCACTCAGCAGCCGTTCAGCGTCCCCACCTGTGACATGAGGATCAACAGGACTCAAACTGAGCGAGGCCTGGGCTCTGCTGGCCCGGCTGTCACACTGTCACCCTCTCCTGCCGGCCCCGGGCTTGCTCTGAGGTTTAAATGAGTGACACTGAAGCGCACAGAGCGCTCCAAGTGGCTCCAGGCTTGCCGCCCCCCACACACCTCATAAGCTGGATCATGGAGTCCATGTCATGCACCAGCGACTGGTTCCGCCGGAAGATCTGGGCCCGGGGGCTCCCGTCGTAGGAGAACCAGTCCCCATACTGCGCCACCAGGGCCTGCAGCCCACTGGCGTTGAACACAGTCTCAAAGGACCTGCAGGATGAGGGCCGTCACTCACGACCTCCACTGACCTCACCTGGCTGTGCGTGGTCACGTCAGAACATTAGCGCTAACCGCCACGACAGTCAGGATGGCAATAATAATGTCTTTTGTTTGTGCTGGGGGATGGCTTGGTGGCGTGGCCAAGCTTGGGCTCTGGGGGTCCAAGAGACACGGCTTCAAATGCTGACTTTATCACTGACCAGCTATGGGGGCGGGGGGGGGGCGGTTAGGCCCTCTCTCAAGGCCTGTCTCATCATCTGTGACATGGGAACAGGAGCTGCGGCTAGCATGTGTGCTGGCTGTAAGGCTCAAATGAGATAACCCAGGTCAAGCGCAGTCCGCGTCAAGAGGTGACAGCAGAGCAGCTGGGGAGCCGTGGCAGGGGTCAGCGCCAGACACGGGCCACCCCCCATCACCCTGCTGTGGGTGCAGACTGCGAGGTCATTCGGATGCTGACCCCAAGCCCCACGACTATATCCCCAAACCGCCAGGGCTTTCCTGGCCAGAGAAGCGGGTGGGATGCATTTCTTGGCTGTGGGTTTAAAGTCACCTGGGAAGGGCCCCTCGCCTGAGGAAGGGGTGGGGCAGGTATAGGGCGGGTGGGGGGTGGGGAAGGCAGGAACACGTACGGTATGTTATAGCTGGCCCAGTAGGTCTTCTGGTAGAGTTCCGAGGTCTTGTCGGCCACTACCACCATGCCCCTGGGGCAGAAAGAGAGGGGGCAAGGGTGGTGAGAAAAGGGGCTCAAGGACCCCCATGGCTCCCCACTGCCTGGAGGTAGATTACGTCCTGAGTCTTTTGCCCCAGTCAGGGCTGCCTTCTCTTCCGATGGTGCCTTCCTTGGGTTTTCCCTTCCCACGCGTTTCCAGCATGGCCCCTTGCTGGGCCTCACCCTGGGCGGTTCCCTCTGCCTGGAGCACCCTGTCCCCTTTGGCCAGGTGGGGTACTCACGGGATCTGCTCCAGGATGGTGAGCACCCCGCTCCCAGGGCTGGACCCGCCGGGGACGAATGCCTTGTAGTCCACAATCATCCACTGGTTGTTGTACCTGCCGAGCCCAAGAAGGAGGCCTGAACAGACCCTGGGACGACCGCCCCAGCCTTCCCCTGCCTCCCGTGCTCCACACAGCTAGAAATCATGGGGCGGGGTGGCCTGGGGGCGTCTGGCCATCTGATTGTCACGCTGAAACTGCAGCTTGACCAGATGTCCTCAAACTCTCCTCTCATCGTGCTGTTTTCCTGCTCCAGAGGACTCTATGGCTCCCTAGTGCTTACTAGAACAGAGATCAATTCTGCCTGACATTCGAAGTCCCTACACTGTCCAGTTCCAGCCAGCGTCTCTGGTTCAGAGGGCCCTCATCCACCCACGTCCACCTCCTCGACGGCCCTCCCCACTGTCCCCAGAGCTCTTAAGTTCCAAATTCTCCTCCTGCCCTTCCTCTGAAGGCCTTTCCCTGGGCTGAGGGGCCTCCAAGAGGGGGCTTTCCTTCCCTGAGCCTCAGTTTCCCCATGTATTAATATAAAACAAGGGAGGGGACTCCAGGGCTCCTTCCGACTCCAGTGAGAATCCATGAAAGGGCTCTGCAGAGCGTGTGTGGTATGTGGCCTTGATGCCACATTAGGGCCCCCAGGATCCGAGTATTAAGGGGGAGGTTGGTCCAGTTCTTGGGTGGGGAGGCCACAGTGCCAGCAGCAAACTCACGTGCCGCTGTTGAACCTCTGGAAGGTATCTGCCCAGGTGGCCCCATCCACGGCTAAGCGGTTGGCCACGATATTGCGTACCCACTCCATCACACAGTCCATGGGCTGCACGTACTTCCACAGGGCTGGGTTCCTGTTGCCAATGGTGGTCTCCAGGGTCACCTGTGGGAGAGCCGAGGGGACGCTTCATTCAAGGGCCCCCTGACTTACAACCGGGGCATGCTGCCACCAAGTGGCAGTGCTACATCAGCCATGGCGCATACGTGGACTATTTAACCATTTCAAAGCCTCATGTTCTGGTTCACGTGCACGTTCCTCACTGGTTCCCTGGATGAGCACTGACGGGCATTCATGATCACGCATCCAGCTCTGCCCCGGGGAAGAGCCCCTGAAGAGCCCAGGGTGCCACTCTTATAGACCTACTCCTCCCACCAACTTGGTTAACTCTTTCCCCAGAGAGACAGCAGCCCATTTCCACCCCTTCCCTGCAGTGTCACAGGGAAAGTTGGGTGGCCTGAGGCTGTTAGCCTGGCAGGCTACCATCATCTCAATAAACTCACGGCACTCCTGGGAAAGACACAGCATGACTATTAATGCCCTTTCTTACTAAAAGGCAAACTGAAGCCTGAAGAAGCTAAGAGATTTGTCAGAGGTCATGGCTGGTCAGTGGATAGGCCAAGATTCGTTCCCCGAACTCCCAGCTCTTAAAACAGTGCTTGCTCCCCGACAGCAAGATATTAGCATGCTTCTCCCTTTTTCATACAACGCTGGAAAACGGCTAAAAGACAGCAGCAGCCATAAATGTGATGTTTAAAAGAGGAATCTGGGAGCAAGCCTCTGAGTAGCGATGCCCAGGCGGCATCAGCTTCTTCTGCTCCCTCCAGTGTCCCCTCCTTGTGGCTCAGCCCGCTGCGCTCAGCATCCAAAGCCATCGCCAGGATTTAGACCACCAAAAGCCTCCAAAGCCTCCAAAGCCAAGGGCGGCTTCCTCTCACACAGCGGGGGGTGGGGGGGGGTGTTCTAAGCCAGAGCAATACTCAGGAAGTCTGCAGACTTGGATGGAAAAAAACGTTACATCTTTATGTAACATTTGATGTTGGATGATGTCTCCGCTAACATCAAGCTGAAATTAGCATCTCCTTCCATTGTTAACCCAGGTGACGCACCACAGAGGTACCAGAGGTACCTGAGACTGTCACCAACAGAAATCACAGGTGTTTTCCCACTATGTGACAGGGTTGCACGCATCTCAAAATAGCGTTTATGTTCCTCGTTACTGCTAAATGATGGTAGGTCGCACACCTGCCACCAGATCTTGCTACTTAATGTGCTGATAAAGCAGCCCATATATAGTGCAAGTTGATGTATATCCTATTTTGATAAGCACATTTCAATATAATTGGTTTCCTTTCTAAAAACATTATTCTGGGGAGGGGTTCACAGCTCCCCAGGCGGCCAAAGGGGTCTGGAAAACAAAACCAGCTAAGGACTAGAGGGTCAACTTCCCACTCGGACACTGCAGGTTCTTCCCCAAGCTTTACTCCCACTATCCCCCACCCCGGAGGACAACAAGGGAGTCCCCTCACCCACTGCCTGGCCCTCTCATGCCTCTTTCACCTTAAGGGGACTAAATCCCACGCTTCCCTCAAAAACTAATAGAAAAGAGCCCCTCCCCAACCCTACCCTCCTTTCCCCGGGGAATTGGTGGCTTCTGGCCGAGGCTTTTTTTTTTTTTTTTGCCATGTTTTTTTCTCCTCTACAGTGTTGCCCTGGCGATCGCAGGGCTGGTTGCCTCTGCGAGGGGTGCCAGGGAACAGATTTCTAAATGAGTTTGGCCTCCAGCCAGGAAAACCGATAAAAACAACCACATGGTAAACAACATTGATTCAGAAAACCTGGCCAGGTGAGAGGGGTTTTGTGGAAAGCAAGAGAGAAGGCAGTATTTCAGAGCAAGGTTGTGTGTGAGAGAGACAGCTTATCCTAAATACAGAAGAACAAAATGAGGTCACCAAGATCAAGGATATTGCATAAGGGCCCATGACAAGTGACTTCTGAGGAGCTGTCACATTGCAGAGTCCCAGGCCGGCTGCAGGTTTTGGAGGCCTGGATGGGGCCTGGGGCTCTGCATTTAGCAACACCCCACCCCACCCCCACCTGGCCGGTGATCCAAGTCGCAAACACCACAGGAGAATGCGCCTTGGCCCTGGGATGGCGGTGGGGGCTGTGCCCACCTGCCCACCCAGAGCTGCTGGGAGAAAAGCAGCCTCAGGGAGAAACGACGGTGACATGAGAGGGAGACTCACCAGCCCACTGCCCAGGGTGTAGAAGTCATCACAGGAGAATATAGTGCCGGGGTAGGACGAGAAGACCAACTTGTTGCCGGGAGCCAGGGGAGAGTCCTCTGTGGGGGGAGAGCGTGCGGGGTAGCGGGGGGTGCTGGTCAGAAAAGCCCAGGTGGGGGCTCCCGCCTAACGAGACTTGGGGGACTCCAGGTGGGGAGCAGCAGTCCTCAGAAGAAGCCCCCATGCCTTCCTTTCTATCGGGTTGTTGGAAAAGTCGTGACGCATTTTTGCAACGAAAAACATAGAAAAAAATACGTCATAAATTTTCCGACAACCCAATATTTAGCAAACCAGGCATTTCATGTGTATGTGTGTGAGAGAGCTAGTAGCAAAATACATACATACCTTTGTAGTGCTTTTTTTGGCTTTCCGCCCCCTTTTTTTTTTTAATTGCAAAGACCTATTGTAAAAATGATAATTCAGAGGGCAATACCCAGAAGTCTAAAGAGGATGGCCTTTATTTTGGGGGGATTCCCCCCAGCTTTGCTGAGGTATAACCGACAACTAAAAATTGTCTATATTTAAGGTATGCGATGTGATAATTTGATATATGTATACTTTGTGGAATGATGGCCACAATCAAGCTACTTAACATATCCACCACCTCCTATTCCATTCCACCTAATATTCCATTGTGTGTGTGTGCGTATATATTTATCGTATTTTCTTCATCCATTCACCCGCTGATGGACACTTAGGCTATTTCCATATCTCAGCTATTGTGAATAATGCTGCAGTGACTGTGGGGGTGCAGATAATAACTCGAGATACTGATGTCATTTCTTTCGGATAAATACCCACTAGTGGGATTGCTGGGTCACAGAAGAGCATGAGCTTTGGAAGGAGGAGACCGGGCCAGGATCCCGGCTCCACCCCTTACTAACTGTTTGGCCTATAGCAAGTAACTGAGCCTCAGTTCCCTTATCTGCAAAATGGGAATAATAACCCCTCACCCCCGACACAAGGCAGTTACAATGATTTAATTTACAAGGCTGCGGAGGTAAAGAGCGTCTAAAGCACAACAGTAGGCATGCAGTAGGCCTACCATCGAGGGTACCATGTAACCAGACCAGCACTTGGCAGGTACAAGGGGTTCTGGGGCAGGGGTGAGGACCCCCGGAGCCATTTCTGCATAACTAACAAATAAGTAAAAACAAGAGGGCAAAGTCATAGCTAAACAGCTGCAACTGGGAGGGAAAATTACACTCACAGTGGTTCTTTGGGGGCTGGGGACAGAATGGATGACAAGTGATTTTTTATTCCTTCTTTGTGCTCTGTTACATTTTCTAACGTTCTACAGCAAACATGCATTACTTAAACAATTTGTTTTAATTATTAAAAATTCGTGTGAAAGCCAAAAGGTGGAAACACCCAAATATCCATCAATAGATGAATGGATAAACAAATTGAGGTCTATCTATACAATGGAATATTATTCAGCCATGAAAAGGAATAAAGCATTGACAGATGCTATAATGTGGGTAAGTCTTGAAAACATCATGCTGAGTGAAAGAAGCCAGACACGATAAAAAACACCATTGTATGATTCCATTTATATGAAATGTCCAGAATAGATAAGTCCACAGAAACAGAAAGAAATGAGTGGTTGCCAGGGGCCGGGGTGGGGGTCGGGGAGGACATGGCAGTGACCGCTGAAGGGTACAGAGTTACCTTCGTGGGGGTGATGAAAATGTTTTGGAACTAGATGGGGGTGATGGTTGCACAGTATCATGAATGGACTTAAATGCCACTTTAACACTTTAAAATGGTTAATTATATGCCACGTGAATTTCACCTCAATAAAGTAAATAAAAATAAAACGACAACCAGGAAATGTTTAAAATGAGTGCAGGTTTATACGAAGTTCTACAACAGGCAAAACTAACCTACTGGGAAAGAAATTAGAACAGTGATCGCCTGTGGAGGGGAGTGGAGACTAGCTGCAGAAGGCAGAGAGGGCTTTTTGGGGTGTTCTCTACCTTTACTGAATGACACTTACATGACTGCATATGTTTGTCCAAACCCATCAAATTATACGCTCTGAAATGTGTATGCAAACTATCCATTAATAAAATCAATCCAAAAAAAAAAAAAAGGTCTGGGATGAAAATGTTAATTATGCCCATCTTTTAATCTAGTGTTTCTACTAGGTAACATCTCTGGGGGCCCTCCTGCCTGCTGCAGCACTATTTGAAACAGAAAAGCCCTGGAAATGGCCTAAATCCTCAACTGGGAAGAGCTAAGTATAATATCCAGCTGTTACAAGGTGGACTGAACATGCAAAGAGCGAGAACTCTCCAAGGCTGGCTGTTGAGTAAAAGGTACAAAGTTGCAGACAATCCATATGGCAGGGTCTGATTTATGGGTTTTTTTAAAAAACCTGGAAAGCAAACTTTTTAGGGCTGTGAAACTATTCTGTATAACACGGTAAAGGTGGATACATGTCATGGCGCGTTTGTCAAAATCCATAAAACTCTAATACACACAGAGTGAACTCAAATGTAAACTATGGACTTCCATCCATAATGCCTTGATTAGTTGGTCCACTAATTATAACAAATATATCACACTATTGCAAGATGTGAGTAATAGGGGAAAGTGAGGGGGCGTATATGGGAACTCTACTATTTACTTAATTCATCTGTAAACCTAAAACTTTTCTAAGAGATACAGTCTATTAATTAAAAAAAAGTCCATATATCTGCATCCAAAAAATTCTAGATGGATCCAAACCCAAATGGCCACAGTGGTTTGCTCTGAGGAGGGGTCTGGAATTTAGGAGAAAGGTGTTAAAGGAGATATATTTCTTCATCTGTGTTGCTAGAATTTGTTGGCAGCGAGTATGTACTCATGTATTACGAGTATAATTAAAATAATTTAAAACAAATAGAAAACTGAGGTACATTTTTTTTAAAGTCTAGGAAAAAAACCATAACCAAGTGCTCAGAAAAATAATCTCTTGCGGGTTATAGGGTGTTCGAGTGACTTTCACTGTGTGTACGTGTTTTGCTGTATTTTCCAATAACAAACGTATAGGACGATGTAGGTTCTTAAAAAGATGTTGAAATGTTAATGGATATATAGGGATGAGAATAAAGCTACAGTACAGTGTGGGTGACTCTCACAGAAGATGCCAACAAGCATGTTTCCATTTATAAAACATTCAAAATCACGCAAGCCTAATCTCTGCTGTAAGAAATCAGGACAGGGATGAGGCTGGGCTGGGGACAGTGCCTGGAAAGGAACAGGAGAGAAGCTTCTGGAGGCTGGGAATATTCTGTTTCTCAACCCGTGCCACACATGGGTGTGTTCGCCGTGCACAAATTCCAGCCACAGGCTTATGATGTGCACACTTTTCTATAGAAATGTCAGTTTAGAAGTTTACTTAGGGTTAAATTAGTGGGCATTAGGTTGTCTCCAAACCACTCCTGCCGGTGACATCCTTGTACACGCTCCCTGTGCAGAAATGGAAACGTTTCTACAGAGACAGATCTGAGCCGGAGAACTGCTGGGTCACAGGAGCGGGGTTTTGAAGTTTATTAGATGCCGGCAGGGTCCCTCTTCTAAGTGGCTGTGCCAACTCTTGCTCCCATTAGCATTGAGTGAGGGTATACACTTACCCACCCTCTCGCCAGCCCCTGGCAGCATTATGTTTTTAAGTTTGGCCAAGAACATTTGGCAATGGCTCCCTCTGGGGCTAACGCTGGGGTTAGGGGTGGGGGCAGGCACAATGGGGGACCTGAGCCTTAGCCGCAAAGCTTTCACATTTGACGGGAAGAGTGCATTCGTGCACTCCTTGCATAGCTGATTGTTTGCAAAAATGGCTGTAATTCTTCCCATGCTTGCCTTCACACCATTGCAGTGTGACTCTGCAGTTCCTTACATCAAATGGTGGTGTCTAGTTCCCCACCTCTCGAATCTGAGCTGGAGCCCTGACTTGCTCTGAGCATCAGAATGCTGTGCCATTTTCATCCAGCCCTCAGGAGGCCTTCCACACTTCCCTGCCCAGGTGTCATGTGAACAAGCCTGCGCTAGCCTGCTGGAGGGTGACAGACCACAAAGCCCGGCTGCCCATCACCCCGGCCAACAGCCAACTCCCAGGCATGGGAATGAGGCCGTATTAGGTCAGCCAACTCGCCCCAGCTGACTGCAGACGCATCAGGGATCCAGCCTAGGTCAGCCAGGCCTGGCCCAGGACAACAAAGCTACCCAGCTGACCAGTAGACACGTGAGCAAAGACGAATGGTTGTGTTTTAAGCTTTGGTTGTTGTAAATGTGAGGGTGATATGTTATGCGGCACTAGCTAACTGATACACCTCGGGAAATGAAAACTAACATGTTAAAAATAAGATGAGGTCTTAGAATGGCCCTCCAGTGACCGAGGTGTGTCTTGGGCCAAGGCCCACATAGCCTAGCACGTTCCCCTTGCACATCCACGCTTACACACAGATACACCCATCTACCCACCTTGGGGGCCTACCCGGAACTGAAACCAGTACTTCTTGATGACACGCAGCATGTTTTGGTACGAGTTCCAGGTGTTGTGGGCGACCAGGAGGTCAGTTTGGCCGGGCAGCAGCTTGATGAGGGCAGAGCAGGAGCCAGAGCCCGTAGTGTGCTTGGTCTTGGTCTTATTCAGGGCCAGCTCTAAGTCTTCCAGGTCCCCAGAGATCTGCAACAGGCTGAGGAGGGCCGAGGCGCCGGCAGGTTACCAAGCCTGCTCTGAGCGCTATGATAGACCCATTTTACAGAGGAGGAAGCTGAGGCTCTGGGAGGTGAGGTGACCGGTCCAAGACCACAAGACCATGTAGCCAGGAAGTGGCAGAGCCGGTACTGGAACCCAGGTCTGTCTGACTATGAGGTGTGTGGTCCTTTCCCCTACCCTGTCCACTCTGGGGGTGGCACTTACAGGAACCCCAAGGGTTTGATGGTGAACTTCCCAGTTGGAAAGATCACACTGCCTTCATAGCTGTCCTCTAGGCCTTTCAGCTGCAGGAGGGTCAGCCGCACCTGGGGAGGGGGCAGAGGGCAGGGGGCAGAGGGAGGGTGAGGCCTCTCCCCCAGGCTCACACCTTCTCCTGCAAGGGGAAGGGCCCTGGCCTGGGGATCCAGTCAGAGTGGGAGAGGCCAAGTTGCACCCTCCAGGTTCCAGCCAGCCCTGACCCCCTCTTAACCATCACTCACCCCTCCATGCCAAGCACCCTGCTGCTTTCAATGAATTAACTGTATGTTCCTGCCCTGTGCCAACCCCCGAACCACCCCTACTTAAGAGCCCAGCTCAAAGCCGCCTCCTCCAGGAAGCCTCCCAGTCTGCCCTGGCCCACTGTTGACAGCTCTCCATTTTGAGGTTAGCTACTGGTAATGCTGTTGCCTCAGGATGTCTGTCTCATGCTGCTGAATTCTCCCCCCTGTCATTGTTCTATAGCCATTGAGTATCATCATGTCCCCACAGGGCCTTGGCATGTGCCGGGCATACACCACGCCCTTAATAAACATCTGCAAGGTGAATGGATAGATGGATGGATAGATGAATGGCTAGACAGGCAGGACTGATAAATGGATAGTATGTGGATGGGGGGGTGGCGGGGTGGAGGGAGGGATGGATGGGTG
>NW_017731412.1:1879635-1908868 GCF_001890085.2 Hipposideros armiger | reverse complement strand
TAGGAGGATGGACAGGGAGATGGGTGGGTGGGTGAACAGATGGGTGGACGGCAGGGTGCGTGGGTGGGTGGACGAGCCTGTTCTAGTAAAGGTATGAGTAGGTGGGTGGGTGGACGAGCCTGTTCTAGTAAAGGTATGAGTAGGTGGGTGGGTGGACAGTGAGAAATTCTACTGAGGGAAAGGTGCACACCTGGCCTAGGCGAGGTGGAGGCACTCACCGGCACTGACAGCCATTTTCCAGGAACTGCCTGTGGCGTGTACTTCACAGTTAAACTCTTGAGGTGTTCCAGGGAACCCATAAATAAATGGCTTCACTGATGACCTGGCCAACGGCCCTAAGGCAGAGCACGCTGCCTGGGTCTCTGTTAGCAGCCGGCTGATGGGCAGCTCACCCAAGCAAGGGGAAACAAAGTCACTGTGCCCAAGCTTACTGGGCTTTCTATAAGTCTCTCTCTTTTTTTTTTTTTTTTAGCGGAGCCATCCTGCCACCTATTGGCAGCTCAGCGGCTGCTCAGCTCGGGCCGGGCATTGAACCGCTTTTGCTCAGAGCTCAAACTCTTGAGCGAGCTTTTAACCAACTGAACCACTCGGCCAGCCCTTTTCTGGGCTTTCTAGCTCTCCCCTTTCCCTCTTTCTCTTTTATAAAGGCTGTTTTCACCTGCATCAGACATAAGCAATCGATCAATGCCATCTCCCTTGTATGCAAGTAAAACAGCGTATTATGAATAACAATGAATGACATGTCTTCACTGATTCTTTGACAGTAGGAGGGCAGAACAGGTTGGAGAGGTAGGTGGGCTAGGATGCATGGCTGGAGGTCCATCAAGTGGATGGATGGAAGTAAAGACAAGTAGAGACTCGACAGATGGATGAACGGCAGGTCGGCTAGGAGGGATGGGAGATAATGGATACTCCAAAGAGGGCTGGCCAAGGGGGGCAGGAGACAGGCAAGTCGCCAGCTGGAAAGGCAGCAGCCCTGGCGGGGTCAGGCCCCCGAAGCCGACACATCCCGCCGCCCAATCCCACTGAGCATGGCGGCTGGGCCCACCTGGTGCCAGTAAGCAGAGTCCTTGTTCTGCTCCATCTCCTCCTGCATCCACTCCAGGTTGGCCTCCAGGAAGCTCTTGAGCCTCTCGCAGTAACTGACTTCATACTCGAAGGGGCCGCAGTAATTCACCACCGTGTTCATCCAGTGCATGTAGATGAGCTGTGGGGTGGGCGAGGTGGGCGAGGGCAGGGCCGGGCAGCCGGGCTGCTCTCTGCCCTGAGGACCCCGCGGGCTCCCCACTTGGGCGCAGGGTCCTCACCCGTATCCAGGTCTCCAAAGAGCGTTGGAGAGGCCGCCTCTGCACCTTTGCTCACACTGGTTCCTCTCCCTGGAGGCCCTTCTCACCCGTCCAGCCCTCAGCCCCAACGGGGCCTGACGCCTCTGGACAGCTCCCTCCTTTGGAAGCCTTCGTCATTCAAAATCTGTCCTAGGTCACACCTCCTCTGTTACTGGGGACCCCCAGTCTACACATGTATTCATTCAGTCCGTCAGCACAGGACAGGCCCAGCCCAGCTCCCCAGGTATCAAGGTCCAGGAGGGGGGTCCAAAACTGCAACCAGGTGTCAGAATGACGACTGTGGGTTTTATAAACTGTCACGCTGTATGCTGTCCTCTGTGATGTGCTCTTTCCCTGTCGCCATCATGCACCTCAGATTGATCCGTATCGCTGATTCATTTTTACTCTCTTATCGTACTGCACTGTGTGACTACCACATCTGGTTACCCACTCACCCGCTGGGGGCATTTGGGTGTTCATGCCTTGGGGCCGCTTTGAACACCTCATGCTCGTCCTCAGGTCACCGCTAAGGTACACATCTAAGCAGTGGGACCTTGGGGGCCTAGGGCAAGTACCCATTCCACTCTACAAGCTGATGCCAAATTATTTTCCACAGTGGGTGTCACACCTCCACCCACAGTGTGGCAGCATGGCCGTCACACCACTTCTGATATTGTCTGGCTTCTGAAATTTATGATGATCACTTTTCTAAAGCCCCAAATCAAGTAAAGCAAAAGAATATGTTGCTTAAGGATTCACCACATGTAGTACAACTAGTTTAACAAAAGCAAGGGAATGGGAATAACTCAATAGCCCACCCACTGATGAATGGATCAATACAATGGCATATCCAGACAATGGAGTATTATTTGGCCCTAAAAAGGAATGCAGCGCTGACTCGCACTACAACATGGACGAGCCCTGAAAACACGATGCTAAGTGAAAGAAGTCAGGCACAAAAGACCAGATATTGTAGGATTCTACTTACATAAATTGTCAAGAATAACCAAATCCATAGCGACAGAAAGCAGATTAATGGTTGCTAGGGGCTGGGGCAAAAAAGGGAGGAGACTGCTAATTGGGCATGGCATTTCTGGGATGATAAGAATGTTCTGGAATTAGACAGTAGTGATGGCTGTACAACCTTATAAAAATACTAAAAAAAAACCCACACTGAATTGTACATTTTAAAACAGTGCGTTTTATGGCCTATGAACTATGTAGCTCAATATAAATGATTGATTTATAAGAAAGGGAATGACAGCCACCCCATTTAGGGTGGCAGGTGCCTTAGGGGATAGGGGGATGCGGGTGGGAGGGGGGCTTCAACGATATCAGTAACATTCTGGGTTTTAGCGTGGGTGTTCATTTTATTATTACGCTTCGTAACTTGGAATATGTTACATATTTTTTATACGCATCAAAGAGCACGTGGTGTAAATTTTGAACGCATGCATGGGAGCCTTTCCCCCCCCCCACCCGCTAGATGGAGGGCTGGGGGCAGGGGCGGAGCCCACTCTGCCCATATCTCGGAACCCTCTAACGCTCCCCGGGGTAACACATTTTTCAGTGGTGCAGGGCAGGCGGGAGCCCCAGGTTCCCCCATCTGGCGCTTACCTCCTCGGACACGGCGGCCTCCACCACGCCTGCTGCGTAGGCCTGCAGGCTGTCATTGTAGTGGCCACTGGTGCGCAGCTCTAGAAAGGCCCACCTGGAAAGGGAGGGGAGGGGACACTGGGTCGGTGCAGGGACCGGCGCGAAGCCTGCCCACCGCTTGGCACCCGGCCACCTCCAGGGTTACACGATACAAAAAAAGTGATGAACCGCCTTTCACATGACTGTCTGCCTGTCTGTCTGTTGCTGTGCACATCTGGCTAAATCCCTGAAAGAGGAAATGCTGGGTCAAAGGGAACATGTATTTTTAATTTGAATACATAGTGACAAACAGCTTCCCCCTCAAAAGCTGCACTAACCCTCACTCCCACCGCCCATGATAACACCAGCTAATATCTACTGAGGACTTCCTGTGTCCCAGGCACTGTTCTAGTCACTTTCATATCGCTTAACTCTTTCATCCTCAAGACAATTCCACAGTCCTACCAAGTGGGCACTGTTACTGTCTCCATCATACAGAAGAGGAGGAAATTAAAGCACGGGTTATGTAACTGCTGCGGTGGATGGCCCTGCTGACCCCTCTCCCCACAGCCACGCCCTGTCTTGTGTCACTTTGCAGGCCCTCCCAACTAACGGCTGAGTGTCCTTCCCTGCCCCTTTGATTTGGGCTCGGTCACATCATTCGACTTGCTTTGGCCACTTGGAGGAATATGGGTGGAAGTGACGATGTGCCAGTTATAACACGGGCCTTCAAGAGGCCACCCTGTTTCCCCTTGCCCGCCTGTGCCTCTGCTATTGCCATGAGAAGGTACGCTGGCCAGTCCACTGGTCCCGGATATAGAAGAGACACAAGGAGCTAACCAGGTCTGCAGCCCTCCAGCATAAAGTGGAGCTGCCCCAGCGCCCCATGGACCCAGGAGGTTAAATGGTTGTTGTAAGTCACCGGCTTTGAGGGGTGGTCTGTTACACAGCACTGTAGCCCACTACCAGGTGACACACTTGCCAAAGGTCACCGAGCTAGCAAGGGGCAGAGCCTGGATTCTGGCTTCCATTCTGGGCAGGCTGGCCCCACTCCTCCTGTGAAGCAGTGCTTCTCAAGCTCTGATGGGTATCAAGGTCACGTGAAGACCTTGTTAGGAAGCAGGTTCTGATCAGAGCACCTAGGGTAGGACCCAAGGCTCTGGGCTCCTGCCTGCCAGTCCTGGAACCAAAGCAGGGGACATTCTCCTGTCTGCCCACTACCTTCCTGAAAGTGATGCCTGGCAATCTTTGTCATCCTTGCTAAGGTGACAGTTGAAAAATTCAATCATGTTGTTTTAACTACAGTCCTTTAATTAGTTAAGCTATACATACTTTCTTATTTTTCTCGGTCATTTATAGTTCTTTGCTTTGTGTCCTTGATTTATTTTTCTCTATTGTGTTTTTTTGAAAACCTTCTCTTATTGATTGGTGAAATCCTCTATACATATTAATAGTCCTTGGCTGGTCACTAAAGTTGAAAATATGTTTGTATTTTCATTGATTTCTGCTTTTGTTTTTTGCCAAATAGAGATTTTCGGTTTTGTGCAGCCAAATCTGTAGATCTCTTTTCCTTTATGGGTCTAGATTTCATCCTTGTTCCAAGGACACAAAACTATTTACCCAGGTGACTTCTATAATGAGGAGGAAAACATGCGTTAAGGCAATTTCTATTAAGAACATGAGGGCGACAGGATGACACTCGTGACCTTAAAGAAGCCACAGGACAAGGGAGGGCCCGGCTCGGCCAGGACTGTCTCATAGGAAGTTGGCTAAAAAACCACCAGAGCTCCAGGACAGGAATAGCTGTGCCCTAGAGGAGGCTCTGGAGAGGGAAAGACTATCAAAATACCCACACCTGATACTTTTGGCAAGCAAGCCTCTTTGAGTACTTACAGGGTGCCGACATGGAGGGAATGTAAGGATGAGTGACAGCCAGTCCTGGACTTCAAAAAGCTAATGGGGGTGGGGTGGGGTGACTGATGCATAAACAGATAATGACATAACAGGGTAACTGCTATGATAAGAAAAGGAATCAAATGCCAAGGGGGTGCCCTGAGGAGGTAAGCTCCTGCTGTAGAATAAAATCCAGGAAGGCTTCACAGAAGAGGTTACGGCTGCTTTGGGTTTTGAAGTTTAAGTAGGAGCTTTCCAGGGAAGGGGGAGAGAAAAGGGGAAGTAACAGAAGGAAGCCTGAGCTCTGAATGTTCCAAGGCAAAGAATGCTGAGGCCAACAAGATGTGGGGATTGGTAATGAGGTCCTACTATGGTGGATAACAACAGCCCCCAGGCATGTGCTAAACCCAGGACAAGTTTACTTATCTCTCTAAATTCTCCAAAGACCCTAGGACATGAGTTTTATTCTCCCAACTTTATAGATGTGGGAACCAAGTGAGGCTCAGAGAGGCCAAGTTACTTGTCCAAGGTCACACAGCAAGTAAGTGGTAGAGCTGAGGCTAAGGTTCCAGAGCATGTGCTCTGAGCCTCTAACTCAACTGAGTTTTGCGGGGTATTTTTTGGGGGGAGGCGGGGCAGTTAGTTTTTATCAAAGGAAGATGAGAGCCATAAACTTCAGGCTAAAGACTCACATATAATCACAGATAAGGACAGAGAAGCACAAGAGACTGGAATGAAGATGTTTACATTTCAAGGCAAGTAAAGGACAAATAGTCTAGGTGTGTGGGTCCCTCAGACTTTGTTTGAATCCCCAGGTCTCTCTCTTATCAGCTGTGTACCTCTGGGAAAAGTACTGAACCTCTCTGGGCCTCAGTTTCCTCATCTGTAAAGTGGGGCTGGTGACTCTCACCCCTCAGAGGGTTGCAACGGCGTGTGCCAGGAGATAACACACATTCTACGCTCACGAAACATCTGTCTCCCTGAGAATCTAAGAGGGGAGTTTGGGAAGACCTGGTAGGTTTGGTGATGGGAGGAAGATTATAACAGGGCTCCATATGCAGACCCTCCCTCATGATAAAAAATAGCAGGGGATCAAGGGAGACCAAACACAAACTCCATAAAACCAAAAAAGCTGATCAGGCACAAGCCCGTTATAACCGAGAGGCCAGTGGCTTTCCTCCAGACAGTGCCTGATAAACAGCTGCTCCTTCCAGGGGTTCCTGGGCTCGGGCAAGGCCATGGTGCTGAGGCCCTGGAGATAGGCAGCGGTTAGGAACCCATCCTGTGAGCAGGCACTCATAAAGCCCTCAGAGGTGGGTGTGAGGGTCATTTTTCACAGCAGCATCTTCCACTAGAGCCCAGGGAAACTGGACCCTCCTGAAATGTCCACCATTAGGGGCCTGACCCAATAATCCAGCCATACCTTCAGTGGGTTTCTAGAACCACGTGGTGGAATGCCATGTGCTGACAAGATGTCAGAGATAAACTTAAAAACAATAAAAGATTAAGGACAAGTGGTAGTGTGAACAGAAAAAAAGGGAGTTCTATGGAGAGTAACCTCACAGGGTGATCTGATCATAAATTCCTAACAGGGCAGATCACAGGCGGGTAGTCACACTCCAGACATATAACATTTTAGCAAAAGGTTTATCTTTGCCCTCTGCCCATTGTTTCTGTGCATCTGGGTTAACACACCTTTGAAATAAACCCCTCAAGAGAACACATGATCTTGTTAACCGTCCTGTAATCCAATCCTCGCCTCACTTTCTCCCACCTTCTAGTAATCAAATGCTTGAAAGAAGCTGCAAAACTGTTATTCTTGGGAGATCTGCTATCTTGCTCCCTGGCACATGTCTGGGTCACATAAACTCTTATAAAAATTCTGTACAGGTTTGGACGTTTCTTATGTCGACACTAGACACAGATAAATCCATGTATAAAAGCATCACACACACACACACACACACACACACGCCCCTATACATATACATATGTATGCATGTTTAGGCCCTGTTTATGCACAGAACATTCTGGAAGAGCTAACAGTGGTTATATACTGAAAGATAAAATGGTGGGGGTGGAGTTTTACCTCCTACATTCCATCCCGAACCTTTCTAAACTGTTAGAATCTTTACCAGGAAAAGTTAATTACTTTTCTAATAATTACAAACATTTAAAGGAGAAGCGCAGCTTCTTTCAAGCTGGGCAGAAAGAAGGATAAGTGGAAAGTGACTACGTCCCCACCCTCTGGCCCCCTGCCAGGCCTCACAGCACCATAAATATGGCATCAGTCACTACCCTTGTTCAAGAGTGTCACCTGATACCAAAGGGCCACTGGGGTGATTGGGTTTAGATGACTCTTATTCATTTTGCCTGAGTCCTCAGAAAACCCAGGTGGGTGGGCTTCCGCCTCTCTTTCCAGAATGCCTTGAGTGGGGGAGGCTCCCAGGAGCCAGGTTTGGTTCCCAGCTATGTGATTCCGTGCTGGGGCGCCTGAGGTTGATCTCTGAGGATTCCCGTGTTGCCTTGGGCCATAAGCTCTAATCAAAGGATTTCTTCTGACCCTGCAAGGTTGTCACGATCCTCAGCACTGCCAGGGCCACCTGTAGTTAAGTGTCCTAGATCTCTCTGATAGTAAACCTGAAACTCTGCCTCATACCCCACTCCCCAGCCCTTCCAGCCTCAGCCTTCTGCTTGTTTGGCTCTAAAATAGCTGATCCCCTAAGAGATAAAAGGGACAGAGGTCGATAAATACTGTTCTGTTTTGTTTTTAATGCGCTTGCTTGATAAAAATAAAAGGTTGGCAGCACTGGGTCTGTTAACCCAACCTTTTCTCACATGATTTTATGTCGGGGTGGCTAAGCGCCTCCGAGCCTATGCCAGGGTCTGATCCAGAGGCCAGGTTTGGGAAAAGCCAGCCCATTCCTGTGAGGTGGGCAGGGGATCACCACCCCGCTTTGGCGCACAGCATTCCCCGGGCACCCTCACTAGGTGAGATGCCCCCCTTATCTGTGGCTACCCCTCCTTTCTCATTCTTGATGGCAAGTTTAGCTTTTGTGACTTTCCAGAGAAATAGCTGGGCGGTATTATTCCATTTTACTGACTGATCCTTACTTCCTCTCCCAGCTCCAAGGTGATTTACATCAAACAGCTGGCTGGAGAATCAGGTCAGGGAAGGAGGAAAAGGTAAAGGCTGGAGGGGGCGGCCTCCCCAGGACGAAGGCCAGAGCCCTGGGCTGGCACAGGCCACCTCTGGGGGGCATCTCTGAGCCCCGAGCATTAAATCCTAAATGTTTCCAGGCTGCGTGGGGGGACCAAATCAGATACAGCACAATTGAAAGAGGAGAGATTATGAAGAGGATGTGGAATTTATTCCAAGATCCCCAGTGGTGAAATCTGGGGGTCACAAAAAAGGAGGGATCCCCATTCTAGGTGAAGAGTCAAATATCTGGTCTCCACTCTTCAAAAACTGAGACAGTCACCCAGAGGTCAGAGGTTCTGCTGACCAGGGGCAAGCACATCTATGTCTTTGTTTCATCTTAGCCCTGAGTTCTCAAGAGGGTGTCTTCAAGGGCCTCAGTTTCCCTGCTTATAAAGTGGGGGCTTCTGATACGGTTTTCCCTACATCATAGCCCCAAGTGCTGTCAGACTCACAGGGTTAAGGGGCATGTGAGTCTAAGAGGAGGGACTAAGAGACCAGACAAAAAAGATGCTGGAACGGCGAAGTGAGAGCAAGAAGGGTGAAAAAGACCCGGGCTCGCTTTTCAGGCCTCCGTTTTCCCAAATGTAAAATGCGGGCAGAGGACACCTGCTCCTGCTCCTTTCTCACTCACACCTTCCTTTCTGCAGTCAATAAACAGGTGCTTCCTGTGATCACACTGAATTTCCCTTCAGGCCCCACATTCAGGTGAGGAAACAGGCTCAGAGAGGTGAAGTGATTTACCCAAGGTCACACAGCTGTGGGGCCGGGCCTGGCAGAGCTTTCCATCCAGCACCATCAAGGAAGTCCTCTCTCTCCACGCAATGCAGCGCAGTAGGGGGTCTCCCAGGACCAAAGCCCCCTCCCCCTGCTTGGCCTCATCCCTGTGCTGCCTCCTCTAGCTGGCAGCCAGGCTGCGATGTGTCATGACCTCCTGGCTCTGCTAAGCATGTGTGAGTCAGCTGAGAATGGGTCACCAGGTTCCAGAGTCACGGAGCCACAAAGCTCTGCTTCCCTCCATTGATGCCAGCCAACCCTGTGGCCTCCTCTCCCTGGGAGCCTTCCCAGATTACCTCCACCCTGTCCCCTCCCCCAAATCTCCCTTTTATCTGTCTATCCATCTTATACCCTCCCAAGAGCCACAAAGCACCTGCATGAGGGTGTCCGTGTCTCCCAACACCTTCAAGAATTAATGCATGCCGGCAAAATGGATGTGGGCAGCAGTGGGAGGAGGCCATGCCTGCTGGAGCGGGCAATGCAGTGTAAGCACTGGGATGAGCCCAGGATAAGGGGGGGAGCAGAGTTCCCTAAGGTCCCCAGTAAAACCTGGATTCAGGGCCTGGGCGCTGCTGACAAGACTTTGAGGCAGACTTTCCCCACTCCCACTCGGGTTTCCCTACTGGCACTGTCTAACCCACTGGATGGGGTTCCCCCCTCCCCGACCTGCTTGGCTCTGTGTCCCCAAGGCCAAGTGCACGAGGTGAGTAAAGAAAGGAATGAATAGGCCCAAGCTCTGGTAGAAAGCCTGAGGGGGCATCACCTAACCTCAGCCAGAGCCCATCCTCAAAATCCGGGCCGCGGATTTGAAAATGGGAGGCCAGAGATAGGCGGACGAGTTAGGTGAGTGTCACACATCAGAACGACAGTCCCAGCGATAAGGACAGTGGCCACAACTGCCAAAGACAGAGCACTTGGCTCCATGCTAAGTATCTGGCCACGGGACTTTCCCCTGGACCAGGAGAGAAGAACCAAGGGAAGAGCGGAGCCCAGGCAATGACACTATTAATACCTGGGTCTGCGTGAATTTGGGGACCCTCTGCTTTCCAGCTGGCCTGGAACCCAGGCTCGGTCCCGCTGCCCTGGTCCTGAAATGGAGGCAAGGGGCTGGCACTTGTGGGGTAAGTATAGTACAATCAAGGAAGTGAAAATTAGTCTCCTGGAGAGCTCACCACCCCACAGGCCCAGGGGGTGGGGAAGTGAAGTAAGTACAGAGAAAGGGCGTGGGAATCGGGGTTATTATTTTATTATCAACCAGCCATGGCCCTGATCCAGATGGAGGCACTTAAGGCCCTGATGCCCAGGCACTGGCCTCTAGGGGGACAGAGGTATTGTCACCCCGGGCTGAAGGCAGTTCCCATGAAGTTGAGAGATGTTGCATTAGCTCTCACCCAACCAGGGACATGGTCCAGGTGGTAGTGCTGCAGCCTCAGAAGCGGGAACTGGCCCCCAGGGAGCCAGGGGCACTGTCACCCGCAAGAGGCTGGTCCTTAGGGGCAGGCGAGGCACGGAGCCCCACGCAACCCTCTCCCCAGCTGGTTCCGCGCGGGGTCGGGCCAACCCTTACCCGGTCTCGTGAATGGCGTTAGTGAGATTAGCCCAGGCCACAGCGTCCGCGTGGCGGCCATCTACCAGGCGTAGCTGGCCGGTCTCGGCGTCCAGTAGCACCGAGCGGCTGCGGGAGGCGGGTGGGACCGGCCCGTCTGATCCCCGGGGACCCCCCGGGGTCGGAATGGCGCCCGTCAGGCCGCTCAGAGACAGCCCGACCAGCAGGACTAGCACCAGGGCCAGCGCCCGGGCCAGGCGGCCACCGGGGCTGCCGTAAGCCGGGGCCACCATCACAGCACGGAGCCGGACGCCACAGCCGGGCTCACGTGACTGCACTCCTCCTTGGAGGGCGGGGAACGGCGGGCCGAGGCGAAGGGGCGGGACTTGGGCCGAGTTCTTCCGGGGTGGGCGTGGCCCGGGGCGGGACGTTAGGAGCGGGGCCCATCTTAAAGGGCTCCGGAATCCCTGTCCGTCTAGGGAAAACCCTGCGTAGTACAGATCACTTCCCCCCAACTTTTTATTTTTCAAAATTTCAAACCTCGAGAAAAGTTGAAAATACTTTTTGCAAAAAGGATAAATACCCATATGCCTGCCATCAATTGCTAGTATTTTGTCACATTTAATTAATGTCTCGTTATATATGTACATATAATTTTATATATGTATATATAATTTTGCTCAATCATTGAGAGTTAATTGAAGACATCGTGACGTGTCAACCCTAAATACGGCAGATGCACAGTATCTCATAAGAGAAAAGACATTATCCCACATAACCATAATATACCATTATAACAGGAAATTTACCATTCATTTAATATTATCTAATACAGGGTTTTACTCAAATTTTTCCAATTGTCCCCAAAATGCTCTCTCCTTTTTTCTTTTTCATTTGATGCAGGATCCACTCCTCACACCATACACAAGAAAAGCTCTTAAATGATGAAAATCTAAATGTAAAAAAATGAAACTGCAAGTACTAGAAGAAAATAATGGATGAATTCCTCCATAACTTGTGTATGGGAAAAGGCTTCCTAACTGTGACTCAAAATGCAATAAAATGACAGATGCAATAAAAAAATGAATACATTTCATTTGACTACATAAATTTTTCTTTAATTTTTTCCATGTCCAAAGCACTATAAGCAAAGTCAAAAAACAACTGACAAACTGGGAAAAAATATTTACAACATATATCATAGATAAAGGGCTAATATCACTAATGTATAAAGAACTTTTTAAATTTAAGGGGGAAAAAATGTGAAAACCAGATAGAAACATGGGCAAAAAAATATGAACAGACAATTCATGAAAAAAGATGTAAAAATGATTCTTAAACTTGTGAGAAATGATCACTTCACTCTAAGAGAAATGCAAATTATAGCTACATTGAGGATAAAAGTTCATAGAAATATACACCGAAAACAATGACTGAATGTAAAAACTGGTGAGATCTGAATAAGGTCTGTAATTTAGTTAAAAGTATCGTGTTGATGTTAATTTTCTGATTTTGTTCATTGTACTCTGGTTATATAGGATGTTATCATTGGGAGAAACTGGGACAAGGCTACAAAGAAATTGTACCACTTTTCAAAAAAAAAAAGTTGTTAAGAAAACTACACTGAAATATCACTTCTCACCTATCAGATTAGGAAAAAAATAAATAACAGCTCGACAATATAATCCCTTTATGAGCCTGAGGAAATGGGCATACATGCATCATTGGTGGTAGGTGTGCAGAACGGAGGGTAAATAGATAGATAATATCCAACAAAACTTCATACACACTTACCTTCTGACTCAGCAACCCACTTCAAAATGCTTACACATAAGATTATGCACTGTGGCATTACTGGTAATTTTTAAATATTAGAAACACCGTAATGCTCATACACAGGAGAGCCATTAAATAACTTGGAACATCCACACAATGCAATATTAATACAGCTATAAAAACTAAAGGAGGACATTTCCCAAAAACTGAATTGGCATGATTACAAAGACATAGAGTTAACTGAAAAAAGCCAAGTACAAAAAAGTATATATAGTATGCTACCTTTTGTGTAAGAAAGAAGCGGAAATAACGTTTATTTGAATCTTCTAATTTCTGCAAAGGATAAAACAGAAGCTAATGAAATTGGTTCCCCAAGGAGATAGGTGAGAATGGGGCTGAGGATTAGGAGAGAGAATGACACGTCTCTCAGTTGTATATCTTTTTGTATAGTTTTGACTTTGGGAAATGTGTTGCTATTTTACATACCTAGAAAAAAATCAACAGGATGGGGGAAATCCATAATACTGAATATAAATAGAAACAAACAAACCTGACTTATTTTAAACAAATGCTATAATCACACTGAATGAATCTTGAACTCTGTGTTAGAGGTTTGTTATTTTCAAAGCGGAATGGATGGGAGTAGCAATTCTGAAACTATTCTCTGTGTATTGATTGTAGAATTGAGCAAATGAATAGCTAGGAAGCTGGTTTGGGATCCAGGCTTATTTCTATTGGAGAAAAGTCTCAGAAGGTTATTGTGGTATTGGGCTGAAAATGAAGGTATCAGTATAAACTCATGGTTTTTCATATTTCTATGTAGAAATCTGGAAACATACTCGTACATATGTATTTCCAAGCTCTGTTCACTTAAGAGGCCCCAGGAGCAATGACACCTCGGTGACAATGAGCACAGCTAGTATTTACATCTTGTTGTCCACTAAAGGGAGCCAGAGCTCCTGGGAGAAATGGCTGACTCCAGGGCTGGCCAGGGAGTGTACAAGATAAGCCTGGAACAGCAAAGAGGTACTCAGGGAAGGATGGAGACATGTCGAAAGGGCCAAGAGCTGGCTTATACGGGGCTCCCACTAGGACAATATGAGCATAAAAATAATAACAGCAATGTACTTAGAAACACTGACTTAAATAAAAACCCATCAACCACTCTGGCACCTTGATCTTGGACTTCCTAGCCCCCAGAGCTGTGAGAAATAATTATCTGTTGTTTAAGGCCTCCAGTGTGTGATGTTTTGATACGGCAGCCCCAGCTGACTAGCACACGGGGTCATATGGTAATTCTGTATTTAGCATTTTGAGGAACTGCCGAACTGTTTTCTAAAACAGCTGCATCATGTCACATGTTCACCGCTGTACGAGGGTTCCATTTTCTCCACATCTTTACCAACACTTGTTACTATCCATCTTTTGAAGTCTTAGCCATCCTCATGGGTGTGAAGCAGTCTCTTAGAGTATTGGTTCACATTTCCCTAATGAGTGAAAATGTTGAGCATGTTTTCATACGCTTATTGGCCTTTATTTATCTCTTTGGAGAAATGTCAACTCAGATCCTTTGCCTATTTTTTAATGGATTATTTGCTTATGTATTGTTGAACTTAGGAGGTTTTGTTTCATTTCGTTTTGTTTGCTTTTTACATATGCTAGTCCAAGTCCCCTATGAGGTCAGTGATTTGCAAAACGTTTCTCCATGGGGGAGTTTTGAGCAGAGTAGGACATGATTCAGCGTTTTAAAAGAGTCCCTTTGGCAGCTGTGGTGATGACAAGGGCAGAAGCAGGGAGACGGTGAGGAGTGTCCTGCAGCTGTCTGGGCACTCAGACCAGGAATGTGGCTATGGAAGAGTAGAAAAGCCATCAGATTGGGACATACAGTTTTTGTAATTCTCAGGGAAGGACTCGCTGAGGGAATAGCTGGGGTGGGCTGGGAAGGAATCCAGTGTTCCGTGGCCTCAGTCCCTGGAGGATGGAATGGTCATTGAGATGGGGATAATTGTAGGGGGAGTAGGATAGGGTATAAGGGAAATTACTGTGAGAGTCCAGAGTGCCAATAAATGTGTCTATGTGTCCTTGGGATGTTTTCGGAGCACATGAAAACATGTCCACGCATACATCAGTACTATTCCTTCACTGAAGGGATAACTGATAGCTGGGGGCAAAAGGATCATGGCCAAGTGTAGCGCAAGGTTGGGGCAGGGTCTGTGCCTCGGGAGGTAGGGCAACGAAGGGAAGGAAAGAAGGAGGGGGGGGACCCGGCCTCAGGGAATGGTCAGGCATAGACCACTGGAGACGGTCAGGGATGCTGGAAAGTCACAGACGCTGGGCAGAGGACAGGCCGTCACCTGAGGGCTGTTGGGGCAAATCCCAGCAGAACCAGCTGGTGGCAGTGGCCAGCCTGGCAGTCCCTACGCTCTGGGAAGTCCCTCAAAAAACACCCTTTTCAGAAATGCTAATGAAAATCTCAATATATCATCTCACACCTGTTTGGATGGCTATTATAAAAAAAACAAAAAACACCAAAAAAAAAATAACCGAAAGATAACGAGGGCTGGCCAGGATGTAGAGAAAAGGGAACCCTCGTGCACCGTTGGTGGGAATGCAAGTTGGTGCAGCCACTATGGAAAACAGTATTGGGGTTCCTCACAAAAATTAAAAATAAAACTACCTTATGACTCAGCAATCCCCCTTCTGGGTATTTATCTGAAGGAAATGAAATCAGGATCTTGAAGTGATATCTGTACTCCTATGTTCATTACAGCATCATTCACAATAGCCAAGGTATAGAAACAACCTAAGTGCTCACTGATGGATGAACGGATAAAGAAAATGTGATCATGTGTGTGTGTACACATACACACACACACACACACACACACACACACACATACACACACACAGATGAGGTCATGAGGTCTGACAATTAAGTTTGTGAACTTGTTGTAGCGATGTTGCTAACCTTTTTTGATATCGAGGGATTATTCATTATGAATTTGTACCAACTGGACAAACAGTCAAGTTTACTATTTGGAAGTGCTGAAGAGGCTGCGTGAAAAAGTCAGACGACTTGAACTTTTCACCAACAATTCATGGCTCTTGCATCACGACAATGCACCAGCTCACACGGCACTGTCTGTGAGGGAGTTTTTAGCCAGTAAACAAATAACTGTATTGGAACACCCTCCCTACTAAGCCTGATCTGGCCCCCAATGACTTCTTTCTTTACCCGAAGATAAAGGAAATATTGAAAGGAAAACATTTGGATGACATTCAGGATGACAGCTCTGATGGCCATTCCAGAAAGAGTTCCAAAATTGCTTTGAAGGGTGGATGCATAGCTTCCCAAGGGGAGTAATTTGAAGGTGACCGTAGTGATATTCAGCAATGAGGTATGTAGCACTTTTTCTAGGATGAGTTCGCAAACTTAATTGTCAGACATCGGGGTGTATGTGTGTGTGTGTGTGTGTGTGTATTATATATATATTATGAATATTATTAAAGGGTCCTGCCATTTACAACATAGATCCTAGAGGACATTATGCTAAGTGAGATACACCAGACACAGAAAGCAAATACAGCGTAGTCTTACTTATATGTGGAATCTAAAATAGTCAAACTCACAGAAGCCGAGAGGAGAGCAGCAGTTGTTTCCAGGGGCTGGGGGAGGGGGGGGGGAATGGGCAGATGTTGGTCAAAGGGTGCAGTTTCAGTTATGCAAAACGAGTAAGTTCTGGAGATTTAATGTACAGCATTACATTAGTTAGTGCTAATTGAGTGCCTGTAGTTAACTACACTATATTGTATATTTGAAGTTTGCTAAGAGAGTTGACCTTAAACGTATTCTTACCACACACAAAAGTGGTAACTATGTCAGATGATGGATAAGTAAGTTTGATTGTGCTCATCATTTCACAATCTGTACATATATCGTAACAGGTGCTACCATGTCGCAGTCAGTTTTTAAGGTCACCACCATCCGAGGAAGCTGGCCAGGCCAGGAGAACGGGGCTCCCGGGCAGAGAGCACCCAGGCCTGGCTCAGAGATGGCCTAGTCAGCACTAGGTGGGCTCCTCTTATGCCAGCATTGCCCCAGTGCTCAACCTGTGACTCTCCCTATGTGGGCCATATGACCTCTGGTGGCCATTGCTGTGGCTCAGGTGTGACCAGTCACCTGGATAAGCTTCATGTGACCACCAGGGCATCCTGTGTTCCTGTCGACAAGACATCTGTCCTCTACCTAACGAGCATTTCCTTGTTTAATCTTCACAACTACCCTAAGAAATCCATGAAACCCTAACCCCATTGTAAAGATGGGAAAGCAGAACCCAAGAAGAGAGGTGACTTCTGCCAGGGGCAAACTCAAGTGAGTTGGGGACCTAGATCTAGCTGATCTGAGGAACCTAATTCTCATCCACTATATGTGGGGGGACCCCAAGAGGCGTGCGCTAACAGTCTTACCAAAATGGATTTCACAATGCTGTTAATGGCGTGCAACAATGTCAAGGGCCATTATTGGGCATTTAGGGTATTTTAAATTATTGCACCATTGTTAAATTTGCGGTAGTAAACATTCTTGTGCTGAGAGCATTGTCCAAATCTCCTTTTTACTTCAGGCAAGCTCCAGGAGCAGCGCTGGTGGCGCAAAAGACGCGCGCGCTCTCCAGGATCTTAAGATTGACATTTATCAATTGTCAACACTCTTTCTAAATAGTAGGATCATTCCCATGGAGACCCCTCCAGGCAATGCCAGTGAAAACACTCCCTCACATCTGGTACCGTCTACTGGTACATGGGCTGCCACGGGAGGTAATGAGCACCTTGTCCCGGAGGGGATTAACTAGGTGCAGCGACTGTGTCAGGGCTGCTAAGATCAAGAGGGAACCTGTGTTGGTTGCAGGTGAACCTCAGCCACCTCAAGGAAACTTCTACGTCCCTGGGCCTCTCGGGCTAAGACTGAAAGCTCTGATTCTCTCTCTTTCCTCTTTTAATTTCCCCTTCAAGCCTTGCTACTTCTGCTCAAGCTTTCCCGGGTACATGGATTATTCCCAGAGCTGTCACCCATGCCCTGAACAGGGGGCGCGCTGCATGTCAGGCACATCTAACCTTACCTACGAGTGACGGAGAACCCTCGGGCTGTGGTGGTGAAGGGAGACTCACGTTGGTGTCACACAGACCTGGGGGCAAATCCCTTTTCTGCCACTTCCCAATGAGTGTCTTGGGGACAGGTGACTTCGTCTCCCTGAACGGTAATTTTCCTCCTCTACGAAATGAGAATCACTGTAGCCCCAACCCACAAGACTGTTAAATAGGACAAGCAAGTCTTCAACAAGGTCATTATTCATTTTCATAATACATTTTCATAATACGCTTATAAGAAGTAAAGTCATTATTTATTTTTATTGGTTTGGGGTTTGTTCATAAGATGCTTAGAACAGGACTAGCCTGCATGTGATGCTATAGGCAGCTTTCCACCCAATGGAATTTAAGGGTTCTTTCTCCTCCTCCCTCCAAAATATAGCTCCCCTCCTTCACTCATTATATCCATCGTTATATCATCTTTAATATCCATCGTTAGTCATCTTTGTGGATTAAGGCCTGGTGGCAGATTGCATTTCCATAGACACATCAGTAGCTTGCATACTACATACTCTTTCCACAAAGTGACTTTGACGTACCTCCCATGGAGAGGCAGGGTCTGTGTTGCCTTTCCTTGAACCTGGGTGGCCCTGTGGCTATGGTGGAAGTGACACTAGGTGACACAGTGTCACTTCCACAACTAAGTCATAAAAGGCAATACAAAACAAAGCCTTCTGCTTTGTTCCCTGGAACCCTGACACGAGTCCCTGAGCTGCCCCAGGTCTTGGCCCTGCCATTTGAGCAGTCTGGCTGCCTGAGGCCGCCATGCTCTGAGGAAGCCCCGAGACCAGCTCATGCAGAGAGAGCAGATAGGCATGCCAAGATGCCACGATGAAAGGGGAATGTCCCGGCAGCCCCAGCCACTCCAGCTTAGCCACCATTGACGGCACCCACAAGAGAGACCTGTGTCGGACCTGTCCAGCTGAGCCCTTCCCAGATTCTTGGCCCACAGAAACCCTCGGAGATAAAAAACAAAACAAAACAAAAAATGTGTTGCTGTATTAGGCCTCTTGGTTTTGGGATGATTTGTTATACAGCAATAGATAACTGATACAAACACGAAATCCTTCCCCTCAAGGAAAGGAAACAAACACTTTCACCTGCTGAGCGCCAGACACTGTGTCAGGTCCTTCTACTCTCAGTAATAATGATAATAAGAACAACGGCTTCCGTTTATTCAGCTTTTACAAGTCCCAAGCAATGGGCTACGGGTTTTACATATAGAATCTCAGTGCATCCTGATCACTGTCCTATGAGTACCCTATAGGTGCCATTGTCAGCCCCATTTTCCAGAAGAGAAAACTGAGGCTCAAAAAGATGAGACGACTTGTCCAAAGTCAAGGAGCCAGTAAATGGCAGAGCTAGGATTTGAACCTGGTTCCGAGTGACTTCTGAGGCTGCTCCTGTGATGTCAAAATGGCCTTTCCCAGGCGCAGAGAGGCCCTAACACTGATCAATGTCCACCAGAGTAGGGGCGAACCAGGGCTGTGTCTCAGGCTCCATTTGTCTCCCTTCTCTGTCCCCAGTGATTCTTCTCCTGGAAGCTTCCTGGGCTTCTCTCATTCTGTCCCCTCTCCTGCTCCCTCCCCAGTCCCAGGGAGACAGGGTGGTAGTGATCTGCCTGCCCAGCTGACCTAGGATGGTGACATCAGTCCTCACTCTGGCTGGGTCCCTGAGTACCAGAAAGGGCCCCTTAGGAAAGGAGGACTGAGACTCCAAACTCAGCAATTCCTGATCTCCTTCCCCAGGCAGCAGGTGACCTGGGGAGCAGCTGACCTCACAGCAGTTTCCATCATTCCCACACACAGACATTAACTATGGGTGTCCGTGTGCTGGCTACCTGGACCTGGGGACCAGCTGGGCCTGCGTGCTGCTGTGAGGGGCTTCCCACGAGTGCAGGACACAGGTAGGTAAGTCACTGCATTGTAGGATTAATGGAGTAATAGCAGCAACAGTGCCTTCCATCGAGAGAGTGTTTACTCAGCGCCAAACTTGGGGCTTGGGGCTTTACATATAGCATTATGTTTCATCTTGCCAGGACACCATGAGTAGGCACTCCTGTCATCCCCATTTACAGGGAAGGAAACTGAGGCTCAGAGAGTCTAAATGTTAACTGAAAGCCACACAGAAACCCCATGCTCTAAGATTCCAAACATATCAAGTAGGGAACTAGAGGTGTGCTCTCTCTCTGAAAGCAAGGAGCCTCAGGGGTGGAGGGACAGGGAAGAGGCAGATGACCACCTGGAGGTGGTGGCGTTTGAGCTGGGCCTGGCAACATGAGTAAGAGTTTGACAGGTGGAGACGGGAAGGGCTGGCGTCCCGGGGCAGAGGACTCAGAGGAGCAGAAGCATGGCCTAGAGCACGCCCGGGGCCAGGGGTGGGGGTAAATGAGGAAGTCAGAAAGGGGCGCTAGGGCTTGTTGACAGTGAAGGGCCTCTGCCGGCCAGACTCAGAGCTGGGCCTCTGTCCTGCAGGTGATGACGAAGCTGGCTGACTTTGAGAGGAGGGTGTGGGATTAGACGTGCGCCCATGGTGGAAGTGGGCACGGGGCTGGAGGGGCGGCCTGGGAGGAGACACTGGCTCCCACCCAGCCTCATCGCCTCCGTTCCAACCTCTGTGCTCTCCCCAGGCCAGCGGAAGGGAAGACAGGGATGACCAGACCCTCCCCAGGAGGCTGGGAAACGTGGGAGAGACTACATCAGTCAGGACTAATAGATCATCACCGTCTTGACCTAGAGTATTGGTCTTCATTCTTCCCTTGAAAGCGATGCTGCTAGAGGGAAATGCTGAACTCAAGTAGGGGGGTCTCTCAAATAAAGGCATTTCAGGCAGGACAGCCGGAATATCTGTGGGTAAGGTGGTGCTCTCCCCACCTGGGACCTTCTCCAATACCGCTTATCACCATTGACTCCTAGAAGTGTTTTGGCGTCTTCTCGCCCACCTCTTCCTTGGGAATAGAAGCCCTTAGTTTCACCTTAGTTTCACCCTCTAACTTCCCTCTCTCCGGCCTCGTGCTGTCTTTACCCCTCAGATTTCATCTCCGCTTCTGCTTTAGATGCGAAAGCAGAACCGATGGGCAGAGGATTAAGAAGGGTGGCGAGTGGGGAGGAACCCTCGAGTCTTCCCTGGTAGCCTGTACCTTTAAGGGCAGGGGCGGGGCGAGCCCTAAGGGACGTGTCCTTGGGGGGGGGAACAGGGTTGTGTAAGGGGCGGGGCGAGCCCTGGACTAGCCCAGGGACCAGCCCCAGACGCTGAAGCAGGCGGGGATCGGGAAGGCCGTGAGGCTCGGCGAGGTCAAGGTTTGGAGGTTACGGGTCCGAGGCCCCGCCTGAGGTAAGAGGAGCCTGCCCACCTTCTAGGACACCGCGGGAAGACCCTGCGCCCGAAGTTAAACTTCTACGCATCCGTCGGAATTGGGAAACGGAGCACGTTGACGTTCTCGGCGTCTCGCCCCTAAAAAGTGCAGCCGCAAAGGTGGTCGCAGTCCGACTTTTCTGCCCCCTGCCCCTTCCTATTAGGTCTGCAGAACTTCCGAGCGTCTGAGCGCCTGGCACCGGACAGGCGCACGGGAGACGCTCAATAAATGTTCCCTTGTGGATGAGTAGAAGAAATCGGAGGCCAATAGGAAGGAGAAGCGTGTTGATCCTCAAGTTGGGGACACCAGAGGCGCGAGCATTTATTGAACCCTTATTGTAGGCGCTGACAAGCCAGTCTTTGTCTCCATTTTACCGAGGAATCAGAGGCTCAGAGAGATGAAGGCACCTCCCCAAGGCTGCACAGCTCGTAAGTGACTGAGACTGAATTGGAAACCTGGGGCCTCTGGTTCCAAGTCAGCACTTCCAAGTCGGTGACAAGTGAAGTTCAGGGGAACAAACCGAAGAGGGAAGAGTCAACAGGTGAGGAAAGAGTCCTGGGACAGGGCGTTTCTACCCTCTCCTCCCGGCTTTACTTCCTCAGGGCCTCCTCCCCGCCATCCTGCCTCAGCCAGGACGTTGAGAAACGCCTGTGCAAAGGATTGCAAAAAACAAAACAAAAAAAACACAACGTTGCTTTTTGGACTGTGTTTTTTTTTTTTTTATGGCAAGAGTAAGACATGCTCATCTAAATATGTGGAAGAGCCAAAAGAAGGCGATTAGTGTGCCAAGGATTTTTTTCCCCCAGTTTAATTTCTTTGGAAGAAAAATGAAGCCGGTTTTGCCCTGGTGCTGAGGGAAAAGGCCGAGTCGTGGCGGAATCTGCTAAACAGGCTGTGTGACTTTGAGCAATTCAGCTCCCTCCGGGCCTCCATTTCCCTATCAGAGGCACTGTTGGCTTTGTGACCTCCTTGCTGTGTGACCTCAGGCAGGTTATGGAACTTCTCTGAGCCCCAGCTCCCTCCTCTAAAAGGAGAGGGACAATAAGCTCTCCAGAGTTGTTCTGAGAACTAGATAAAGGAGCTGAGAGTGAGGAAAGAGCCTACCTCTGTGCCCCAGTTTGCTCATCTCTAAAATGGGAGTAATTGTAGTGCCCCCTACTGACGAGTTGTGGGCATTAAATGAGGTCATCGGTGTTATGTGCTTGGCTCATTGTAAGACAGAACAGCATTGCTTAGTAGTCTCAAACTGGTGGCCCAGAGGCCAAATCCACTCCCAAAAGTGTGTTTTTATCTTTGCCCTGAGGACTTGCCCAGTCCCCACCACTGCCCACTTCCTGTATTTATCTCACCCACCTAGCCCCCAGAGACAAGAATCTCTGAATTCCCAATCTCAGGATAGTCCCTTCCAGCATATTCTCAGTTCAGGATAAGGAAGAGTGTCCTAGGTTTCCATGGAGATATTACTGGGGGCACAGGAAGAAGAGCATATCTAATCTGTTTACTGAATGTGGGGGCAGCTGGGTCCCTCCAGCAACCTCCATCCAGAGTGTGGGTTTCTACATTGGTTTTTCTTTGGTGGGGGGAGGAGAATGGGCAGTTTCTCAGGTGAAAAGTTTTCAGGCTCCTCCTGCTGGGTCCTGGGGTCTTCAGTGACACTGTCCCTCTTTCCCACACCCTGCAGGTCGCTGGAGCTGCCAGCCATTTGGAACTGAAACACTGCAGAAGAGGAAGCAGAGTGTGAAGGCCAGGCCCCGTGGGGGCTGATGGCCGGCAGACAGCTGAATGTGCCCTGGGTGCTGCATTTACTCTGCGTGCTGCTGATGGGGACAGTGTCCAGGGCCAGTGGCCCTTCTATGGGGACCCACACCAGCCCCGAGTTTCCAGCCTCCGGTTTGAACCAGACCCTCATGGTAGATGTGAGTATCCATGCAGGAAGCTGGCATCGGGTGGGGGTATATTCATCCAATCATCACATACCTATTGAGCATCTACTATGTGCCAGGCACTGAGCTGATCCCTGGGATATACCAGGCAACAACAGGCACAAAAATCCTTGTCTTCATGGAGCTAACAGTCTCCTGGGAGGACAGATAAAGAAGCAAACATTTCAAATGAAGGTGGTAAGATACTAAGTGTCCTGCAAATAATAGGATCAAGTGATATGGGGGAGGGTATATTTCCAACTGTTTCAGATTGGGTGGTCACAGATGGCTTCTATGAGGAAGCGACCTTTGAGTCAAGCCCTGAATGGAGAATAGAAGCCACTTATACAGATATCTGGGGGAAGAGCATTCCAGGCAGAAGAGAATAGCAGGTGCAAAGGCCCTGAAGCACGCGTAGTGTGTTCCTGTAGCAGTGAGGATGCCAGAATGACTGGAATAGGGTGCGTGAGGGGGACAGTGTTAAAAGATGAGGATGAAGAGGTAGTGGTGGCCAGATTACAAAAGATCTTATAGGCTGAGACTAGGAGGTGAGATTTGTTTTATAATAGTGGGGAGCCACTGGAGGGTTTAAGCAGAAGGATGTCAAAATCAGATTTGTTCCTTCAAGGGATCTCTCTGGCTCCTCTGGGAGAATGGAACTAGAGGGGGTAAGAGTGGCAGCAGGGGGACCAGTGGGGAGGCTCCTGCAGCTATCCAGGTGAGCGATGGTGAGTGTGGGATATAGAAAAATAGTGGTAGGATTTGGGATAAATGTTGGAGGCACAAGGAGTGGGATATACTGATGATGTGACGGAGGGGTGTGGAGTTGGGAGAAAGAGAGGGGTCAAAGGTGGCCAGATTCCTGGCCTTAGCAACCGGGGGGATGGTGTGCCGTTAACTTGGATACATGCAGAGAGGAGCAATGGTGTTGCTTAGGTGAGAGGCAAGCAGGCTTCCTCCCAGAAAGGGAGGTTATGGGTCATTGAGAACTTGCATCATTTCGATGTCTGTGAGGGGAGGAGAGGTCACATTGGATCCAGAGTGAGCGACTGAGGGCAGGGGACTGCTCAGGATGACCCCCTGGAGTCCCCTCCAGCTGCAGGGGGCTGGAGCTCTCCCCTTGGATTTTCTTCAGCTGGAGAATGAGATAATGTCCCTCCCCGCTTGTAACAATGGGCTAAGAGTGTTTAGTGCCCTCCCCAACTTTATAGGGCTGCAAAGTGCTTTCATGCCCACCCATCCGAGGCAAGTGAATAGGTAATTATACCCATTTTACAGGTGGGAAAGTGGTTTGTGGTTCTAAAATTGACTGCTGCCTCTTGGGGCATGCTCCTGGGGGGCAGGAAAACTGGGGTTAACTGTAGTTCGTGCCAGATCATCTGAGTTATCGAGCGCTGTACCAAGCTCACCAAATCCCTCCCCCCGCCCCCTCTGAGATGGGTATGATTATCGCTGTGCTGCCATTGAGGACGCCATGAGGGAAATGACAGGAGTTGGGATGTGAACTCATGGCCACCTCATGCTGAATTCACACCACCTTCCCGGGATAGACACAGGCAGTTGCCTTCTGGAAGCCCCCCGGCCTCTGGCCTGCCACTGTCCAAGGAGTCTGCAGGCTTGGAAAGGCCACCCGCTCCTCACCTACATTCTTTTTGAGTAGTCACTAAGTCAACCAATATTTATTGAGCACCTACTATGTGCCAGGAACTGTGCCACATGCTGGAGGTGTAGCAGGGAGCAGATAAACATGGTCCCTGCCCTCACGGGGCTTACACTCTAGCGGGGGACACGGATGAGAAACAAGTCAGCAAGTAGACCCACAGGATGATTTCGCTTGGCGGTGAGAATAACAGAAAAGAGAACGGAGATGTGATGGAGTGAGCTAGGGAAGGGGTGGCTGCTTTGCCTCAGGCCGTCAGGGAAGGCCTCGGTTTTCTCATCCGGGAAGTGGAAACAATTGTACCAACTTCCTAGGTCTGTTATGATGACTGAGTGAGATGGTGCCCAGAGTATGTGGCAAAACAGTTATGAGGACCTACTACGTGCCAGGCACTGCGCAAGATTTTGGTGGGAGAGAGGCAGACATTACACAAATCTGTGATCCTACAAATAACTGGGGGATTTGAAAGTCCTGGGGCGATGAGAACTTATAACTGTGGGATCTGACGTAGGCTGGGGTAGTCAAGGAAGGCTTTCCAGAAGAAGCATCTTGGGAACTAAGAACTAGAGGATGAGTGTGGATTAACTGGGGGAAAGAAGGAGGGGTGTGCCGGGCAGACGGAACCACACAGGAAATCGGTACAGTAGGCTGTGTTGCATCAGTTGAGAACAAGTGATCAAGGCAGGCATGGGGAGAGGGCCAGGGGGTTCTGAGAAAAGAAACTTCATCTCCAGTTTGGTGTCGGTGGGAGTTCAGAGAGGGCTTGTGAGGAGGTGGCACTGTGATTTGACAAAGTATTTTTGTTTTTTTAATTATGGCAAAATATACACAACCTAAAATTAACCATCTTAACCATATTTAAGTGTACAGCTCAGTGGCATTAAGTACATTCACATTGTTGTGCAACCATCAGGAACATCATCTCCAGAACTCTTTTACTCTTTTGTCTTGCAAAACTGAAGCTCTGTACCCGTTAAACAGTCACCACCATCCCCACCTCTCCCCTCCCACGCCTCACTTCCTCCTCCTCCCAGCCCCTGGCAACCACCATTCTGCTTTCTGCCTCTATGAATTTGTCTATTCCAGGTACCTCATAGGAATAGAAGTATACAGCATTTGTCTTTGTGACTAGCTTATTTCACTTAGCGTAACGTTCTCAAGGTTCATCCACATGGTAGCACGGGTCAGAATTTTCTTTCTTTGTAAGGCCGAATAATATTCCATTATATGAATACACCATATTTTTGTATCCATCCTTTTGTTGAGGGATACTTGGGTTTGTTTTCAAACCTTTTGGCCGTTGCAAATGATGCTGCTACGAACATGGGTATATAAGTACCTTTTTGAGACCTTGTTTTCACTTCTTTGGGGTATATACCCAGAAGTGGATTTGTGGGATCATATGGCAGTTCTATTTTGAGTTTTTTGGGGGGACTTCTATGTTGTATTCCATAGCAACAACGCCATTGTACATTCCTACCAACAGGGCACAAGGATTCCGATTTCTCCATACTTTTGCCAACACGTGTTATTTATTTATTTGTAATAATAGCCATCCGAATGGAGTTGAGATGGTTTTGACAAAGCTTTTGAACAAAACGCTTGAGAAAGGGGACCTTCTAGGCTGTCAACGTAAGAAACAGCCCAATCTGTAGAGAATTTTTATAAGAGCTTATTTGAGCCAAACTGACGGCATATGCCGGGGAGCACGATCTCAAATGCTCCCGAGAATGACAGTTTTGCAGCTTCTTTTATGCATTTGGAATTAAGGAGGGGACATACATGGAGGTGGAAGAAAGCAAGGAGGGGATTGGATCACAGGACAGTTAAGATTATGTGCCCTCTTGAGGGTTAATGCCCCTTCCAGGGGTATTACTTATGGCATTTCAAAGGTGTGTTAGCCTCGATACACAAGCACAACACAGGGCTGGCTTAAGACCTTTCCCTACAGAAGTTAGAGGCCTGGGGCGTGACTACCCACCACAACCTGCCCAGTTGGGAATTTATGATCAGAAACCGTTTTTTGTTTTTTTTGGTCCTCAAGGCCAAGGGCATAGCTTAAGCAAAATGCATGGCATGACAGGACAAAGGGCTAATATCCATTATATAGAGAGTTACTACAAGTCAAGAAGAAAAGGCCAATACAGTAATACCTTGTTTTGCGAGCATAATTCGTTCCAGAAACAAACTACTCATATTGCAAGACATCGCTCATTTACCACGTTCAAATGTATTAGAAATGTTTGCTCGTCTTGCGGAACACTCGCAAACCACGTTACTCCCAATCCAAGGTTTTATTGTATTCCAGTTGAAAAACCTGGCCGTCGAAAGAAGGACTACCAGTGACTACTGGGAATTGCAATGGGACAAGGAGGCCCCTACCAAATCGGCCGGAACGAGACTGTGGCAGACACACGTTCATTTCCCATTGCTGGTGGGAGTGGGTATGATAACTAGAGCTTCGGGGAGGGCATTTTGGCAAAATCCATCAATGTTTAAGATGCTTATCCCTCTGCAACAGACACGGCCAGGGAGGGCCCTGCCCAGGTCCTTGGGCCCCGACCATTTGGATGGGTTTCTGTTGTCTTCTAGCCGCCAGCACTGTTTCCAAATCCCTGATAAGCGTGGTGGGTGGAAAAGCTGGGAAGGTAGCCCCTCCCTCCTCAGGAGTTCTCACTAATGACGGACAGGAGTTGGTGTATAAATACCCAGCTCTTTCACCCCTGGGAACAGTTCTCAACCTAGCCTTCCCTGTTGCTTTCCCTTCCCACGTCCCACGTCCCATGCTGCTGCCTGGATTCTATACACCTCCCAGATCTACAAGTTACATAGTCAGGCAGACATTGCAGGTTCGGTCCCAGACCACCGCCATAAAGCAAATGCCGCAATAAATCAAGTCGCACGGATTTTTAGGTTTCTTAGGCCACACGAAAAGTTATGTTGACACTAGACTGTGCTGCATCATGATGATGAAAAAGTGAAATGTGGTAATGATACAGGAAAAGACAAGAGAGTCCTTGGCTTCACATAGGAAAGAATTCAAACGTGAGCCTATATAGAGTTTAAAGTAAAATAAGTTTATTTAGCAGAGAGTAAGAAAACAACCCCCCTCTCCCCTCCGCCCAGCCCCATAGACAGAGTGGTGGTCTCTTATTGCTAGTGGAAGAGAGACCCCTTCCATCCCCTGGCCTAGGGTGTATCTGTGTTTTCTGCTTCCATGGAAAATTCACTGGTATAGTGGGGGTGGGGTGGGGAAGGAGGATAGAAGAACAATGGTAAGTTTATCTTTAACTTCAGTAAGATGCAAGAAGAATAGAGGCACGTTGGCTCTTAGCTCTTGTAAAGCACAGCCTGTGTTTAATTGACCCTGGGCTTAATAGGATGGTCCACATGGCTCTGGCATTGATTACCTTCTGCCCAAGTTTTGTGTCTTGGACCATTTAGGCAGCAGGCTTGGAATCCAACCTCTTAATTCCTTCTTCTGCAAAAAATAGTCCTCATGCCCCTTCCCTCTATTAGCGAGAATTACCAAAATGTGCCACTTAAGTGAGCAAATGCTGTTGGAAAAAATAGCGCTCATAGATTGCTTGACCCAGGGTTGCCACAAACCTTCAATCTGTAAAAAACCGTAATACCTGCGAAGTGGCATAAAATGAGGTACCCCTGTACATCCTTGTCTCTGGGTTGCTTCTGGAGAAACCGAGGCTAGGATATGCTCTGATTCAGCACTTTCACTACTAGAATTCTCTCTGGCAAGATATTCGCACATGTGCTCAGAGAGTCACGTGCAAGGAAGCTCATTGTTGGTATTACTGGAAAATTAGACACACCCAAATTCCCACCAGTAGGGCAGTGTTCTCTCTGCGATGTATCTTCCGTAGTATGAAATACCCTGCTGCTGTGAAAAAGACTCTACAGCAGCGGTTCTCAACCTTCCTAATGCTGCGACCCCTTAATACAGTTCCTCATGTTGTGATGACCCCCAACCATAAAATTATTTACGTTGCTACTCTATAACTGTAATTTTGCTACTGTTATGAATCGTAATGTAAATATCTTTTTGTTTTCCGGTGGTCTTAGGCGACCCCTATGAAAGGGTCGTTCGACCCCCAAAGGGGTCGTGACCCACAGGTTGAGAACCGCTGCTCTACAGGGAGGCAGGGGGTGGTGATAGTAAAATTAGGGGTTCTAGATTCTCAAATGGCCTGATTCCCAACCCTGACTCTACCACTATGTGGATCCGTGACACAGCCTTAGTCTTCTTATCTATGTAATGGGCACGATAATAGTACCTTCCTCATGAGGCTGTTGTGCAGATTAACTGAGATGCATTTTAAGCTCCTAGCACTGTGCTGGGCATCTAGGAATCACTCAGAATGTTTTGACCTTATCAGCGTTGTCATCATTATGTGACATCAATATGTTACGGCACATACATGAAGTGGTAAAAGCCAATTGCAGAAACAAGAGATTTAGGATGGATCCAATTCTGTAAAACAAAAACTGTAAAGTAGGATGTCTATACCAATGGCACTGAACTGAGAAATGTCTGTAAGGGTGTGCTTCAAACTGATTGTGGTGGGAACCTTTGGAGAGAGGTGGGATAATGGAGGGCAGGGGTGGGAAGGGGGAATTTAGAAACCTTTATATGTTGTTTGTTGTTTATTTTTAAATTTTTAATTTATTTTTTATTTTTAAAGGTTTTATTGGGGAATCAAGGAAGGGGAACAGTGTTGGGTAATTGGGGAAGGGGAACAGCTAAGTTGTTGTCCTTCAGTCTTAGTTGTGGAGGGCACAGCTAGCTCAGCTCCAAGTCCAGTCGCCGTCCTCAGCTCAAGGTGCCCTGTTCAATCTTAGTTGCGGGTGGGCGTAGCCATCATCCCATGTGGGAGTCGAACCAGCAACCTTGTTGTTAGGAGCATGTGCTTCTACCAGCTGAGCCACCTGTTGGCAGCTCAGCCGCAGCTCAGCTTGGATGCAGCTCACTGGCCCATGTGGGA